>NC_067428.1:28777924-29087015 GCF_009764475.1 Pristis pectinata | reverse complement strand
GTGATGTAGGAGTAGGCAATAAAATACACACCAATAGATGGACTGCCAATTAACTGTGGCTATATTTATATTTAGAAAAACTAGCAAGGGCCATGGTCAGATTATGAGAAACAATCAATGGCTGACAGAATAATGTTATTCTGTTCAACATCCAAACCAAGGAAATAATCTGAATGACTTCATACCACAACAATCAAAATATCCTAAATATTACATGCAATGCAATCATCATTAGGAATAAGTTAGAAATCTTTAAGAGTGGCAGACATTACGTGGCTATTTAAAACATGCACCTTTCTTTTTGAAAGAAACTTTTAAAAAAAAAATCACTTTTGAGGTCTGAAGATACAAGTTTACTGAAATGCTTGAAGCATATATCCAAATTGCACATTATCAAACTGCAGAGCAAAAATGCAAGAGCAAAATCAAGTTAATCTATGCAGAACGTTTTTTTTGAAAGATAAACAGACTACTAATAAATCATTAATCCTGGGTGTGTTTTGGCTGAACCCTTTATTGGGATTATCATCTTCACCAGAAGGAAACATCCTTCAGAAACAACATTCCTATCAGAATTTCATACCAATTCTGAGTTTACTTGATTAAGCCATATTAAAATGTAATTTCCAGAAAATTGCTGCTTTTCTTCTACTTTTGAAGCATTTTATTTTAATTTTCCTTTCCAGAAAACTGTAATACCAATTAAAATGTGAGAAATTGACAAGAGCCTTGCAGCTGGAAAGTGACCTATATTTAGAGACTGATGAGCATGTGGAAATAGCCTGGAATGAGGATGGAACATTTATATGCTGATTAAGCTACTGGACTAGAATACTGAAGAAATGGAGGGATGTATTATACAAATCACCTGCTGGAAGAACTAGTGGGTCAAGCAGCATCCATGGAGACAAAGGAATGGTCAACATTTCAGGTCAAAATCCTGCGTCAGGGTCTCGACCTGAAACATCAATCTTTCTGCCTCCACAGATGCTGTTGATTCACCAAGTTCCTCCAGCAGTGTGTTTTTTTTGGCTCCAGGTAGCAGCATCTGCAGCCTCGTGTCTCTTAAATAAATCACCAATGGGTTTTAAAGAGATTTTGTTGCGTAATTTGGAGCACACATCCATTGTTATAGAGTTGTACAGCACAGAAACAAGCCCTGGAACTCACCACATCCATGCCTCGCTTTTTGCCCATTTACACTAATCCCATTTGCCCACATCAGGAGCTTATTCTTCTGTGTCTTCCTTGCCAATTGTCTGTCTGAATGCCTCTTAAATGTAATAAACTCAGTACATGTGTTTTATTTGGATTTCCACATTTGGAGGGGTTATAGAACCAAGAACATGCAGAGGAATACACTGAAAGTGGATCTTGATAGTTTTCTTCTGCAGTCCTGATCCTGCCACATTCAGCTGTGGAAACTGAAGTCCTAGATGTCCAAGCATGCGCAATCAACCGCAAAGTTCAGGACTTACTGAGAAATTTGGAAGGCCATACGCAACCAGCAGAACCACCTACTCTTGATGGGATTTCCCCAGCATTATGCTGAGGGGAAAGAAAATAAATATCTCTTGGATTCCGTGTCAGATCAGACTTGGCTCTAGATTTGAGACCCCATCAATTTTAATAGAAATAGTAGAGCAAATATAGAAAAAATGTACTGCTTCTGGAGGCAGTGCAGAGGAAGTTCACCAAGTTGATTCCGGAGACAAGGAGGTTAGCCTACGAGGTGAGATTAAGTCGCCTGGGACTATACCCACCGGAAACACAAAATTATGGAAAGGGATAGATAAGATGGAGGCAGGAAAGTTGTTTTCACCAGTAGGTGAGACTAGAACTAGGGGACATGGCCTCAAGATTCAGGGAAATAGATTTAGGATGGAGATTAGGAGGAACTGCTTTTCCTCACAGAGTAGTAAATCTGTGGAATTCTCTGCCCATCGAAGCAGTAGAGGCTACCTCATTAAATATATTTAACACACTGTTAGATTATTTGCATAATAGGGGAATTAAGGGTATTGGGGAAAAGGCAGGGAGGTGGAGCTAAGTCCACAGCCGGATCAACCATGATCTTAATGAATGGCGGAGCAGGCTCGACGGGCCAGATGGCCGACTCCTGCTCCTATTTCTTATGTTCTTAAAAAAAAATTTAGGAGGAAAAGGGGAACATGTTCCTTTATTTAATCATTTGAACTTCGTGCTTTTAATTATTTGCAAGTGTTTCAGTAACGTATTTAAATTCAATTATAAAAACTTTTAAATTTTTGACTAAACTTTCACTGCTACCAAAACCCAGCCCTAGCTTTGCAGCTGTTATAGATGTCGAGGCACTTCAGTGGTGGGTCCCCTCACTGCACTGCTCAGAGGATATCACTGCACTCAGGGTGCAGAGGGCAGCAAGTTAAGTGTGACTATGCGGGGGCCACGTGTGACAATTCTGGATGGGACTACTGGGCCAATAAGATCTGACCCTAGGTATCTGCAATTGCTACCCTTTTAAAACGAAATTTAGCAATCGTCACAATCTCAAGCAGTTGGAAGTGATTCTTTTCACCAAATATGATTTTCAAAAAGTTATGTCTGAAGTATCGAAATTAATGATTGTCCATTTGGATAGGCCAATTGTGATGTTTAAGGGATGGGAAACCAAGCACAATTAAAATATATGGCAGCAAAACAACGTCACACTACAAGTTTCACAGATTTCCTACCCTCCACAGCAGTTTATTAAAGAGACATTGGGTCAGGATACCCAGTAATTAATTAAAAAAGACTTTTAAGTTATGCAGACTTATTCAACTCACTCAGTTGTTTTAAGTAACCAGAGAACTTCTTTGGTGATTTTTCATGAAGTGACAGATTTTATTCTGCTGTTTCAATAGGACCAAGCTGAAAAAGTAATATCTTGACAGTCTGCACCACGATTGGTTAATACTGCCAGAAGGCAGGGGGGGAGGGAAAAAAAAAAATCAGGCCAAGTATGATCTTCATTGAAGAATTAATCATGTTGGTGTGGACTACCAACCACTTGTATTAGATGACGTTGAGTACCCCAACTTCATTTTTTTTTTAAATCTCAAGTATCATGCTTCTACATATAGTGACATATTGCATAATTGAAGTCAGACTGAATTTTCTTCCCTACTTACATTTTGAAAGGATTGTGTACTAATACATGATGAATTATAAAATAGGCAATTCTGCAGAGGCAGAATGAAATGCAAGTGAAAAACAAAAGGGTTGACATAATTGTAAAAATTAAGCCAACACGAATCACACCACACCGTGCATGCTTCATAAACTAACAACACCATAATACCTTCTCTATACTTTTCTCACATGCCATCTGCTGGATCGTTGGTGACGATGGCTGCAGCTGTTCATTGGAACCATGCTGAACACCATTAGGAACTCCTGGACTCTGATGTGGGAGGCCAGTTTCTTTCAGGTTTTCAATCCTGCAACGCATTAGGTTATTGCACTTCAATATAGCATTAAAACTGATTGCAGAATCATGCACTTAAAAGAAACAAGTTGTTACATTTGGCACCTTTGCTCATCTCCGTAAGGTTAAGAACGTGTTGTAAAATTCCTATGATTCAAAGTTCTCTAAAGCTACAGCATTGCAAACCTTGATCTTGCCATAAAGCAAGGTGCTTGGAGTGTTATCTTGAGTTTCTACACATTTCTCCTCCATTATGCAGATTTAGATTCCTTCTTTTCTAAGTTGGGCAGGAAAGAACTTAGTGTGGTTTTGGGAATTAAATTCTTTGAAAATGCCAGAAAACGTAGGGATAGGATTACCATGAACATGGACACACTAAAACGTTATTTGCCTTCTAAAATTCAGTTCTTTTGGATGAAGTCATGATTAACATCAATCTACTAGTTTATCTTAAGAGCTTAACCACTACTTATCTTTTTATCTTTGATAAGTTTATACCCAACTTTTCCTTTACTAGTTTATCCTGTCAAAATCGTGCAGAAGTTCAATTTTTAGAAATCCGAATTATGTAATAAAAATATCTAACCTTGGATTTTGTATTTAATTACCAATCTTGAACCTAACAGATAGATTACAACACTGAGCACTGCTATATTTGCACACTGAATTTAATAAATGCAATAATGAAGATTTCCATAATAAACGATGAAGAAAACTTGTACCCATAGGGGGCAGTGCTTTCCCCTTGCTTTTTGGGAGTGCAAACAAAACACTTCATTGCAGCTCAGCCTCACTCTTCACTTATCCATCACTAACCTCTGGGCACAGGCCAGTTGTACTTCATGTGCAAGTTTTCCCCCTCCTGTATGATCCTGGTTCAAATGTCGTCGAAGTGCGATTTTGGCTGGAGAAAATCTGGTATAGTCAGGGAGAGAATGACTTGAGGATCTGTCCACTTTGTGTTTGCTCGGAAAATTTGGGAGGCACAGTCCATTCTCCTGATCTGGAAACGCAGTGTTGTATACATTATGGGATTTGGAAGAAGGCCGGCTTAAAGAACTGTGAATTTCAAAAGGAGTTGCACTTCCATTAATAGAGAGTTCTGGGCTCAAACCATTCATACTTCCCATTGGAATTTTAGGACATTCAATTTCAAGTTGAAATCTGTTTCTTTCTGTATCCATTTCATAATTCTTGTTTTTGTGACGTAGTTGAAGGGGTACATCATCTGATGGCATGTAAGATTTCAGCTGTATTAGTTCTTGCTGTCGTTGACACTTCTCCAACTCCACAATGCTTATCTAATGGTATCAGAGGGAAAAGAGGGGGGGACAGGTAGCTATAATCCATATTTCCCTGAACAATAATAAACATATAGTTTCATATGTAAAATCTAAATAAATGCATGCAAAGTTATTTTTTAAGAAAAAGTCAAATAAATGACAATGGAAATTATGTCAGCATCAATAGCAGTTTGATCAGGGACTCTCTTCTCCCATAACCCTGCATTTTTAATATTGAAAAATAATGCAACTTGAATTTCACTTTGAGGTTGCCAATCTTAAAATATTTCATGTAATGTAGTCAAATCTCAATTATTGTGAAGTAATAGAAATAATCCTTTTCACCTAAAATTAGGGTTTAAATCCAGTCCACAATGGAATCAAAATCCGCTATGATACCAGTGGAACATGTGCACCACAGATGTCAAAAATGACAGCCATAAAATGACCACAAGTTTTCACCAGCTTTGTTATTTTACAAGGTTTTATTTTTAACTCTGTGATAGTAGACAATTCTTCTAACTAGTTACTCAAGATATAAATGGAATTTTGTTTATTGCTCATTGTGCTCTGTAACCCACGGAAGAAACTTAACATCTTCTCCACTGGGGCCTGTCCCTACAACAAGCAAAGCCTTCAAGCTTTGTAATTCTACCTCTTCACCACACTCCCATTAACAACCCAGAACAAGATTTTTGACATCTGCTCTAGGACTTAGTGCGGTTTGGCATTAGTATTTGTTCGTAACACTCCTGTAAATTGCCTTCAAACATTTTTGCCAACTACTATACAGTTGTTCTCTGCCAAAGCATCTGTTCCAAATTTAATACTGTGTTCATTAATAACAAAGGAAGCAATTTCATTTTTTAATCTGCATGTTTAATACTTCAGTGAAAGTTACTCACTTACTGGGCCATATGTGTAAAGTTCCCCAATCCCGTAACTACAAGATCACATGTAAAAAGAAAATTGTGCAAATAACCAATTTTCATAAAAATATTTAAAACTGATATGCTCAGGCCGTCAAACCAACTTCTGAGAAGCACACACAAGTGTGATTGAAAGTGTATGCTCTTCGCCTTAAGGACAGCACAGTGCCTTAGCTAGTAGAGCTGCAGCCTCACAGCTCCAATGACCTGGGCTCAATCCTAAACTCCAATGCTGTCTGTATGTTCTCCCCATGACCACGTGGGTTTTCCTCAGGTCCTCCATTTTCCTCCCACATCCCAAAGATATCTGGGTTGATAGACTAATTGTCCACCATAAATTACCCCCCAGTTTGCAAGTGAGTGGTAGGTTCTTTCGGGGGGGGGGGGGGGGTACTTGTCAGGATGTTGTGGAGTTCACAGGTTGATAGGAATCAGCACAAACTCAGTAAGCCTGCACCACGTGACAATGAATAAGCTGATTAACCCTGGTGAGTTTAGGAAGAGATTCAGAAATGAAGCTTGTGGGACCACTGATGCAGACAAAGGAACCGTTGGTAGAATAAGGATTTTCTCCAGTCAGTACCATCCTAGTCAGACATGTTGCAAAGACAAATTAGAGTAGAATGAGGTCTATCTCAGCTCCTAGTTATCAAGGGATGTTTACTTCCAATCCGGTTAATGAACGATTCTGGAAGATCCATCACCACTGAAATTGGAGTACCCTATCGCTGTCACTTTCACAAGCCTGATTAATAATTTTGCCATATGGCACTTCCATTTTCCATTGGGAGAGTGGAATTTATCCCAAAAAGTCACTGTTTGATTTTATTTTCCAGAAAACTTGAACAGAACAGTTTGGGGCTCTCCTACCTGAAGCTCTAAGCAGTGCCTCTGTTTTTCTGAGATCTGACTCTTCAAGGCTTGTTTCTCCTTCAGCAGGGTGTCCAAAGACAATGACGACCAATCCAAATTAAGCTCTTCACATCGCGCTTTCAGCTGTAGAATTTATGAACCACGTGAAAAGCCTATCAACTGCCCCTCACTCAATAAACATGTCTATATTTGTTTGAAAAATTACAGCATCTCAAAAGTCTTATATTGCTTGCTCCTTAAAACTGCTACATAGCTTTCATATCTATTAGATTAACTTGTTTTAAAATACAAGAAAATGGAACAATGTTCTTCCTCAACCAACCCTTACACAGTAGTTCCTAACAAACTGATGAACATCAGAAATTAAGATGCATCTTGCATTGCATTCCCTGCAACAATTTTTTTTAAACCAGAGGCATTTTTTAAGAATACTATAACTGTTTGACAAAAACTGATATTACCACACCTGCTTTCTAATTACAATTCAATTGGTCAGAAAACTCAACTTGCAGCAGAATTTTTGAAAAAAAAATGTATTTTTAATTACATCGCACTTTAAACCCATTAAATAATTACCAGCTGCAGACTTTGTTTCCTGAGGTCACCGTTGTCCTTTTCCAGCTGCTTTGTCTGTTCTTTTAGCTGCCTGTTGTGCGCAATAATCTCTTTCTGTGCTTGGAGTAAATCATTGAATGTCATGGCCTTTATACCCAACTGGAAAAAAGAATATGCGAGGTGGTAACTGTAAATGTTAAATGCTGTACACCTGAGATAGCTATTCTCAAATCCTCACTACTGTTCATACACAAGAACTTATTCAATTATTTACTAAAAACCTCAAATGTTCTTCTAAAATGTGTAGTACATTTCTAACCATTAAATACTTTAGAAAATTAACTTTTTAATTGGCAAACCCAAACACAACTCAGTGACTGGACTTGAAGCAACATAATAGCTGAAGATTTCCGCTGAAGTTGTTCAAGGTACCTTTATTAAATAACCAGTATTATTTGATTAAATCAGAATTTAAAATCCACATATTTGCAATTAGCAATGAAGGCAATTATTATCAATTTCAGTTAACAGTGAAAGCAGCTATGACCAAAAGGACTAGGCAAAAAAAATCTTGGCTTAGCAAATAGCCTTAAAAGTACTATAAAGTTAGCAGTCTTGAAATCAGCACACACATCATGGTAATTAAATATTTAGGATTTAAAAAAAGGTGTTGAGGGATGAAACTGGGGAGAGAAGAGGAATTTCCTCAAAAACAGCTGAATCTGGCATGGCAATACTTGACAAATCTCTATAGCCCCACTCAAATGAAACTCAAGGACATTTTGACCACAAGTTTCCTTTTGATTATTTTATGCAAACACTACAGTCTAGCCTTAAACTAACCCACCATTAAATAAGCTTGTAAACAAATTCAGTGGAATACAAGCTTTCAAATGAGAAAATAACTTCTGCCTTGACTATGCACCATAAGAAGTAATAATATTTTAGAGCATTATTTCAGGTGTCTCTTAATTTACACTAAAACCACTTGAAATGCCAAGATCTGTACATTTAAGAATGAGATAGCTTACAACAGCATGGTAATTGATTAATCTCTCAGGCTTTTAAATATTAATTTTACAAGCGTCATACCTGTCAAAGAAAACCTGAATTAGAGATCTAAAAATAAAAATTTATCCCTTTTCCCCTGCCTTTAGTCCAATTTTTTTTTTGCTTTCCATACATCATTTAAATCTAATTTATATTTCCAGGTTTATACCTCCTGGTTAAGGCTCTGCGCGTCTCAATGAAGATTCCTCAAAACGTTTGGTTGAAGAGCCTCACTGTTTCTTGTTCTGCTCGAAGAGCCCCACTGTTTCTTGTCCTGCTCAGAGCCTCCGCAGAGAGCGCCACACTGAAACAGATGCCAATTAGAAAAAGTCTCCTCTCTGAAGCCCATAAAAAAATCTGTGGCAGTTGTCAGCAAGGTGCAAGGCAAGCAAGTGCCCTTCGTGCGAACTGCTAATTCTGGCCACTCTTTTCAATAATGAGTTTCTGAGCAATGTTTCACATAATGTGCCCCATATAGTGAGGAGCTAGACAATTTCTTCACCTATCCTACTTTGTCAACTTTTCAATCAAGGCATTTTAGATATTAAATGTGTGCCAAGGATTCATACTGAAAGCTTTCTAAAGGAAATAGGAATAACTAACTGCAAGAATACGGTTCCAAATATTACTTCACATCAAGATTGTGTGTGTACAATACAAACACAGGAATAAAGCACAATGATACATAATAGTGAGCTTTGCGAAGATTCCCCTTGAAGTATTAACAAACTTGTATAATTTAGTAATAAAGAGACAAACCACCTGTGTTCAAGGTAATGCAGGTCTTAGCAAGTAGCTTTACATTTTACAGATTTAGCCGTATAGTTTATACCTCTTCAAGTTTTTGCTGAAAAAGAAGGCGGACCTCTTCTTTCTGCGTCTGACAATGTCTAAACAGCTGCTGTGCTGTCCCTGTTAAATGCATGTTCTTCAACTGTAAAAGAAGAAAGACTGTTACCTTTTGTTAACAGCTACCTACATCGATTGTATTTTCTGAAATTTGTCAAACAAAAATTATATCAATTCCTAAGTGGATCACATTACATAGAGAACAACACAGGTACAGGTCCTTCAGCTCACCATGTCTGTGCTGAACTAAACCAAATCAAATCTCTTCTGTCTGTACATGATCCACATCCCTCCATTTCCTGCATAGTCAGCGTTTAACGGCCTCTTAAATGCCACAGTCTTATCTGCTTCCACCACACACCCAGGCAGCCCATTCCAGGCACTTAAACAACTTGCCACTCTATCCACTTGCATGGCCACTTTCAGTGAGCTATGGACTTGGACCCCAAGATCTCTCTCAAAGGCTCAGCCCATTAAAGGCTGAATCTAATTTGCTTTCAGGCAAGAGATACAAAAAGACTTCTCTAGTGATTTTAGTTAGCAAAATCCAATTACTACCAGAACTGTAAATTTAAGTACTGCTAATTCAGAAGTTAACAGGACACAAACACATTCTCCTGTGCTTGTACATTTGCCTGTGGTGTCTTTGAATCCCATAACATTAACCCAAAATATACAATGACAGCTGCTTAAGGGGATTGGGACACACTCATCCCAGCCTTGTGGGAATTTTGCTTAGTGCAGCCCATCACATTTGTGAACATTATTGGTGAAATGAGTTAAGGAAAAATGTTAACATATTACATTAGAAAAATTTGAAAAGCCGTAAATGGAATGAGTCGGGTACAGAAGAGAGATGGAGAGGGAGGTAAGAAGGAAGTTCTCAACAATGAGCTGGGACAAGTGTGGGTGTGGAAGGGGGCGGGGAGAGAGAAAATATAGAGATGTGTGAGCTAGAGAGAAATTAGATCAGCAGTGATGTGATGCGTGCACTGGGCCAAAACATGTTAAGTTTAAAATTTTAATTAAGTGTTTTTATTTTCAATTATTTAAGATATTTTACAATTCTTTCATTGGCTTTTAGCAGCTTTTCTGATTATCAGTTACGTTCAGAAAGCAAACCCCTTGACAAGTTTGACAGCTGCGTCATCCTGCAGGTGGCTCCCTAGACATCTGTCGAAGTATTTTTCTGCTGTTCCATGCCAGAGGCCTGCCCATAAGGTCACACAGGACCCTCCTGCCTGACAGCACCTCAGTATTTCCTACAGTTCTGGTTGAAAGTCAATGTTTGTGCATCTGTGAAAAGCACAAGTCAGTTTACCACGTAGGTCAATGGCAGGAGTGGGCAGTTGTCATGGACATCAAGTTCTGGCCCTACATCTGTAAGGGAGCCAGTACTACATATTACACCAAAGCTCACTTTTGTCAAGATGTTGAAATATTGGTATTAGTTTATTATTGTCACTTGTACCGAGGTACAGTGAAAAACTTGTCTTGCATACCGATCGTACAGGTCAATTCATTACACAGTGCAGTTACATTGAGTTAGTACAGAGTGCATTGATGTAAATGTTAATCTTAGTATCTGCACATCTAAAGCCAATATTCTCAAATTACAGCCCACGTTACCTTAGTCCATAATTCTGGCATGTCTTTTTGAAGCATTTTACAGGTGTACTCTAATTTTACTGTGGAATAAATCAAAAGGTGTACCTTTTCCTGGTCCAGTAATTGCTGCAAGTTTGTCTTGTACTGAGGTGTCTTCATATATGCCATAAACTGCAGATACTGCAACCTGAAAGACTCTGAATTTGATCAATACTAGTTAATGCATTATATATAATTCATCATTTAAATGATCACATTCCTTCAAGCCAAAACAGAAGGAAAAAGGCACCTGATTTTTTTTAAATCAGGAGAATAATTTTCAAAACTTTAAACTGCTGTTTGAATTTAACAAGTCAAAGTTTTGGAGGACATTTTGGTGAAGAAATCCTAGTTGCTGTCATTAACAAGTTGTTCTTTAATACTTAAAATACAAGCTTAAAATAAAGCAATATTAATAAGCAGATACTTAGCAATAGAAGTTCAGCAAAACCAATCTGTGCAGTAACTATTTAACTTAGTCACAATTAACCATACTGCACAGAAAATTCTCAACTTTAAAGTTATTGCTAAGCCAACAAAAACCGCTGTTGCTGTAAATCTAAAAAACAGAACTTGTTGCAAAATATTCAGCAGGAAATATTGACGTGCTGAGTCCTTCCAGCATTTTCTATTTCAAAATTTAAAAGCATGATTTTAGCAAAGACATGGTAACCTTTATGGGTACACCACCAATCTACACCAGTGTGTGTGACATGAAAGAGTTGCACTACACTGCCAAAAAAAGCTTTCAGTTTGCCTATTAAGAATGTGCTAAGCAGACAACAAATAAAAGCAAAATAACAGGATTAATCAGTTTGGTCCATTGCCCTCTATGGGCCAAAGTGGTTGTAGTGAACAAGCAAAGGAACTGGTAATGTAACTTTTCCACAATCAACAGATTTAAAGAATCTCTTCAACGCTACTGAATTTTAACTATAATAATTCTCCCTCCAAATGTTGCCAGCTTCCTCATCCACAGCACAACACTGAACTGATCAAAACCACAAAGATCATGCTGTGGAAATGCAATATGATCCACTTTCCTGGAACCCCTTATCTTTACATTCAATGCTCCTTAAATATCTGTCTAGCACAATTCACCTTTGTTGCTATTATGCCAATATTAAATCAGAATGTTGCTTTCCTTCTTTTATTCATACAATTTCTACAGCACAATTACAGTTCACTTTCAGTCACCTACTTTCCACCTCTTGACATAGCTCCCCAAGAGTGGCAGCACAAGTAGATAAGATGATTAAGGCAGCATAGATCATGTTTGCCTTCATCGGTTGGAGTAGTCAGTCTAAGAGTCAGGAAATCAAATGTGACCTTACCAAAGTTTTATACAACTGCAATGTGGAGTACTGTGTGCAGTTCTGGGTGCCACATTACAGAAAAAAGATGTGGAGGCTTTGGAGAGGCTGCAGAAGAGGTTTACCAGGATGTTACCTGGATTGGAGTGTATTAGATATAAGGAGAGGTGGACAAACTTGGATTGTTTTCTCTGAAGTATCGGCAGCTGAAGGGCAACCTGATAGAAGTTTATAAAATTCTGAGCGGCAGAGATAGGGCAGATAGTTGGAGACTTTCTCGCCAGGGTGGAAGTGTCAAATACTAGAGGGCATAGGTTTAAGGTGAGAGGGAAAAAGTTTACAGCAGATTCAAGTGGCAAGTTTTTTTTTTAAAAAACCAGAGTGATGGGTGCCTGGAACATGTTGCCAGGGGAAGTGGTGGTAGCAGATACAACAACAAATGTTTAAGAGGCATTTAGATAAACACGTGAACAGGCAGGGAATTGAGGGAGACAGACCACATGCAAGAAGATGTGCGGTTTAAACTGGCATCATGGTGATTACAGCCTGTTCCTTTGCTGTATTGTTCTATTACATAGCATAGAAACAGCTTCAACATCCACAATGATATCCTACTCCTGTTACTGAAGGTTGCGCTGTAATGCTTGCAAATGTCTATTATCAAGATATGAAAACTCTCTCTACTCGAGGGATGACAACACTGAAGTCACATCACCTTCCATCAACACTTCCTGCTTCTAGTTCACCAAACTTACTCTGCTGTATCTCAAGCTGTGGCAAGTGCAACCTTTAGCATTCAGCTCAGCTTCACTTCTGTAATATGTCTCTCTCCTTCAATATCAAATCTACACAATGTGCCTTCACTACCTTGAAGTTGAATATCGCCGATACTCTTCTGGCTGGCATTTGGCATCACTCATGTTAACTCATTCCAACAACTGTATTCATACAGATCCATTTTAAATTCTGTATTCCCCAAATCACCATCCTTACCCAATACCATGGGTTAAGTGGAAACACAAGAAACTGCAGATGCTGGAATCTAGAGCAACAATCTAATGGGAGGAACTCAGCAGGTCAAGCAGCATCTGTTTTTTTTCCCCTTGGGGGTCGGGGAGGGTTTGTGGGTGAAGAGAAAAGGTACTGTTGAGATGTTTTGGGTCAAAACCCTGCATCAGAACTCGTGTTGATATTTCAAGTTGAAAGTTAGCATCAAGACCTGATCAGTCCTGATGCGGGGTTTCAGCCAGAAACATGAACAATTCCTTCCCCCCCCCTCCACACAGAAGCTGTTCAACCCGCTGAGTTCCTCCAGCAGATTGGTTGTTGCACCATGGCTCAAGTGAAGTTCTGCACCTATTTCAACATTTTATTCTCTTTTTTCTAAACCTTGTAAAGTCCCAATCCCATCTCAAGCAATTCCTCCAGCTACTCATCACAGCTTGGTTTCAAAACTGGACTGTTTGCTTCCAAGGAGCTCTGCTCCATCATGTGCAGCAATGATAGATTCAGGCACCTTGCCCAGCTCACACAGAAATTTCTGGGCCCCTATTCTTTGCTGCCTTCCAAAGCATGCCTTAAAAACTTATTCTTAGACTCTGCTCCAAAGTCATTATAATTAGCTGAAAACCCCATTCCCCAACTCCACATCACATCACTGCCAATTGCTGAAGATGAACCAGACTGTTCACAAACTTTTGCATCTGCTGATTCCAACATAGCCTTTGGGCCACATATCCACAGTACCACCAACTTTTAACTCCGTAACATCCCCCAGACACGTCGCTAAAGCCCTCATCTAACCCTTTGTCGCTTCTAGATTGGCTAGGAGTCCGTTTGTATTGTCAAACTGCCTCAGTTAACACTCCATAAACTTGATGTGATGCACTGTCTGTACCATAACTTGCACCAAATCCCATATAACCATTAGCCTAGTGCTCAATGACCAACACTACCTCCTGGTTACATCCGAAAATTCTCATCCCTGTTTTCTATTCCGTGCAAGGCCTTACTCCTTCCTGTCGCTGCAACTTTGTCCAGCTCTACAACTTCCCAATTTAACAGCACTCCTCCGGTACAGGTCTCCATCATTCCAGCATTTAAAAGGTCTATCTTGATAATTATGTCTTGGCTGGTAAGTACTACACTTTGGGATTTGTTCCCTTAACCTGTCTACCACTCTACTACATTATTGCAATACATGATGCTCCTTAAACTTGCTTTGGCCATCTTTTGGTTATCTGCCCCAATCTTTCTTTGTGACGTTGTTATCAGTCAAAACTTGGTCAATCATTAAGCACCCAGGGATGGTTTATTACACTAAAGGTGCTACGACAAGTATGAACAGCTGTTATTGTCACTTTGTCCTCCCAACCTAAACTATTTTATACTTCCTGATTGAAGTTTAAGGTGAAAAGAGACCAGTATAAAAGTATTCAATCCTTTCCTTATCTAGTTGGATGTAATGGAGTCAAAAATAAAATCATTTTTACCAGCAGCATCCTATGTGGTTGGCCTAACCAGAAGGGGGAAAACTTTTGCCTTGTAGACTGCAATCTTCAGCCAAGATCAAATGAAGGTTGCTCAGCTTCAAGGGTCTATCTGCAGATTTTGCCGTAACAGAGACCTGTCACATCATACCAGTTTCTGGTTAATAATGTGCAAGGAATCTGATGGGTTTTACATCTGCCAGCTCTTTCCACACAACTTTAAAGCAGCACTACAGCAAAAGACATTGATGGTTTCACTTTTTGCAAATGATACACAAACTCAATTGTGCCAGGATATTATGGAGTAAGCTTTAACATCGTTCCCAGTACAGAACATCAAGAACAAAATTCAAATTAAAGATTTGGGCAGAAACATTAACATGCCCATTCACAGTTTGCACAATTGTCAGTCCATTATTGTAGGCAAAGCATCATGTGGGCTACTGGTCAGTCACCCTGACTACCGCATACTTCAATTAGAACATTTAATTCACATGGTTCCCCACAACTAGCTATTGAAGTAAAAAAAATATCAGCGACTGCAAATCATAAAGTTGACAATCCTTATAAAATAGCAATGGCTTAAAAGTTAACAGTTTACTTCGCTAGTAAGAATTTTCACCTTGGCAAGTCCAAATACAATATTATTTCTATGTTAAGTCAAATAAAATTCAAGATATCAATAGATATTACTCAGATCACTTTTTAATCAAGTCATTTCACATCCCCACCACCTATCCTCCTTGACCTTCCCCCTTCCATCACCCAACCCCACCCAAAATAAGCAGGAAGCACAGACTTTCAATTTGCATGTTCTCTTTTTAAATAATCTTTTCTTCTAAATATCCAAAGCAATTTAACACAGCAAATTGTCAAAGACTTCACAAACTGAATATATAACCACAAATGACAAGATTCTAACTACTTTGTTCAAGACAAATTATATACAAGTTCACTTGATAACCACACTATGCTTTCTTGCAGGTTTCATCATGCCTAGTTCTCATGGAAAAGAAAGATCCATTTTACTATCAACACTCTGAAGACCTACTCTAGTTCCCTTATAAATTCAGGATGTATTACCGAATACGTGCAATCAAATTTGTAATGGATCAAAAGGTGCCAGTGGTTAACATTCAAATGGTTTGCAAGTTACAACAGGGGGAGGTAACATGGCCACATTGAATGCTAATGAATAGAGCCTGCAAGGTAGTTGAAAGCTTTCCATGAGATGGATAATGCAAGGATATGATTAGCTTGTTTCTTGAATTTTCTCAGATGAATTAGGAGAGTTAAACAACAACGTTGTTACAAAAAAAATCCAGAGGGCTACATGTTTAATCCAGCTATCTCCAACATTCAAATCTCTATCATAATCAAGGCCCAAAATGGCAGAGTTTATATTCACCTGTAGAGCAACTATGATTTATAAAAACAAATGATCTTGCCTTTATTAATACTGAAGTCTCAATTAATTATAAGTTATGTCAGGTTTATCATTTACTAACTCTGGAAGAAACTTAGATATTGAAGCGAGAAATGGATGAGATAATAATCTTACGTGAAAACAATACGGATTAAACCTCAAGCATTTAACTGACTTTGGAAGTTGAAATTGACAATTAAAACAATTATAAAAGCAATAGATAGCAAATATAAAATAAAGACAGTGAACAAGTTAGATAAACAGTGTTGGAGGTAACGATAGCTTTGTAAAGACCAGAACAGAGAGAACAAAGATTAAATTTACAGACTGTCCAGAGCAGGCATGAATTTCCATGCAAACAGATAAACACCAAACTGCAGCATTACTCACCTAGCAGCTTCTGTAGTGCAGGTGGTGTAGGACCCAGTAAAAACTGATTGGGTGAATAGCGTTGCACTTTGGGAGGTAGTTGGTAAAATGGACTATGAGGTGACTTATATGCATCTGAAAAAACAAAAGCAATGGACTAGAGGTTTTCCTGAACTATAAGTTTATGAATATCAGTTATAATTGACCATGCAATTTAAATAATGGCACACCAGACAAATACACATGGCTTTCTCAACTACATTATCAAAGATTGCCAAAAATGGCTACAAAGTTGAAGCAGCACATTGATACAATGCAAGTGGCCAAAGCCAAAATTAGCATTAAGCTCCATCTATTGTAATTACAGACCCAAATTATTACACATGAAACAAAGCCAACATAATAAGTTTAAAAGTGCAAATAAATTTTAATAGCAAATTATTACGCCAAAGTACAATGAAAAACATAACATTTAGCCATATTTTACACAATTGCATAATCAATATTTTCATGTATTTGTCGTCAATTACTAAAGAATAGGTCTAGATCTGTCCTATTCCATGCCAGGTCTAGATATATTGGTTATATTTTCACCAGTAAACTAATATTTCCTCGATCCCAATTATATCCATGCTGGTGTATACTGAATCCTCATGTAGATAATAGAATGGTTATTTTAATTTGAATACTTAAAGTAGACAGGCTCAAAGACATGCAAAATAAAATCAATTGGTAGATTAAATTTAGCACCATGTTTTTTGTTAACTAGTCGTAAATATCAGTTAATTCACCCCCAAGTCTTTCCAAAACTTGAGTGGACACGTTACACAATAGTCAATAAGACACTGTGCTTACAATGCACCAGAGATCTGTATGCCATTGGAAATTATGAGGAACTTACAATTTCTCCACAATGAACTCATAACTCAGCTCAAAATAATTAAATGCAACTTATCAATGGTGTATTTAGAAGTACAAATATTGAATGCATTTTGTTTAAAAAACCACGCTGAAACAAGTAATCTAATCATACTTCAAGATTTTTCTGGTGTCATTAGTCAACATAAGTGAAAATGACAAAAGACAAAGAAAAGTAACTACTGGGCTTGCTATTTGCCCATTCACAAGAGACCAAACAAAGCGAAGCTGACTGCTGAACTTACCCTGAGGCGAGGATGCCGATAGAGTCTGAGCATGTAAAAGATCCAGTGCAGATTGGCTTTTCTTTGTATTTCTTTTTGAAATTGCAGTGCTCATTTTCTTGGGGCGCCCTCTTTTTTTAACTGCAATTCTCTTGCCTTTGTTAATTATCTTGCTCTTGCGTGGTTTAGCAGGGGAAGCTGATTTTTTAATTCCGGTTACCCCAATTTTCTCCTCTTCAGGACCAGAATCCTGCCAATGAAAACATTACAATTATTAGGATTTAAATAATGTGGAGTCTCCTTTATTGTTCTCTCAATATGAAAGCCACCTTCCTATCAGAGAGATGCTTTCTTTTTGAATACAGACTTGCCCATCCAAGATTCAAACAATGATAATCAATAGCCAGCTGGTTAAAAAAAAAAGAGTATTTCAGGAAAAGCTTAAAAATATTTGCCTCATCTATAAAAATCTTACTAAAATAACTAGGTTATGTCTGCAGCAGGCAGGAGCAGCAAGCAAACAAATGCCAAGAATGGAGACACGAGAAAATCCTAAAGAGTTGTGGAGAAAAGATGACACTATTAAAACCATCAGAAAGATCATCTTCTTTGGTAACAGCCTTAGAGTGAAAAATAGCCAAGGATTTATTCAGGCAGGCAAATTTTAGAAACTAAAAACTGAAATTCAGGAAACTTCAGAATCAGGTGTTCAGTCAGGGCAGGAAATCTGCCTATTTGCGACTCCACATCCAATGTGGATGACTCAATGCCTTCTGAAATGGCCTGGCATCAGTTCAAGGGCAATTAGGGATAATTAGTAAATGCTGGCATTTCCAGCGATGCCTAGATCTCATATACTTTATACATTTTTTGCATAGTGTCGTAAAAGGTGTAGAGATATCTAACAGAAAATTTGGAATGTCATTCCAATATGAAAGAGATTACAAAGAGGATTATACGCTTGTTGATGAATTACAAGCAACAACTACCCAAACAGTATATTGCAGTTGCACCTTGATAACGAGATACACATATTTAATGCAAATTAAACACATTACCTTGGTTGGAGTTGTCGTACTGCTCTTATTTTCTTTGTTTTCCTTTTGTTGTCTACGTCTAGCTGCCTCTTGTTCCTCCTGTAACCAAATATCAACATTTCATTCATATTGTGTGGAGTATAAATTCATGAATTTACATTTCAGATTTCTCACAAATGATGGGCGTCATTTTCAAATGAAATTTTGAAAAACAGAAAGCATCAAATTTAATTTAAACCCGTGGAAGACTTAAGTACCAGAAAAACACTCCTTGAAAGGGCAACAGGGAAATCATCCTTATTTCACCATTGTTCTGCACTATAACTTTGAGTAGTGGGCAAGATTATTAAAAGAAAATGATCAATACAAAGGACTAAAGATCATAAAGATACAGCAGAAAACAAATAGTACCTATCTTTCTGTAATATAAAAAATACCAACTAGAATGGTGGGGGGAAACAGATTAAACTGCACAGAACTTTATCCTACTTTATATGCAGAAACACAGAAGGTAGTGCTACATTTTTTTTATTATTCCAAAATAAACTTTATTTGTCATAAAAAAACTATATACAACAATAAAACAGTGCAAACTTTTACATTCGTGTACGGTTCAATCATTGGTGTTACCTTTTTATTAAAAAACCACAGCACCAATGCCACTCGTGTGGCTCCCTGGGGTGCTACCCCAATCCCATATTTACAATATTTAAGAGGCTTCCTCGTCTGACCCTACCCCTCCCTCTCCAGTGGCAGAAGAACCCTAAACTGTAGTCCTTCCCCACCGAGCCCTTGCGTTGGCTACACCCAGCTTCAGTGCGTCCCTCAGCACGTACTCCTGCAGCCTGGAACGTGCCAGCCGGCAGCGTTCCCCTACGGACATCTCACTGTGCTGGGAGGCCAACAGGTTTCAGGCAGACCAAAGGGTGTCCTTCGCCGAGTTGATGACCTTCCAGCAGCAGTTGATGTCCGCCTCAAGTGTGCGTCCCCGGGAACAGCCCGTAGATCAGAGAATCCTCTGTTACGCAGCTGCTGGGGATAAAACGTGACAAGGACCCTCGCATCTTTCGCCACACCCTCCTCCCAAACCCACAGCCCGCAAAGAGGTGGGCGACCGTCTCGCCCCCAGTGCAGTCCTCCCGGGGGGCAGCACGCGCTGGTAGTGCTATTGCCTCACAGCTTCAGCAACCCAGGTTCGCACCTGACCTCCAGTGCTGTGTGCAACAAGCACCTTCTCCTGGTGGGTTTCCTCCCACATCAGAGTCATGTTGTTGATAGGTTAAATGGATACTGCAAGTTACCCCTGGTATACCTCGGTGGTAGAATCAGAGGTTTTAATAGCGCACAAGAGAAAGAACTGGTTGCAGGGAAGCAAGTGGAAAATGGGTGGCAAGGGGTGTGGGGGATTGCCCTGCGAGCCAGATTAAACACAATGGGTCGAATGGCCTCCTCAAATGTCACTAAACAGGGTAAATACAACTCATCTGAATAGGACACATGAATCATCCATGGAAATCAGTTGTCTTTCATACCAATTCACACTGAGACTGTCATATTCAGAAGAACCACTTTTGCTTTCAAATTAATAGCTTAACATGCAATGTTGAGCATTTATTTACTCTTATGCTCAATCTTCTCCAAAAGATCTTTCCAGTGGTTCAGGAAAGTGAAAACAAATTTTTTTTTGTTCTACCACAATTACACTCTACATTTTTAGATGATTTATTTCTATGGGTGTACACAAGTTAAAAAAAACAAGACAAAAAGAAACCAGTAACAGGTATCACAAATTAGTTCCAAATAACTTATTTATTGATTTCAAATTCATGAGCTTGCTATGTTAACTGCAATAATTTGAACAAGCTCAGACAACAAAAAAACTTACCCTGAGTTTTGGATTTTTGAGACTAGAAAAGTAGTTTTCAAGCTGAAATGGAAAAAAAAAACAGATGATTTGCTATCTTCTGGTTGTGACTCCAAAGTCAGTACACAAATTGACTACCAACTTGATTACCCAGCAAAAGGAAGCTGCAATAGTTGTAATGAACTGAATCAAAGCATTGCTGTATCTTCGTCTATCACTGGGAGATCAATGAGCTTCCACCACAGCTTCACACAATTCTCACTCCTGGCAGCAAAACATATCCCAGTCACGATATTATCTTCATGCTCATAAGAATGCAAGATAAGAAACAGAAGCAGCAGTAAGCCATTTGGCCACAGGTGCCAGCTCCACAATTCAATAACATCTTGGATGATCTTCCTTCTCAGTGCTACCTGCCATTTCCCTTTAATAATCTAAAATTTAACAACCCATCTTAAACATAATCTGCAACCAAGCCTACTCTGCTCTCGTGCATAGAGAATTTCAGATTTGCTATCGTATGGGTGAGGAGATTTCTTCACATCTCAGTTTTTGGAATGGCTGACCCTTTAATTTGAGTGAGAGAACCCGGGCTTGAGATAACACTACCAGGGGAAGCATCATACCTATATCTACCGCAAAAAGAATTTATATTTCAAAGAGATGGCTTCTTTTTTTTTGAAAGCAGCATAGGCCAAGTTTGCATAATCCCTCTTCCAAAGAGGGAACACCTATCCCAGGAATCAAACTGATAAACCTTTGATGTACCCCCTCTATCACAAGTACAGTAAAGGTCAGATAATCCGTTATTCAATTATTCAACAATCCTGATGGCTTGGCATCTGGCTCACCTGGTTTCACACACTCCAGTTAAATTCACTGGGGCTCCACTTCCTGCACATTTTACAACTTGACTGGGTCCCATTCCCTGTGTTTCCTTTGAACTCAACAGGGTCTCATTTTCCACATTCCTTTAAACTCATTGGAGACCCGTTCTTACAGTCTATTTGAACTCACCAGAGCCCTGTTCCCACATTCCTTTTAAATTCATTGGAGCCCCATTCCCACAGGTTTTAAACTCATAAAAACCCTGTTTCCCATGTTCCCTTCATTCTCACTGGGTTTTATTTCCTATGCTGCCTTTAAACTCACCTGGTTCACTGGAAAATTTATAGTACTACTGTACCATACCTAAAGAAAGAGTGAATTTAAAGTGTTTTTGATGGACTAATAGGAGTAATTGCAACTGGTCTAGAAAATCTGCTGGTCTGCATCACCGAAATTCCCAGGGTGCTGGATTATCAAGTTTCACTGTGCATTCTTCCTTAGGTAGGGATAAAAGACCTGTACATCATGTTCCATATAATGGCAGTAGGACATATTCACTCTTGTACTCAAATCTTTTGCAATAAAGACCAACATACCTTTTGCCTTCTTAACTGCTTGGAAGACATGCACTTTAATTTTGCAATTCTTGTACATGGACACCCAGATCCCTCTGAATATCAACACTTTTCAATCTCTCACCATTTGAAAAGCTCTACCTTTATTTTTTTCTGCTTAAAGTTGGTGAATTGACATTTTTCCATATTATATGCAATTTGCCATGTTATTCCCATCCATATTGACTGCCTACATCCCTTTGAAACCTCTACAAATCTCATTGCCCCCCCACGATCATTCAAACTGGGAGGTTTTTTACACATGATCCCTTTATCAGATATTGTTTAAACTGAGTGTTGTCATTCAGCATAAATTTCAAGCTAAAGAAACATTTGGCACATTGGGACATCTTCCTGTGGACGAGTCTCCAACCCACACGACAGGGCTAACAACCTGAGTTGCTGATACCGTCGCACAAAAGACACAAAGACCCAGCTAAACAATACCTTGCAGGTCAAATCAAACTGAATTGAGATTAATTCCTTCAGCACAGGCAGTGAAATTAGAGAGGAGGCTGCACAAAGCTAATAATACAGCAGACACGGAAGGGAGGGAAAAAACTTAATGGGATTTTATACACTGATATCTAACAAGCAGCAAACTGTGCAGTTCCTCACACTAAAACAACATCAATTGTCTGAAAATGAACCAAACCATTTGCAACTTGTGCTATATTTAACCCCGAGGACTACATCATTACTAAGACCCATAGTTCCCACTAGGCAAATTCCATTTCTGCCTCAAATCATCTGCTACTGAAATCCTTATCCAAGTGCTGTCTTAAATTTTGACTATTCCACTGCTTTCCTGACAGCAAAATAGAGGCCATCCAAAATTATGCTGTTCATATCAGAATTCCTGCCAAGCATTTTCATCCTCAACTCCCAGTCAGGAAAAGCCTTAATTTTAAAAATCACCATCCTTTGTTTCAAGTTCCTCCTTGGCCTTGACCATCCTCCAGCCCCAATTCCTCCCCAGTATGCATCTTCCAAATGTGTTATATATCGATTACCTCCAAATTTAATTGTTCTACCACAATGCCATTGCAAATTCAGTTAGAGACTCCAAGCTCTTGAATTCCCTTCCCAAACTTTTAGTTCCTCAACATAACTTCTTTTAAGATGGTCCTTAAAATCCAGGTCTTTGACCAAGATCTTGCTCGATAGCCTCAATATAATCTTAAATGGCTAAGTATCAAATTGTTTGATAGTATTCCCATGAAATTTTGTATTAAAAAAACTTACTGTTTATGAAAAAAGGTTAAGGACATCTTTTAACTGATGATTTTTCTCCTGCAATCAGGACACCAATAATCTTACAAGTAAGAAACTTCCCCGGCAACTAAAATGACTTATTTTGTTACTTACTATGGTCCGGTCAATTGTATGCAGGTAGTAGGAAACTGGTTTTCCAGTCCATGAAACTGAGCCTCGAAGTGGTGATAACTCAACAACCTTCATGATAGTGCCAATATCTTTGAAGAAATAAAAACATTTTTTTTTTGATGAAGTCCTTTAAAGTTTCAATATTACACAGACTTTTTTTTGTTTACATAGCCGAGTTTCAAGTACAATAACTGAAAAGCAGCAAGCACACTTCCTCCTATAAATTACTAAGTGCAATAGTGTATCTGCAGTAAAAAACCGCAACTGGACTAGATTGAGCTACAAGATTTCCCCAATTTAAGAAAAATTGAAAATTGCAATGATCTAAATTTGTCACCTACTGCATTTAAAATATTGAAAACACCCAAAATATCTCCAAAGTTATTTGTAGGTTTAACAGCCAGACTCCAAAACATGCCCAAAACACAACTTCATTTCAAAACATTTGAGCTTTTAATTTCAGTGAAAATGGACATCTCCCCCCACCCCTCCCCCAATTTGATCAGTTTCAGCATGTTTGATTTTATTTTTGTTTAAATTCTAAATAGAAAAAAATAGCACTATTATAGGCATTTTGAATTTGCACCTACATGCTCCCCCTATGAAACTATAACATTCTATATTATAGTGTCTGCTTTCTCTGCTGACAATCATAATACTTCCTAATAACCACTGATGCAGTGTTCAAAAATGCATGAATCAGAAACCTGACCTTTACACATGCCTCAATAAACCATTGGCAACCACCTCCAATCATATTCTAGATCACATACATGTTCTCACACCCAGTCCACACCTATGGCAAAGCTTTCAAACATATAGACAGCCATCTTTCCTAGAGCCCTCTTAAATTATTAATTCCCAACTATTAAAGTCTCATTAGCCTACATTTCTGACTTGCCATCTCTCCAAACTTAACTATTGCTGTACATCTGTGCTTTCTGAAGCACTGTAGGATGTTTCCCCTATAAAAGTCACAACACCAATGATATTTCTTGTTGCCAATTACTGAAATATTATAGTGTTGTAGCGGTTGCTACCGCGATACGAAAATAAAGACGTGAGCCTGTAAACTGTTGAATAAGACTGATTTATTTTCTCGCCTTCCGTGGGCCTTTTAAGGAGTGCCGTTCCCGTCCTCCGAACTCGGAGATGACATACGCACTACGTCATCAACTTTTCGCGCGCATGGGTTCTCCCCCGTCGCTCGGGGAAGACGAAGGCACAGTGCCATCTTGGGCCTCGCCGTTGTGACGACGCGCACGCCGACCGCCGAGCCGGCTCGCTTGCTAGGTGAGTCGCTACACCACCTCCCTAAACCACCCCCACCGCCCCGGCGACACGGTCCCCAAAGTTCATGGGCTACGCTAGCCGCTGCTTGGGTGGTCGGCCTCTGCGTCGCGGTGTCGGGACCTCGACCGGTTGTTGTAGGTCCAAATGGGCCGGTTTGAGGCAGTCTGTCACGAAGACTTCCTCCTTGCCCCCAATGTCCAAAATAAAGGTGGACCCATCATTTCTGACGACCCAGAACAGCCCCTCGTATGGTAGTTGTAACAGTGCCCATGGTGTACCCCTGCGAACGAAAACAAACTTAGTCTCGGAGTTCCTTGGGCACATATGATGGAGACTGACCACGTCGCGAAATAGGAATCAGTGCCAGGCTGCCGAGCCTCTTACGCAGCCTTCCCAGGACTGCTGCAGGTTGTTCCTCTGGCCCCCTAAGGGCGGGTATGAACTCCCTTGGGATGACCAGGGGCACACCATACACAAGTTCAGCTGACAAAGCATGGAGATCCTCCTTGGGGTCAGTGCGTATGCCGAGCAGGACCCAAGGCAGTTCGATCTAGTTAGGACCTGTGAGGCAGGCCATCAGGGCTGATTTCAGCTGGCGGTGGAAACGCTCTACCAACCCGTTTGACTGAGGGTGGTAGGCCGTGGTGGTGTGCAGCTGCGTTCCTAGCATGTTCACTAATGCAGACCATAGGCTGGAGGTAAATTGAGTGCCTCTGTCCGATGTGATGTGGGCCAGAACACCAAAATGTGAGACCCAAGTTGTGAGCAGCGCCTGGGCGCAGGAATCGGTCGTGATGTCTGAGAGGGTGGTTGCCTATGGCCACCTCGTGAAGCGGTCCATGATGGTAAGGAGGTACCGCGCCCCTCTTGAAACAGGCAGGGGACCGACGAGGTCAACGTGAATGTGGTTGAACCTTCTATGGGTAGGCTCGAACTGCTGCGGTGGGGCCTTGGTGTGCCATTGAATTTTTGGTGTCTGGCAGCGCGGACAAGTCTTGGCCCACTCACTGACCTGCTTGTGCAGGCTGTGCCAAACAAACCTGCTGGCGACTAGTCGGACAGTTGATCTGATGGACAGGTGCACCAACCCGTGTACCAAGTCGAAAATGCATTTCCGCCAGGCTGCAGGGATTATCGGCTGGGGCTGACCTGTTGCGATGTCGCACAGAAGGGTCTGTTGATCTGGGCCGACTACAAAATCTTGGAGCTGCAGGCCTGAAACTGCGGTTCTGTAGCTGGGCAGCTCATTGTCGGCTTGCTGTGCATCACCCAGGGCCATGTAGTCTACACCTGGGGCAGGCTGCGGATGGTAGGTCTGGAGAGCGCGTCAGCAACGACATTGTCCTTTCCGGAGACATGATGGATACCTGTTGTGAACTCGGAAATGTAGGACAAATGTCACTGTTGGCGGGCCGACCAGGGATCGGAGACCTTAGAGAAGGCGAAAGACAATAGCTTGTGATCAGTGAAAGCGGTGAAAGGTCTGCCTTCTTAAAAAGTACCGAAAATGTCTGATCGCCAGGTACAGCGCTAGTAGTTCTCGATCAAAAGGCGCTGTATTTAAGTTCCGATGGTCTAAGGTGCCTGCTGAAAAATGCCAAGGGTTGCCAATGGCCTTCGATTAGTTGTTCTAGTACCCCACCAACCACAGTGCTGGATGCGTCCACCGTGAGGGCGGTTGGGTAGTCTGTCCTGGGGTGTACCAGCATCGCAGCATCTGCTAGGGCTTGTTTGGCCTTAAAGGCAGCCGTGGCCTCGTCGTTCCAGGTGATGTCTTTGCCCTTGCCAACCATCAGTGAGAACAAAGGGCACATGATACGGGCTGCTGCAGGGATGAAACGATGGTAAAAGTTGACCATGCCACGAACTCCTGCAGGCCTTTGACCATGTTGGGAAGGACAAAATGGCAGATAGCATCTACCTTGGCAGGTAGAGGTGCTGCTCCCTCGCTGGTGATTCTGTGGCCAAGAAAATCTATAGAGTCGAGGCCGAATTGGCACTTGGCTGGGTTGATGGTGAGGTTGAAATCACTAAGGCAGGAGTACAGTTGGCAGAGGTGGGAAAGGTATTCTTGGCAGTTACGACTGGCAAATCAGAATGTCATCTAAATAAATGAACATGAAGTCAAGGTCGCGGCCTACCACGTCCATCAGCCGCTGGAAGGTCTGCACGGCGTTCTTAAGGCCGAACGGCATCCGAAGGAATTCAGAGAGGCCGAACGGAGTGATGATCGCAGTTTTGGGGACGTCATCAGGGTGGACGGGATTTGGTCGTATCCCCGGACGAGGTCCACCTTGGAGAAGATGTGGGCCCCGTATAGATTTGCCACGAAGTCCTGGATGTGAAGGACGGGGTAGCGGTCTGGGGTGGTGGTGTCGTTTAGCCTGCGGTAATTGGCACAGGGCCTCTACCCGCCGGTGGCTTTGGGGACCATGTGCTGGGGGGAGGCCCAGGGGCTGTCTGACCTGCAAACGATCCCTAGCTCCTCCATGCGGCAAAACTCCTCCTTCGCCAGGCGGAGCTTGTCGGGAGGGAGTCATCGTGCTCAAGCATGAAGGGGTGGCCCTGTTGTGGTGCCGCACCACGTGTTTGGGCATCGAATTCATGAACTGAGGTGCCAGGACCAATGGGAACTCGGCTAGGAGCTTGGTGAACATTGCCAGACAGGGAAACGGAGTCCAGGCGCGGGGCTGGTAGGCTGGCTTCTCCCAGAGAGTAAGTCTGGAAAGTTCTGGAGTGCACTAGCCGTTTCCCTCGTAGGTCAACTAACAGGTTGTGGGCCCAGTGTAAAAATCGGCTCCTAGGAGTGGCTGGGCGATGACGGCAAGGGTAAAGTTCCAGGTAAAACGGCTGTCGTCGAATTGTAATTGGATTGTACAGGTACCAAAAGTTCATATCGTCGTGCCGTTTGCGGCTTTGAGGGCAGGTCCCTGTTGCCTGCTGCGAGTGTCACGGCCAGTCAGGGGCAAAACACTGACCTCTGCTCCCGTATTGACGAGGAAGCGACAGCCGGACTGCTTGTCCCAAACAAATAGGAGGCTGTGTTGGTGGCCAGCCACCATAGCCATCAGCGGTGGCTGGCCCTGGCATTTCCCTGAAACTTGCAGGGTGGTCGGCATCAACGGGCCTCCATGCCCCACCTCTGATGGTAGGAACACAGCTGGTCATCGGTGTCGTCATCTGTGTTTCTGGGGTGTGGTCGCTCGGCTGCTGGGACTGGTTTAGGTAGGCATTGGGCACGCGGTCTGGAGATTTGGCCAACGGATGAACCGCTCTCGCGTTTGGCCTTCCACAGGATATCTGCCCGGACGGCTACCTCACGTGGGTTGCTGAAGTCGGCATCTGCCAGCAACAGGTGAATGTCGTCAGGCAGCTGCTCGAGGAAGGCCTGTTCGAACATCAGGCAGGGCTTGTGTACCTCAGCCAAAGCCAGCATCTCGTTCATCAGGGCCGATGGAGGTCTGTCCCCCAGGCTGTCAAGGTGAAGCAGGCGGGCAGGCGGCGCGCTCGTGACGGGAGAGGCCAAAGGTCCGAAGGAGAAGGGCCTTGAAGGCCGGGTACTTATCTTCTCCAGATGAAGTCTCCGACCTGGGCAGCTGTCTCCTGGTCCAGAGAGCTGACCACCTGGTAGTACCGTTTGGAGTCAGAGGTGATCTGCCGCAGTTGAAACTGGGCTTTGGGCTGGTCAAACCACACGCGGGGGTGAAGCGTCCAAAAGGTGGGCAGCTTGAGTGCCACTGTGTTGGCTGCTGCGTTGTCGGTCATTGTATGGGTCCAAATTCCGTTTGGACCGTCGGGGTCACCAATGTAGCGGCTGCTACCGCGATGCGAAAATAAAGACGTGAGCCTGTGAACTGTTGAATAAGACTGATTTATTTTTATGCCTTCCGCGGGCCTTTTAAGGAGCGCGGTTCCCGCCCTCCAAACTTGGAAATGACATACGCGCTATGTCATCAACCTTTCACGCGCGTGGGTTCTCCCCCATCACTCAGGGAAGACAAAGGCCCAGTGTCATCTTGGGCCTCGCCGTTGCGTGCCCCGACCGCCGAGCCGGTTCGCTTGCTCGGACGGTGAGTTGCTGCAGTGTTAAATTTGTCAAAAACTTGATTAACTTGCTTCTCAACGTTCTTTTATTTCCTGCAGCAATATTGACCCGCACTCTGTAATAAATCAGACAACAGCAGAACCAAAGAACTTATGATAAATGCTTTATCAGTTTTACGCTAGCGGGAGTGAGGGATACAGAGAAAAAGTCAACAGTGTAACCCAAGCTCTGTATTAAGCTCACTCAAAGCAGCACCAGTTATTGCATACCTTTATACCCACTTTCATGGGAAAGCTTGGTGGGAAGTTGCAGTTACTAAGGCAGTTGTTTACATAAAGCTTTTAGCACAAGATATGTCTAAAAAATTACTTTCTTTCTCACTCACACCTGGCCTCAAATCCAGTCAAAACTACAGTCACCCCATGGCTGAGGTAATTCCTTCCTATGGGAAGAAGCTGACAATGAGAAGCATACCATTAACCCTTACATTGCATTCATTAACCCTTGCATTCCCAGCTATCTTTTACACAGGATAGGCAACATCCAAGCAGTAATGAGAGTATGAAGTTTAGAATTACTGCTCTCTCCTTAGGAGAGAGGGTTGTTTGGCCACATGTATTAGTACTATGCATTGTGCCATGTTCTAAGATGGGCTCTATTACCAAAAACAAGGAACTTCTCAACTTGGTTTCCACTGAACAGTCACATGGCCTAATACCAAAGATCACAAGACCTTCATTTAGCAGGAATGAAATGTTGTATTGCACATAACCAGTTTTTAGAAGGAATTCAGAAAGAAGCTTTTGTCACTGAGGAATGTAAAAGAAGGGAAGCATTATTGGTTAGTGAATATCAAACCTTTAAGAAACAGCATAAAGAAATGAAGGATCTACTAGAAAAAGCTGCCAATGGCTGCACAGAAGAACATTTTCTAGAATTGAAAGAGCTCCGTGAGATTTGGAACACAGTAATGTACACGCTGTTGGAGTTGGAAAAAGAAAAGGAAATTATTGACTCCATACTGGAGGGTCATGTAGACTTGGACATTCTTGATGGAACAGATGTTACGTTAAAAGTTCCAAGACCATTAGTACTTAAGATAGAGAAAGAAGCAGATCAAATTGATGATCTGTACAAAGCTGGTAAACTGAATCCTGCAGCAATAAACCAACTGTGCAACTGGTGTCTCAAACTTCTTGGTGACCAACACAACCAAGTAGGCTTGGCAGAATTGGAACATCGTCTTTCCAAGGAAAATTTAGCAGAATTTCTGAAATATGAACTAATTAAAATGAAGGAAATAAGGCAGAAGATAACACAGGCAGTTTTTCCCTCTGTGAGGATCAGTAACCGAAATGGAAAGTGCATTGGACAAGACATGGGAGCAGTCTTTGAATCGAAAAGGTTTGTCCCCCAATGAGGAAAAAATATCCTGTCCTTGATCATCTTCCAACCATGCCAACTTTATCTTTTGAGCTTGCTTCAGAAGAAGCTTATGAAAACAGTGTTTTTTTTAGTCACACTTTGCATCACTTTTATCATGCATCAGAGGTTCTGAAAGAGATGACGCTGATATTGTGAGCATTACAAGCAACTTCAATGATCCAAGACCGTCAAAACTTCAGTGTTCAGAATGTTTCACCCCTTCTATCAGAAATCCAAATGGGCAAACAAGTTCTTCATGCTTTGAAGAATCAATTGAAATACCATTGGTAACTGGCCAGCCTCTTGAAAGTAGATTGCAAACACCATATGTGAATAAAATGGAAACATGGCATAAGGACAAAGATCAAAGTCCACCACTTTTGAATAAACCTAAAGAGTCATTCTGAACGAAAAGAAGCACATCAAAGGACTCTTGACCAGTTGGCAGGAGAGGTAGCAGATATAATAACAAGAGATTCACCTGGAGTATTCCGAAAGCAAGATCTGGTTCAGGAGGCACTCTTTTCTCACTGACTAGCAATCCCTTCATTCCACAAAGTGAGCTGGTCAAGCATACCCAAATATGGGTATGCCTGTGTAGTAGGTGGACACCCACCAGAGAACAATGTATTTAAGTTTGTTAGCATCCTGTATTCCTTGAGTTGGGCCACATGCAGGGAAGAGCAGCACTGACTGTTTGCTCCTCCATGTACCCCCACTCCAGCTAGCATTATACTAATAAAGCATTAATCGTAAGTGCTTTGGTTCTGCTATTGTCTGATTTATTAGAGAGCGCAGGTCAACTTTTACATTGGCAAAATCCATGTCAGTCAGTATATTATTAGAATGTATAATGAAATTGAACAGAAATTTCATACAAGTATAAAATGATATTCATTTCAGGACCAGAGACCAAACTGATTTTCTCAATTCAGCAAAGTGCCTTGGAACAGAGACAGGTATATAACATAACTAATGCATTTCCTCTGTTACGTACAAGCAACAAAAGAAACACTCTGAGTCATGTATAAGTGTTAGAAACTATTTTATTAATAACTACTTATGATAATAAGAAAAATAAAAGTAAAAAGGTTAGAATGTTAGAAGTAAAAACGTTAGATCTTAAGCATTAACCCCAAGATCTAGACTCGAAGTGCGTGTGTGGCAAATTCCCAAACCCCAAGTCCAGGAATGCTTCTCAAAGTTCACCTTATGGCTTGCTGAACTGAAATGTGAGCAAAGGCTTCTACAACAACCACCACTGACTGAAGACAAGACGTAGAGAGAAAATAGCGAGTAATTACGAAATCCGAAATGTTCCACGATGGAATCCATACGACACCTCTGTCTACTCAGCAGTGACTACTCCACCGCTTTGCTCCAAAGTACCTGCAACCCCGAAAGGCACTCAAATCGTGGTCGTCCACACAAATACCTGTTTCCCCACTACAGGTTAATGACAAAGTGGACTCCACCGGATTACTCCAAAAATCCATAAGTGGATTGTAGTGTCAGACACAGTTATTGTTTCTCATCCATCGATAGAGAAGCTAGCAGGCTGGTGTGTCTCTCTCTCTCTTCACCTCACCTCTGACTGACTCTGACTGTCTGCTCCACCATTGTCATTACATTCTTATCTTCTGTTGACGTCATCACGCCACACACACACACTACTCTCTCTTAAAGGGACATTCACCAATAGTAACCTAATCCGTAACACCTCCAATTCAATAATAAAAGATTGAGAAATTTGTCATAAAACATGCAAGTTAATTGCTTAGAAATGTATCATTTTCACAAAATAGATCGGAGTCATTATATCTGAGAAATCCAGTTCTCAAAGATACTTCACAGCAAGTGAAAACTTACCACTCAAATTCCTGCTATTTATTCTGAAATTCAATGGTGCAAAGGGCTTGGAAGAAACAATTTTGCCACCTGTAAAATTGACAAACATTACTGTCTCACATTCCTCAAAATCCACTGCTCACCCTTTCAAATGAATCTTTAAATATGGAATATGTGTGGATTAAACAGTTTAAAAGCAAATGCAAGGATAGATTAAGGTCAATTAAAAAAAAGAGTCAATTGAGTAAATTCGCAAAACTGCAAACCTTCCTTGACTTGTAGCTAGGTTACAACTCCTGGCCTACACTCAAATGACCACCTTAAACAACCATCAAATAGGGCTCTGCATCATGAACACAGATGGATTATACTCCATGGTTATTCAACTGCAACTATTTTTATTAAGCATAGAACAAGGGAATAAACCAAGTAGTTCTGCAGGTAGTGAGATGGAAGTGCAAGCCTAAATACCAGAGAGAAAAGAGAGAAACTGTGGACAAGATAACACACCCAACCAAGTGCACGTGTTCACAGTCTACTATCAAGTTGGCTAAAGTAAGAGAAAAAGCAGGTGCTTAGAAAAATTTTAAAAGGTTTCAAGTAGATTATTCTGCTCCTAATCTTGTTTCACTTATGACAAGCCAAACAGCTAGCAAAGTACTTCAGCCACTTATTGCACATCTAATGTTGATTTAAGAAACCCAAGTCACATTTTACCAAAAAAAAACAGAATTGAGTATAATGTACACTTCTGCTGAAGAACTTCACTGAATCAAACAGCACAAAGAACACTACAAGTCTTCCAGTCTCTCTCGATTTCAAAAATCTACTACTACTCTCCCACTCTTTGCACATAGCCATATAATTTTTTTCATTCCCTTTTGAAAGCCACCAATTAATCTCCCTCCACTGCCTTGTCAAGCAATGAATTCCAGATGTTAACCACTTGCTTCATGAAAGGGCTTTTCTGTGTGTCACCTTTGATTCTTTCCTAATCATGAATTTGAAATTGAAAACTCCATGTCAACATATTGTTATCAGGATTACAAAGTATGAAGCATGAACAACCACAATTTCCAAATTCAGATTATTACTCAACCTGTTATAACCTAACAATATTTGTTACATTGAAGAATGTCATCTAGTAATATAGGCTCGGTAAAGTTCAACACAAAAATCCACTGATTTTCAACTGTTTTACTATTTCACATTAGAAAATGGGTTGACTTGGAGCCACTGAGCAAAATTCTGCACTAACAAAAGAAACTTAGAGAAAGGACAAATCTTCTTACCTTCCTTCATGTTTGCAAATCGTTCCTTCAGCTGGTGATCCACCTCGGGACCAAAGGCAAAATTATTCACAAACACAACACTGCAAAGAAATACTGAAAATATAATCTTTCGACCATCCAAAATTGTAACCTAAAGCAGTGCACATGTAATCAAATCAATTCATTCTTGTGACAAGTTTTACATGGTACCAAAGCACAATCAAAAACATTTATATTATTTAGCCTATTATACCAAGGAGCAATTGACAATCATGAATGCAGAAATTTCAAGTAACCAAATGAATTGAGAAAAATCCAAACAACTTACTACCAAAGTAAACTTTTGCAGTTACCATAAATTTGAATCAACAATACAAAGAAATGGAAATACTCGAGCAGCTCTGAAACATGAACTCTACTATTTTCATGGCTATTGCCAAATATGCTAAAATATTCTAATTTCATAACACATACTACATCGTTTCAGCAGCAACAATGTGAAAGCTAATTTACTGTTAAAACTACAATGGATTTGATATTGCCCAAAGAGTAAACCAAAAATGAAATACATAAAAAACAAAAAACCCTGCAGCTACTACAGAGCAATTCCAAAGCAAATGTGAAGATAGAATCTTCTGACACAAATTAAACTATGAATACCTTAAGGAGGAAACAGAGTGGGCTCCGAGCAACTCACCAAACAGAGTCAAATCTGTCTCAAACTTTGGGGCTGAATACAACCCCAATGTTCAGATATTGAACAAATTACTTCAAGATACAAATGAAGCATTTATTGGGGATAAAAAAAGATCACAATTAGTACCTGGGGAATATTTGAAGGAAAAAAGGGGCTCAGAGAAAAAAATAACTACATAAATGAAGTCTGGACAAAACTACCTAGGGTGATAAGTCCATTTAAATTAAGAACATACATCATACTCGAAACATGCAATGCAATCTGCAGTCTAATTAACGTACTTCACAGCAGCGTTAGCATTCAAACCAGTGGCTTCTCAAACATATTATACAGAGGTGCATATGTTCATTAAAAACATGATAGTGTAGCCTCTGTGATTAAATGCCAGGTTTAAAATGAGAACTGGTAAGACATGCAATTTTTTTTTAACTATACGAAAGACGATATATTGATCATTATACAAAGGCTAATACCAGCTGATAAGACTATTACACACTGCAATAGAGCATGTGACATTAATTGAAAAACAATGAATCAGGAATATGATTAGGCCTTATTATTCACAAATGCAATAGATGGTCCAAATAAGGTTCTACAACCACAATGAGATCATATTAACAACTGTACTTATACATCTCAATCGAGATTGATCAATATCATTAACAACCAGGACAGATGCAGTACTAGTCCCCGTTCAAGGATTAATCATGGAACAGGAGACCTAAATATGAAACACTTAAAAGGATGGCAACAAATAGGTTTGATTGAGAACAGGAAAAAAGGACTTTACTGCAGTGGAAAACAAATGTTTTAAAGAGTGGAAAAAAGGAATGGAAACAAGGAAATATTTTAAGATGGAGTATAGATCAAAACTATTTCAAGAATACTGCGTTTGTAGCACATCTGAAGATTTCCATGTCTAACTGAGATTATACCTAAGAATTAAGAATTTTAAGAATGTTAGAATAAAGGGTAGCATTATGAAATAAAACCAGAAAAATACCAGAGTTAAGTTAGCATTCAACAAGAATAATCCACACAAATATACACCATGAACATTTGAAAGTATCCCAATCCACTTCACAGTAATAATCAAAATATGGACACTGACCCAAATAGCAGAGATGACTAAATGTTTAACAAGAATCTTAAAGGATGACAGGACCTCAAGAGGAAGTGAACAGTAGGGCAGACATTTCCAAGTATGGGGCCTAGGTAATGAAGCCACTCACACAACTGATGGACCAAAAATGTTACAAGGTTGGGACAGAAGAGATAAAGTATTTCCTGTCACAAAAAATTATATCCATTGGTCTGTTAGTGGAAGCAAAATTTTAGAACAATTAAAAAGCTGAAAATTGAAAAGGCAAATTGTTTATCCTAAAAATCAATAAAACAAAGACTGTAATGCCCCATTGTAAAATCAGTACATTTCAAAGTTGGATAAAAAATTGAAAAGACTGTAGAGCAAGTTAGCCCTAATAGATACTAACAATAGCACTCTTGCGCTAAAATTTCTGAAAATAATTACACTTAAAAGGAAAACCAAACAAAACCTATAATCACAAGCTGTAAGTCAACTAAGTATATTTAGCTTTAACGAAAGGAAACTTGCAAGTAACAAATTGTTTATAGAATTGCACAACTATGTTAACTTCTCCTTAAAGTTATGATAAAATCATTGTAAAGAAGGAAAGGAAATTACAAAATTGGTGCCTTACAATCGCAATTTCAAAAAGGAAATACTGGGAAACAAATCGCAATTAACAGACTTCTAGCGGTCTTTAAGAAAAAAAAATTCTCTCAGAGGTGAGCAATACCAGCAAGGATGCCACAAACTGCCCATCCACAATCCCCTGCATGTGCAGTGGAAGTCCTCCTTGAATCACAGCATTTAGATCAACCACATGGACTTCAGTGGGCAGTTAACAACACTGATGTCCAACAGGTATCCTATGTCATGGATAACGATGGTCAAGTTCCTAACCTAAAAAACATCAATGAACCAACCACAACAATCGAAGTTTTCAGCCACAGTTTTCACTCCATGATTTAGGACGAGTTCTCAGGTGGCTAGATTTGAAATCAAATTCTCCTTATGAGTGCTCCAGTTTCTAGAGTATCATTGCCATGATTATTATTCATTTCCTGAAACATTTTTGTGGTCTTTTGAAAAACGTTACTCATGATTTGCACAAATTATTGTGCACTATTTCTTTGAATGCAAATCAACAATTTAGGTGCAAAATTGTTTGTAGTGCTAGTTTTCTTTCTGAAGCTATGGTTCACGTTTACAAAGCCAAATGCACAAACCTCAACAGCAATAATAAATCTTAATAAATTGTGAATTAAAATATATTTTGCTTTTGGACTGGTCACCTTGTACTTGCAATTTTTTCTTTCCATTCTTCAGAAAGGAAGTCACCTCTTTCCAGCTGAAAGAAACAAGAGACTGCTCAAATAACAAAATAATACTTTCCTATACATTCACAAAAAATACATGCAAAATTTACCAAGATTTGCACGTTTAAAAAATCCTTTAGCAATTACTGATAAGGAACATATTGTTCTCTGCTCTGGCTTTTCAGTAGCATCCTATTTTGGTTATTTTATTTCTCCCTGCAAATATTTCAACCTCAAATCTCAATATTACAAAAGAATTACTAGGATCTTTTATTGAGACTTGCACAGACTCCCTCCCCCCTCCCCTACGAAACTCAAGTCTGAGCCTTATTGAACAACAGTGGGGGGCAGATTTAAAGTTCCTACATTCTATAATTACAAAATCACTCACTTTTACAATGATTACAATAACTCTGAGTCACGAAAAGTCTTGGTCTATTATAATCCAGCCTTTCAAGTGAAGAAAGGATTGTGGATCTATATTTAGGTATAGAATTGCCAGTAAAATTATATTCGATAAAATAAGAAGGCATGTGCAATGCCAGAAAATATATAGATTGTTAACCTGGGGTGATCAGACTGAAATTCAACAAGCAAATTAAAAACACACAAAGCTATCAGCTGAAACAATTAAGATTACACAAAATCAAAACTTTCAGTTAGTGGGTAGCACTGTGAGTCAAAAAGATCGGCAACTCAAACTGCACTGCAAGCTAAATTAAACAGACTGATGGTTTCAAGTGCAGCATTGAGACAAGTGTGGTATTGCAGGTGAATGCCATCTTCTGGGATACAATACACAAGGCCTCACTGTATTGGTTCAGGTGGATGTAAACTAAAGAGTGTCACGGAGCTCTCTCAATAACTTTCTAGCATTTCGTTCTCAACAGCTTCCACAAAAGTAAAGCATGCAGTCATTAAATAATCCCTTACTGCACACAATTTTGTCTGCTTTTGCACACATCATTGCACCTCAAAACAATCTACTTATAAAGCCAGTGATATCCTCTTGTGCAAATTGTCTTTTAAAATGATATGAAAAGGTATCACACCACAGTATCGAGGTAAACTGGGTAAGAGCCATTAGAAAAGCTGATAAAACTTTGTCAAAAATGTGGTGCATATAGGGAAGTGGGAAGGCTTAGATTTGGAAATTGGATGACAATGAGTGACTCAAAATTGGCTGTGATACTCAACAGCAATAATCTGACTAATGGAACAGGTTCAAGCTAAATAGTCTCTATCCTTCCTTATGCTCCACAGCCATGCTAATGATGAAGCAATATGACAAGTGTACGCAAGAAGTCCAAATAAGAGCAACAGAACATGTTGGAAGATGGACACAACTGGAGATTTCATTTAAGGAGATTTCATTTAAGGTGATTCAGAGAGGAGCTTACAGACCAAGAGATTCAAATTTAATCCAAGGAAGACTAGCAATCAAAGTGCCTAACAGTGCAAAATACACGACAAGTTTGTATGGTGGAGGATGGGAAACCAACAAGGATACAATTCCAGAAATTGAACAAAGGGCAAAGGAAGAGGCTAAGTAATAAGGGGATAGGATGCAAAAGAAAGGGAATCGATTGTAAAGACAGAGCAAAATAAACAGGAAGGAAAGTAGTGAGGAATGTTAAGAGGAGGAAGAGAAGAGACAACAAAAAAGACATTGGCAAAATTAAGCACCACCCCGCACCACCTCCCCCCCACCCCCACCAATTTAAAAATTACAACCGAAATCCTGTATAGCTCCTTTCTTGTACATTCACCCAAAAGGACAAAGAGAAAGCTGAGAAACTATAGCAATAAAATGCAGCCCAGAATCATAAAACAATAATTACTTAAATGACAGAATGCAAGAAAATCCAAGTTACTAAGAAATTGGTACGTAGCTAACAGAGTGATCTCCTAATTTATTGTAAATGAAAGTCAAGATTAAGCATGGCTAAGGTGAAATTGGAGAGACAACTGGTAACTAGAGTACATAGATGTAAAGGATGTGACAATGCACATCTTTAACCAATTCTAGCATGCATGTAAAAAAATCCTAATTGCCCGAAAACAGCCATCACTTAAATTGAAGAACTAATATTTTTATAGTTTGGGACTGAAGCTTAGCATAAAACACACTTACAGTGTACTCTCCATATTTCTTCCCATACCACCGCATCCATTTCCTGAACTCTGTATCCATTGCCTATGTAAGATTGAAAAATAATATGATGACTATAGGATTACAACACACAGGATTTGGCCAATTAGCTCAAGCCTGCTTCACCATTCAGATAGATCAGGCCTGATCTGATGATTTTTATTCAAAGGATGCGAGCTTTGCAAGCTGATCCAGCATTTATTTGTCGATCCCCAATTGCCCTTGAGGTGGTGGTGGTGAGCTGCCTTCTTGAACCGCTGCAGTTCTTGAGGTGTGGGTATACCCACAATGCTAAAAGGGAGAGAGTTCCAGGATTTTGCCCCAGCAACAATAAAAAGCAACATATTACACTGCATATACCCACCTTCTCCTCCCAAATACCGTAAAACCTTTGGACAACAAAAATTTCATCACTCCCAGATTCAAAATTAACAAATGGCCCAGCATCAACTGCCAGGAGTTCCAAAAGTTTAACATTCTTTGCATGCAGAAGTGCTCCCAAACCTCATTCCTGAAAAGAGCTAACTTGATTTTGCATTTACCTCAGCATATTTTGCTGGTATCTCTGCCTTTTCAACACCATAGTAATGCTTGCACTGTGTAGCTGCAGCAACTTGCAACACGACTTGACCCACTCCTTAAAGGGAAAGGAATCAGTTGGTGTTAACCAAACAAAACTACACAAACAAAAAATCAGTGTTATGCAATCAACAAATAATTTAGAAATTTTATTTTCCCCCCCATATAAATTACTCTTGACATGGGTAGTTGATGCATTTACAGATTATTTGGGTAAATGATGTAATTAGATTAACAAAACAATTTCTTCAGAATTTTCCCAGTTATTTTGACAATTCTTACCACTTCCCAAATCAACAAATGTATCATCTTCAGTCATCTTGATCTCATCAATCATTTGGGCAACTAAATCAAACGATGTTTCTCCATAAACTTCTGGAGAAAAGGGTTCATAATTGTTCAGTTTCTCTGGATCAGTCACTGAGTGGTTGTAGACCTGTTGCAGAATATGTCGTAGCAGGCCATTGCAAGGCCGAGTATTCAGTTTCATAGGCTGTGTTGTCCCTTTCCACTGTATTAAATGGAAGATGTACTTTGTTAGAAGCATTACTCTTCTGTGCACATCCAGGTGTAGAGCACACACTTTATATTATACGCAACCAGTGACATGGAGCTTCAATTAAACTTCTATTCAGCACAAAATAGCATTTAAAGGAATAGAAAACCATATAAAATGCACTCAGAATTGTATCCAAAACTGACAATTTAACTAGTCCCTAATTTACCCCTACAAACTAAATTTGCAGGGGGAGGGGATCCAGAATGAGAGAGAGGATAGCGAGATGGAGGGTAGAGGACAGGTAGGAACTACACAATTTCGGAACATTAATACGATTGGAGAGGAGAAGAAATGGGTTAAAAATCCTATATCTGAATGCACAGAGTGTCAGGAATAAGGTAGACGAGCTTGAAGCTCAGATACGAATGGGTAAGTATGATGTTGTTGGGATAACGGAGACATGGCTGCAGGGAGATCAGACCTGGGAAATCAATTTTCAAGAGTATACATGCTATCGTAAGGACAGGAAGGTGGGCAGAGGGGGTGGGGTGGCCCTGTTGGTGAGGAATGAGATTCAGTCCCTTGCAAGGGGGGACATTGTTTTTATCTGCAATTGGAGAGGGAAAAGGGCAAATCAGAAGGGTCAATTTTGCAGTTGAACAAAGGAGACTATGGAGCCATGAGGGAGGAGCTGGCTAAAGTTGACTGGGCGGGCATCCTAGCAGAATTGTCAGTGGAACAGCAATGGCAGGTATTCTTGGGAATAATGCACAAGGTGCAGGATCAGTTTATTCCCCAGAGAAGGAAAGACTCAAAGAGGGGAAGGGGGCCACCGTGGCTGACAAAGGAAGTCAGAGATAGCATTGTGTTAAAAAGGAAGAAGTATGGCAGAGCCAAGCTGAGTGGGAAGATAGAAGATTGGGAAATTTTTAAGGTGCAGCAGAATTTAACTAAAAAGGTAATTCGGGAAGAAAAAATGAGGTACAAAGGCAAGCTAGCCAGGAATATTAAGGAGGATAGCAAAAGCTTTTTTAGGTATGTGAAGGGAAAGAAGTTAGTTAGGAACAATGTTGGGCCCTTGAAGACCGAATCGGGTGAAATTATTACGGGAAACAGGGAGATGGCAGTCGAATTTAATAAGTACTTTGGATCTGTCTTCACGGGGGAAGACGTAAGAAATCTCCCAGAGGCAAGGATGGACAAAAGGCAGAGGGTGACAGAGGAACTGAAGTGGATTGACATTAGGAAAGAAATGGTGATGGGTAGACTAATGGGGCTGAAGACTGACAAATCCCCAGGTCCAGACGGTCTGCATCCCAGGGTACTAAATTGTGGATGCATTGGTGATCATTTTCCGATGTTCCTCAGATTTGAGGTCAGTTCCTGAGGATTGGAAAATGGCTAATGTTATCCCACTTTTTAAGAAAGGAGGGAGGGAGAAAATGGGGAACTATCGTCCAGTTAGCCTAACATCTGTGGTGGGGAAGATGCTAGGGTCCATTATTAGGGATGAAATAGTGGCATATTTGGATATCAATGATAGGATTGGGTCGAGTCAACATGGATTTACTAAGGGCAAATCATGCTTGACTAATCTACTGAAGTTTTTTTTTGAGGGTGTAACCAGGAAAATAGACGAGGGAGATTCAGTGGACGTTGTATACCTCGACTTTCAGAAGGCATTTGATAAAGTGCCGCACAGGAGATTGGTGGGTAAAATTAGGGCTCATGGAATTGGGGGGCGGGTATTAACATGGATAGAAAACTGGTTGGCGGATAGGAAACAAAGGGTAGGGGTGAATGGATGTTTCTCAGAATGGCAGGCCGTGACTAGTGGGGTGCCACAGGGCTCGGTGCTGGGACCGCAGCTGTTTACGATCTATGTTGATGATTTAGATGAAGGCATTGTGAATAACATTAGCAAGTTTGCTGATGATACAAAGTTGGGTGGCAGAGCGACATGTGAAGAGGAAGTTAGGAGAATTCAAGGTGATTTGGATAGGTTGGGTAAGTGGGCAGATACTCGGCAGATGAAGTTTAATGTGGATAAGTGTGAGGTTATCCACTTTGGGAGCAGGAACAGGAAGGCGGATTATTATCTGAATGGTGTGGAGTTAGGTAAGGGGGAAATACAAAGGGATCTAGGAGTCCTTGTTCATCAGTCACTGAAAGTGAATGAGCAAGTGCAGCAGGCAGTGATTAAGGCTAATGGAATGTTGGCCTGTATTACAAGAGGAATTGAGTACAAAAGCAAAGAGATTCTTTTGCATTTGTACAGGGCCCTAGTGAGACCACTCCTGGAGTATTGTGTACAGTTTTGGTCTCCAGGGTTAAGGAAGGATATCCTGGCTATAGAGGGCGTGCAGCGTAGGTTTACGAGGTTAATTCCGGGGATGTCTGGACTGTCTTATGCTGAGAGGTTGGAGAGACTGGGATTGTACACGCTGGAATTGAGAAGATTGAGAGGGGATCTGATTGAAACATACAGGATTATTAAGGGATTGGACAAGATAGAGACAGGAAGTATGTTCCAGATGTTGGGGAAGTCCAGGACCAGGGGGCATGATTTAAGAATAAGGGCTAAGCCATTTAGGACAGAGGGGAGGAAAAACTTCTTCTCCCAGAGGGTTGTGAATTTGTAGAATGCACTGCCTCAGAGGGCAGTGGAGGCCAATTCTCTGGGCACTTTCAAGGAGGAGCTAGATAGGTTTCTTATAGATAGGGGAATCAAGGGATATGGGGACAAGGCAGGAACAGGATATTGATTGTTGAGGATCAGCCATGATCTCAAAATGGCGGTGCAGACTCGAAGGGCCGAATGGTCTACTTCTGCTCCTATTGTCTATACCAATAACTACTTGTATTTTCATAGTGGTGCGAGAATAGTAAAAAGTCTCAAATTGCTTCTCAGTAGCATTCAGATAAAGTATGGTAACAAGCTACACAAAGTGATATTAAGGCAGATAAACAAATCTTGGTCAAAGAATTAGATTTTGAGGAGCATCTTATAAAAAAAGGTGGAAAGGCCAAGATACCTCGAAACCTGGAGAGAATTATATATTAGGATCTTGTTGCTATTGTTACCAATGGCAAATTGATTAAAATTCACAAGTGGGGAAGACAAGACAAGATATCTTGTCTCATCTTCAGTAGCGTAGCTGTTAGCATAACGCTTTACAGTGCCAATGACCTGGGTTCAATTCCTGCCGCTGTCTGTAAGGAGTTTGTACGTTCTCCATGTCTGCATGGGTTTCCTCCGGGTGCTCCAGTTTCCTCCCACCTTCCAAAGACGTACAGGTTAGGAAGTTTTGGACATGCTATGTTGGTGCCAGAATCGTGGCGACACTCGCGGGCTACCCGCAGAACACCATACAAAAAAAACATGCATTTCACTGTTTCAATGTACATGTGACTAATAAAGATATCTTATTAGTCACATGTACACCGAAACACAGTGAAATGCATCTTTTGCATAGCGTGTTCTGGGGCAGCCTGCAAGTGTTACCACACTTCCAGCGCCAAGAGCATGTCTCTTGGAGTTATAGGACTAGAAGAAGTCACCGAAACAAGAAAGAGGTGAGCTCACGGATGAATTTCCAAATGAGCAGGAGGATTATAAATAGAGGTACTACTTAACTGGGAACCAAAGTTGATTAGTGACCACAGAACTAAGAAGTGAACAGAACAGTGCAAGTTAGAACAAGAACATGCTTTGGATACTCTCAAGTTTTTGCAGCAGAGTCTCTCTCTAAAGCAAAGGCAAGAAACTAAAAGCAATCATTAAGTTCCCACTAATTAAATATTTTCTAACAACTTTCAATGGGTTTCAGTTTGAAATACTAGCCATGCACAGCATTCTCACCACTTCAATTCAATCCCAAATTAGAAAGTAGTAACACAACCACTTTTCTGAGAATTTAATCAAAGTACAAAATAGATCATGAAAGGCCACTATGCTGCTGCTGAGTCCAGGAAAAGAATGAGTCAGTTATCTCCTCATTCCTCGATTTGATAATCCACCTGATGAAATCCTCACTAAATGCATCCATTTAGGAGTAGGAGACAACTAAATAGACAGCCAAACATGTTCCCATCCTAACTCTTACATTTCAGTACCTGTCAATGTTTTCATTCAAAATCTATCGCAACTTTCCTTCTCTCCACTTTTCCAAATTAAACTATCAATTACAAAGAGACTACATTAGACTACGGCTCCAAATACAAATCAAAACTGAACCCCACTTAGTCCATCATTCAGATGCATCCCAGACCAACTCTCACATTCCACATCTATAACCTGGATTTTGTTCTCTGCTGGAATTGAGATACATGCATATTGTAAGAAAGGAGAATTATTCAAAAAAGCCAGAAACCAGAAAGTGACAAGGCAGTGAAACCAAAGTCAATGAGAAGATGGATTTCAGCCTGAACATGGAACAGACTAAAATTACTTTTTTTTTTAAAAATAATTTGCAACATTTAATTTAAATACTACAAATAAATCAAAACCGAAATACTCACCAACTGCTGAATGCTATCCATGGCCCGGTTGTACTTCTCACATAGCTTTTGCATGCTTTCAAAGCTAGAAGGATAACAGTTTAAACAATAAGAGGAAAACATTCAAAATGAAAAGTAATACAAGCAAAATGATTATTCGCTGTGGTTATCACAGCGAAAGTCCTCACACTACTGTTTCTACAATATGTATTGTGCAGGGTATAACAACTGACTAAACTTTGACATACAATAATGAAAGAAAACAATCTTCTACTTCTAGTTTAATCTGTACATAAAAACACATTGCTTAAACACAGATTGTTTCTTTTGAAAAAGATCTTTCAGAGTCCACGAAATAAAGCCAAAATCAAACTGAGCTGATGAGAAACTAGTATCAAGTACTATGGTCAGAACCTAGTCATTTTGAGATGTATTCAAAAACCAGACTCCAGTTAGTGAAACTTGTTTATCAAAGCCAGTAAGCAAAATATTCATGCATTTTTAAGAAATCCAGAAAGATTCTGTACCTTTCTTGGCTTGTAGTCTAAGCTACTTCCTAGACCAGGTCCAAAGCTTGCCCACCCCTTTCAGCTTCTATTAATGGTGTGCACAAATGAGTGATAGTAGACAAGCTCAAATTCATATGTTTCGTTTACTTGATCAGCCAAGGACATAACTATTCTGTCTTCCATACGCTTTATAAAAATGCATAGATTTCTTTTTCTTAAAAAGAATCCTTGTTCTAAATTGGCTATGTAGGGAACAAATTTCCTGCAATCAGAAACACAGTAGGAAATTATAGTTGCAAAACATGGGAGAATGGAAAGAGAATTAAACGGCAGATGTCCTTTGGATTGAGGCCTTTAACGTTTGAGTAATCAGTGAAGAAACTACTGCATTCAACATCAAACCAACTGAGCTTAATTTTGTAGAAAACAAAGAAATGCTCTACATCCAGAATACATACACAAAGGTTTGTGGAGAATTCTATATATAAACAATCTACAAGTCAGTTAAAGAAACAAAACCCACAAATGCCCATAGACCAAATTTACAAAGCCAAAGAGAGGGTCATATATGCACTTTCAATAAGGGAAAACTGAAACCAAGTATTGATGTGAGACTAATAGAAACATGCAGATTATACAATGGAATGAATATGAATACAGTAACAGAGTGCTTGTGTTGCTGGACTAAATATCCAGAGAATGGGAACTCCAATACCACAATTTAGATACAATATTACAAACTTGAAAATGTTAACAAAAACCTGTCAGACCATCCAAAAGACCCTTAGGTTCAATGAAATGCAATAGAGTAGCAGGTAAATTAGCAGCCAGAGTTCTGGCCTCAAGACAAACTTGAATACCACAGTGACTCCCATGTAATTTTAGTTCAAGTAATTAAATAAATCTGGAATGAAGTCTAGCAACTGTGACAATGAAACTTCAAGACTATTGCAAAAACCTGATTCACTAATGACCTTCAGACAAAGAAATCTGACGTCCACCCTATATGTAACTCCCGGACCAAGGCAGTTAAACCTCTTCACTTCAGCACTAATTAGGGATAAACAATAAATGCATTTCCAGCAACATCCATATTCCCTTAATAAATCTTCCCACCCCACCAAAAATGCAGGGAGACCTTCAGATAAGGAAAGCCAACCAATCCCACTGCAGTCTGGCCAAAAAAAAACACCCAATTCATTCATCTACCTACAAAGCCTCTCAACTGTGTCAAACTGCTCAGTGGTTCAGGAAAGAAGCCCATAAATCTCCCCCAACCCAAAACTAAAGATTAAGGAAATAATAAATTAACTAAACATAAGGTTATGTTAATTTATAAAAATGTAACTTAATTCACATTATTACCACTCTAATTGGTTAAGGCATGATAGTAATTTTCATATTGTGAGCTCTCAAGTAAATGTTTCATATTAGAGAACCCCTACACAAACATTACCAGTCATTATATAAACAGAGTTAAGAATGCAATAGGTTTAGAATCTCAGATCTGTCAATTCCAATACAGGACTTGCAGTTTTCATCCCTTAGAATGAATAACATAGTTTTGAAAACCAAAATAAAAACTGCAGATCCTGGAAATCTGAAATATAAACAAAAAATGCTGGCAGGTCAGGCCACATCTGTGGCAAGAGAAATAGGGTTAACTTCTCAGATTGAAGAGTTTAATTTTAAATATCTTAGGATGGATATTTGAAATTTGTTTAACTGCCTGCATTTCCAATACTTGTAAACTAGAAATAATATTTCACAATAATGTACATTTCTCCAGCATTAGCATTATTCACAATGAAATGGATGCACATTCATTGAATTAAAAGTTAGGAGACATCAATAACATCCTTACCATTTGGTATCATAGTCCACTAGCACGTAGTTTTCCATAGCAAGCTTAAGATCAGGGACCTCTTCACAAACCCATCTGAAACAAAATACAACAGTTGCTCAATCTTGCCAATATGTTTTATAACTCCTTCCTATTGTCTTCATTTTTAATGCCTTCCTGACTTAAGTGGTTCCAGCACAATGACCAAGCTGATCTAGAGAAATGCCCTCAAAGTGCTAAGCAAAAATCAATCATAAGTAAAGTCCAAGCAACACAAAAGATAATGCACAAACAGATAACAGGCTTTTGATCTCCTCTGCCACCTCTCCAACATTATCCATTTAAGACTCTACTTGCCTTTTTCAATCAATGACAGTCAAATATAACCACCTGCCATCTTTCTATTCCTACTCCCACAGAATTACATTTCATATCACCAGCATCAATCCCAGATTCTCTCTTACGCCAACTCTCTACAAGAGCATTCATGGTGAGATCAAAATATTACCAGCTTTCAAATTATGCTGATGACATTAGACTCTACCTCACCCCTCTCCCTGGTAAATATCGGAGATTGTTTATTTCAAATATGACACCATCATGAGAAATGGAAGAATAGCAATTCAGTCCCATGCTCCTACTCTGTCATTCAATACGAGATTTATTAGTCACATGTACGTTGAAACACACAGTGAAATGCATCTTGTGTGTAGTGTTCTGGGGCAGCCCACAAGTATCGCCATGCTTCTGGTGTCAACATAACATGCCCATAACTTCCTAACCCATACGTCTTTGGAATGTGGGAGGAAACCGGAGCACCTGGAAGAAATCCACGCAGTCATGGGGAGAAGGTACAAACTCCTTACAGACAGTGGCCGGAATTGAACCCAAGTCACTAACAGCGTTACACTAACTGCTATACTACTGTGCCCACCCATGACTGATCTTTTACTTCGGCATCATTTTACTGCACAAACCCCATACCCCTCAATTCCCAGCTATCCCAGTCCTGAATATGTGAACCTTCACAGCCCCTTGGGCAGAGAACTTTAAAGATTCACTACCCAAATGAAGAAATTTCTTAGGTCATTCCTCACTGGTCAACCCTAATTCTAAATGTCTCAGCCAGGGGGATACATCATCCCTGCATCCCACCTATCTGGACCAATCAGAACTTTGTTTGTTTCAATGAGATAACTTCTCTTTCTTCCAAACTTGATGGAAGATGGGCCCAACCTGCTTAATGTCTCATGCGAGTAATGCCACAACCTCCCACCCCCCCCCCCCCCCAAAAACACCTCCATCCCGGGAATTAGGAAGAGACTCCAGGTTATTCTGCAAATGGACAAACACAGCAACTAACTTATCTACGCAAGATCCAACAAATTGCAGATGAAATAAATGACAATTAAATTGTTGGTATTGGATAGGGGATTGCTGGCTCAAACATTAAATTTCAACTGACTGTTCAACTCCTCAGGCAGGAATGGTACTATAGCATAGAAATTGAACCAACCTGCAAACTTAAACCACTTAAAATATTAATTTTAGGTCACTATTCTGAATGGACAATAATTTGCACAAATTTCTTGTCCACTTAAATCATTCACCACTTGGTTCACAAGACCAGAAACTTGTTGAATTAAGAGAAAGAAACAAAGGTGATTACAGAGAATGATTAAATCTACAAGACCATTACATCTAATTTACAGGAATAAGATTGGTTGGCTGTTTTATTGTTCAGTATGCTGCCATCACTGGCAAGGGCAGCATTTAATGCCCATTCCCAATTGCTCGAGAAGGTAGTAATGAGCTGCCATCTCAAGCTACTGCTACCTACCTGGTGAAGATACTCCTACTCTGCTGTTGGTAGGGAATCCAAGATTTAGACAAAGGAAAGAGATGCATTAAAATCAGAATGGCACGTGACTTGGAACTGGTGATGTTCACAGGCATCTTCTGCCTTCAGCCTTCTTGATGGTAGAATATTGGGCTTGGGATTGCATTGGAATAACCCAGGCAAGTGCAGTGCATTTTGTGGATGGTGACATGCAGTCAGAGTATGCTAGTAGTCAATGGGGTGCTAATCAAGCTCACTAATTCATTCTGTATGGTGTGGAGCTTGAACCTGCGCTCATCCAAGCAAACAAAGCATCACACTCCTGACTTGTGCCGTGTAGATGAAAACCTTAGGGGTGTCCACATCAGAAGGCCAGTCATTCAACACAGGGTAACTGGCCTCCAGCTTTTCTCAGAGCTATCAGTATTCACGTGGCTAGTCCAGTTGAGCTGCAGCTCAATGATGTGTGGCCCAGAAATAGAAATACTACTGAATTCCAAGGGTCTCTCTCTCATCTTTGTGCTGTGAGTATTACTTGCCACATATCAGTCCATGTCTCAGTGCTGTCCCACATATCAGCCTATGTTTCAACATTGAAGTCTTGCTGCATACAGACATGGACTGCTTAATTTTCAGAGTTACAATTAGAAAGAAATGGAATTGAAATGGAAGAGTGAATCTTATTTGCTCAATGGGGAAAGCAGCTCAATAAGAAATTCAGCTTGGTAAGATACAATTCCAGCTTATTAATTATGCATAATTGTTTTTAACTCAAGACAAGCCAACCACTAAATAGGTGTCAAGAAGCATAAAAACGTAGCAAACTCTAATGAGAATTTGGATTTAAAAATTCTATTAACTTCAATACTGAACTGAGATTATGTATCGCAACCATCTGTACCTGGGGTAGCTGGAAGTACTATTTTAAATATGTGATTGTTCCATTTATTATGAAGTACTTAGCCTGATTCTTTAAAGAACTTAATTAGATTTTAGAACAATTCCTAATTACGAACATACACAACCTCTAAATTACAAGAGATTTCTAGGAAAGAGAATACAAACAAAATCTACAAAATAGTTTGAATTTAACTTCAATTCTTACCGGATGGTTTCAATAATTTCATGAGCAGCATCGTGATGTTTGTCCTGCAGACAAAAAGAGCAACAATATAACAATTGTAAAATCCTTAAGGAGAGAAACAATCTGCTGTACATCTAATTAGATGCAGATGCTCCTTTGGCAAATTAGATATGGGCTTAAATATAGATGCATAGATGTCCCTCAAGTGTTTTAAATCAAGATTAGGTCCAACTCAAAAACACAGCAGTGCCTTAAATATCCATAATTTGCACACAAACACAACCAAACCAAATACATACTTAATAGGTTAGTCAGCCCCTGGCATATGCCATCCAGTTAGATCACAACTGATTTGTACCTACTTCACTTTGTAGTCTAATTTGACAGCCTGCCAAATAAAATCTGTTAATCTCAATCCTTGAAAATTTCAATTGACATTGTTTACAGCACCTCTTCTGGGGTGGTGGAAGGGGTGAGTGGATTTGGGTGGGGAGAAACAAAGGGATACAATTCTGAGATTTTGCACTATACGAGAGAGAGGAGCTTCCTGGTTTTATTCCTAAATGGCCAAGCTCCAATTCTAATTATAGTCCATTAATCAGAACTCATCCAAAGGACAGTTTTTACACATCCACTTTACTAACTACTTATACCAGTACAAATACCTTGATTAAATCACCCCTCAACCACATAAGATAAAAGGAAATGCAATGAAAATTTCTGCAACTTGTCTGAACACTTGAGCCCTGGCACCATTCTGGATATTACACAGAACAGTACAGCACAGAACAGGCCCTTTGGCATCCCTTCTACCTGCAGAAATCCCATATTCCTCTCATTCATGTGCCTATCCAAGCCCCTCCTAAAAGCCCCCAAAGAATATGCCTCCATCAACCTATCAGGCAACACATTCCAGGCATCCACCACTGAGTTAAAAAAACGTGCCCCTTACATTTGGTCTGATCCTACCCCCTCTCACCTTAAATGCCTGCCCTCTGGTATTGGATTGCTCAATAAATGGGAAAAAAGATGTCGCTTGTCCACCCTATCTATGCCCCTCATAACTTAATACTTCCAACAGATCACCCCTCAGCCTCCTCTGCTCCAGAGAAAAGAGCCCAAGTTTGTCCAGCATCTCCTGATAGCACATGCCCTCTAATGCAGGCAGCATCCTAGTAAACCTCCTCTGCACCCTCTCTAAAGACTCAACATCCTTCCTGTAGTGAGGTGACCAAAACTGCACGCGATAGTCTAAATGCAGCCTAACCAGAGTTCTATAGAGATGCATCGTATTGTTATACCTGTCCCCAAAATCCTCTTAACATGCACTCTTTTAAACCCAAATGTAGAAATCCCGTATTCAACCTCTGAGATGAAGATTAGTTTCCATTAGCCTTGAGTATTAATTTATGTGATGTGCATACCTGGACATCCAAATCCTTTTCCTTCTCAGATTCAAAGTGGATGATCTCACACTAGCACAATGATCCAGAACTTGCTGGTAGATGCCTTTGTTCCATATGGAATTGCTAACAAGTTCAGGATTTCAGCTCAAACTTATCCAAACTCAGAAATACCAAACTCGTTGACACTTTATTGCAGGAAATTTGTCACAACTCCCCCAGTGGACTGTTCATGGAGTTAGCAAAACACAAGTCAGTGAAACTCCGCACCATCTAAGGTGTGGATCTGTTCATGGATCCAGTACCAGGTTTGACCGTGCATAGGATCTGTAAGCCCATTCATCTGAACAGAGATTTTAGGATTCCAAGGAAGAGAGACAAAAAAATAAAGCATTTACAGGCTCTTAATTATGTGTCTACTGTAATATTTTTATTCTGAAAAGCTTTTTATTTTTAGCTGATTTTAAATATTTTTCAAGATTTTGTTTTATCATCTTTGTTGACTTGTTAATCATTTGATTTTTCAAATAGGTTTTGACTGCTTCTCTGTATCAGGGAAATTGAGAGGTGATGAAAAAAATGCCCGCTTTGATACGCAGCAAACTGGACGGCACAACTTTTCAAAGGCCAAAGACTTTCAGCCATTTTGTGGACCAGGCTTGCACAGCTTGTCAATGCTTCTATGGCACTATGTTTGTGCTGAAGGGGATAGGCTGAAAATATATGACAGCTCTAAAATGGACATCCATAAGACACTATGGATCATCCACAACAAAACTGCTAACAAGAACGCCCAGCAGATTCCTCACTTTAACATTACAATCAAGCCACAGGATCAATCCTGGTACAATGAGTGCAGAAGGGATCAACACCATAGATTCTTAAAAATGAAGTGCCAATCTGGTGAAGCTAAAACACAAAATTATGTGCATGATAAAGAGCACAAGAAAACCTGCAATAGGCAGAATTAAGCAATTCCAAAAACAACGCATAAGATTAAAACTCTGCAATTCGGTCACATCCAGGTTGTGAAACATTAAACAGTTAACAGGAGGTTGCTCCAAGAACATCCCCATCCTCCACCATGGAATAGTCCAGCATGACTGCTAAACACAAGGCTGAAGAATTTACATCCATGCTTAGCCCAAGGTTTCAAGTGGATGATCCATCTACTGCCTCCTGAGATCACCACCCACCACAGAAGCCAGTCATCTGCCAATATAATTCAGCCCGTGATATCAAGAAACAGCTGAGAGCACCGGATACAGCGAAAGCCCTGGGATTAAACATCTTGATTACAGCACTGAAGATGTGTGTTCCAGAACGAGTTGCACTGAGTCCTCAGCCAAGCTGTTCCAGTACACTGGCAATGTTGATCCATGTGAGCAATGTGAAAAATTGCTCAGGTATGTCCTGACCACAAAACACAAGGGAAATCCAATCTGGCTAATCTCTACCAAGTCTACCCTCAATCTTCATATCGACGAAAGGCATCATCGGCAGTGCTATTATGCATGGACTGGTCATGGAGAATAAGATTAAGTAAAATTTTCATGGGTAGCAATCTGAGAGATAGAAGATAACTAAAGGAAGGGTGTGCAGGCAAAATTGTCTCCATTCTCAAGTCAGATCCAATACATTAGAAAGAAAAAGTAAATTCAACATAAAAATTTACAGACGACATCCACTTCCCTAAATCATTTCCATTGGGAAGATGTACTAGAGAGCGATAAACTTTTAGTTTCTATTTTAACATGGATACAAGGAATTTGACAAGAGTGTAGAGAAAATGCATGATTCTTTAAGTTGATGGAAATTTCAAGTTAGTCGAGTTAACTAAATTGACAATTTCTAAGAAATTAGCAAAACTGTGGAGCACTAGATTGCTGTATGTTCATATCTTGTAGTTTCAAAGAATCAGTAATGTCACTAGTGCCAAAATCCAATTTCCCATAACTAACGCAGATCTCAAAAACATTTTAAGTATCCACAATATAATTCAACTCATTTCATAGAGCTCAGAAATAAATTCCTCCAGTTTTATGGAAAAGTCAGTCAGTAGCCAAAAAGGACAGGACCAACTTTTCAATACAATGATTAAAAGTTTGGGGACAGCAGTAAATAGGTTGGTATGAAATTTGGAATACTGATTTCCTAGAAACCAGTATTACTTAAAATATAGCTTTTGCAGGAGTTGTAACTGGCATTGTAATACATTTTCCTGAAATATTCATGAAACATCCATTAATGGAAAGCAACAGAGTCAATGGTCCAGAAGCCAAAGGGGAAGGGAAGGAGAGAATGAATAATCACCAATATAACTTTTAAACCAGGCTACACAGTTGACATCTAATTTATTGGAGCTTGGGCTTTTCCAGAAATCTCACAGATCAATTTTTCCTCCTCCAAGTTTGTATTACTACTCTCCAAAAAAAAAGTGTTCCCCATTTATATTCTTAAGATGCCTCATTTCTTAAAAGCAAACCTAGCAACTACTGTGGCATGTTATAGTTGGCATGTGAATTTTGCATTCTAAAGCCACTTGAGGTTAGCAGCCCTTATACATTTGTAGAACTAACCCTTAAATTTTGTCTGGTGACTTACAAAATTCTTTAGAGGTTACTGCACAAAGGCACTGAAACAAATATTTAAAATATTTGATAAAGTACCCTATGAAATACCATTACAAAGATTAAAGTTCAAATTACTTGTATTCAATAGTAAAGACAGCCAAGTAAGGAGTTAATTAAAATGTCTCATTAAGGGATTATTTTGCATTGCAACTCACTACCAACTCTGCAATCCTTCCTATTCTATGTGCAACTAAAATGTGGACAAAGACAAACAGATCATCAAATGTTTCCAACAATAATATTTTTGTGAGCAAAGTACTGAGGAATACTAAAGGACAGGCTCAAGTTAATAAAATGGAGAACGGGTGCCATCGAATGTTAGCAAGTACAATAAAGCAGTTGAGTACAAATCAGATGGTCCCTCAGGATTAAGGGTGACTTGCTTTTGTTTCCACAAATGGAGCGAGAGATATACAATGGAACCGATGATGTGAGATGGTTTACTCTCTCCACCATTTACTGTCTTTCTGTGCTCTCCAAACCCATGGATTTGAGGTTCTGAATACCATGCCAAATGTTTGTTCTCTATTTTGAGCAAGGAATCCCAGGAGTCAGTAAGGGTGTTGGATTTTTAACACTGCTCCCCCCCCCCCCCCCCCCAGTAGAAGACATCAACATTGATTACCTCATCTTTCCTACAGATTTAGAGGATTTTGCAGAGACTTCACAAGTGGGTATTTTCCAGTGATGCCTGTTGTAGGCAGTCCAAACCTCAGCAGAAGCGTACAGGACGGTAGGGATTACTGCTACCTGGCAAACCAACTGTTTTATGCCAAGTTTGAGATCTTGACCTTCAAACGCCCTTTTCCTCAGTCAGCCAGCCAAAGGCTATGCTGACACAATGAAAGCAACGGTGAATTTCATCACTGATGTCTGCTATCACTGAGAGGTGGCTCCCAAGATACAAGTAGTTCACAATTCCCAAGGTCTCACATAAACTACTGTCGGATGGTGGGGGTGTTGTATAGTGAGATAGGTTGGTAGAGGACCTTTATCTTGTGAATGTGGAGTGTGGATGAGCCAATGATGACTTGGAGCTCAGCTGCTGAACATACACATATACAAGTGTCAGCTGTATAATATGACACAACAACTGAAGTTAGGGATTGACCTTGACTTCAATGTAAGCACTGTAGGTCAAACAGTTTCCCATTAGTCCTGTACATTAGCTCCACTTCAGTGAGAAGCTTACTGAAGGCCAAGTATAACACTGTGGTGTGGAAACCTAAAATATCAGGGCAATGACAAACCTTGCCTAACACTAGTCTTCATCGAGATTAGATCTACTGAGGACCCGAATCATTACCAGAAGTGTGGCCACATATAGCTGGAGATGGAGGGTGCTGTAAGGCTTGAAGGGATGGAATCTGTAGGAGGGGAGGAGAAGGTCAAAGACCAGACTTAGATAATATACTCAGAGTGAAGGGGTTCAGAGATGGGGAGTTCTGAGGGTACAAAGAGGTGTTAGTACAGGATGGAATGAAAGTACCAAAAAGCTCTGCACAAATGATAAGTTGTGAAAGTAGAGAGAGTTGATAGTCACCAATTATGTTGAAATTTCACTCGAGGTAACAAAAACAAGGATGTGGGTCTCAGCACAGCAGCGAGGTCACACATTAGATTTATAGGCACATATTTTTAACCATTTCAGATTTCCTATTGAGAATCAAAATTAAAATCAATTTTTTTCCTACTGCTACTTCTTTCACCAGTAAGAGCAAATTTACTCATGATGGAAAATAGAAAATACTGGAAAATCTCAGCAAGTCATGCAGCATCCATAGAAAGAGAAACAGTCAATGTTTCATGCCTGCGACCCTTTGTCAGAACTGGGAAGAGAGATGCAAGTGCATTTTCAGTAGAAGGGATGTGGAGAACAAAGGGAGTTTCAGATCGGATGAGTCGAAATGGCTTAATGGGGACAGTTATAGTACATTAATGTTTTTTGGTTTTGTTTCAGATTTCCAGAATATGTTTTTTTTATTTTCATTTACTCATGACTGCCAACTTCCAATCTACTAATCAAAAACCAGCAGTGAAACTGGAAAAAAAATTATGGCCCAAGACAAATATACATACATGTTTCATCATTGCACAATACAGAGATCACAGTAAACAGGAATAGGCCATTTGGCTTTGCCCACCATTCAAAATGATCATTAATACCCTCTCATTCTTCTATACTGCAATGAACATAGCCTAACCCCAAATCATACATCAACACAGCCATCCCAGGAATCGGCCAAGTAAGCCTTTATTGCACTGTGTCCTTGGTGAGAAAACATCCTCTGATGAGGCCAAACTGCACACACAATTCCAGATGGGGTCTTGCCCTGGTCCTGTTTAGCTGCACCAACATCCTTGCTCCTGCTCTCAAATCCTCTAGCAAAGACCAACATACCATTTGCTGCACCCAAATAGGTGTTTTCAGCAACTGGTGAATAAGGATTCCTAGATCTCTCTGCAAGTTCCCTTTTCCAAATCTATCACCATCCAGATTATCTGTCATTCTGTTTCTACAAAGTGGATAATCTCACATTTTTTAGTGTTAGTCTACACCTGCCATGCTTTTAACCACATATCCAACTTATTTAAAATCAGTCACAAAATTTAAAATACAAAACACTAATCAATAGATTTGGGTGGGATGAAGGGAGGCAGAGAAAAAGAGTACAAACAACGAGTTTGCAAAGACAATAATTTGCCGAAAAGGTTAACAAAAAACACTCCATGGAAGTTTACTTGTACGTTATGTTTAATATGGCTTCATTGTGCAGGATTTACAAAACAATGTTTGTTCTTCAAGCATTTCCATTTTAGAATTGAACATGTATATAACTACCCATCTGCTATCCAATTCAGTTTTATGAATGAGGTCTTCTTGCAGGGAAGGCATGGTAACCTAGATTAAATTTTAATCAACTTTCTGTGGTGAACTCGAAATTCAGTAAAATGGAAACATCAAATAATGAAATCTCTCAGAATGTTAAACTTATGAATCTTCAACAGCATTGGCTCAAGCCTAATCAATGAATTCTTCAGCTAATCCAACGTGTTATTTTTTGTATATTATTCAAATTTTACATTTTAAAAATATCCAAGCTCTTCCATTTTAAAAAGAAATCAAAATTTCTTTATATAAACTGCTGCCTCTGGGTTACATATGCCTGACTTATGGACATCCCTACGTATGAATGAGCTCCGATTAATATTAAAGTCCAACATATGTACATATGTTCATTCCGACAAATGACAGAACCTGTTTCTTTTCTGTCTCCACTTTTAGTGACTGTTCATTCCTAACAGTCTTGTGCTTTTGATGCCACTCATTACAATATTGTGTGGATGTATAGTTACCATAGAGCGACTTCTGTGCATTTTCTGATTTATGGACAAAATCAACTTATGGACCTCTGTAAAAATGGAACCTGTTTGTTACCCAGGAACATATATATTAATTCTCTCTAGCACAAGAATATCTTTAATGCACAAGATATACCCAGACACAGTATTTACTTTAAAAACTGTTAACTAAAGAACCTAATAAGCTTGTAGTAATGAAAGGTAAACAAACCAGCCTAACACAATTCATGTACTTCTAACCAATGTTTTCTTTTGCTTCCCAACCTTATGGTCTTGATCCTTCAACTATGCACTTATTTATTAACTCAGCAGTAACCAATGCTTGGCTCAAGAGATGCAGATTACTCAGCCTGAATGCAATTTGTTGATATTTTAAAGTGAATAAAGATGGTATAACTCTAGAATACGTGCATTTAGGGAAAACCTTTCAGGACCTTGGGGTACCCCAAAGCACTATAAAGACAAGTAGTGGTTTTGAACTTGAGTCACTCTTGTAATGTGGGAAATGCCCATTTGTGCATAGCACGATCCCACAAACAACAATGCAATAGTGACCAGATAAAATAAACAAACATGAGCAATGCCACTAAGTACAACTCCCAAGCTCCAAAACAGCCACCAACTGAGTCACATTCTCTTACCATGCACACAAGAAGCCAATAAGATTTTCAAGAGAGGTTTTGATAGGAGTGCAATTTATTAACCAACAGGACAGGATTATTTCCAATCATAATTGAAATCGTATTTGCCATAGAGAAGCGAGAGCAGCATCATAAAATTGTTAACTTCTGAAACTGACTGACATGAGAACCTGAGAGATTTTGCTTCAATCTGAGAGAAAAGGCGGGGCCTTGGTTTAAAACTTCATATAAAAGACAATACCCCTGACAGTGCAGCACTCTTTGATGACTGCACACGAGTGTCAGCATATAAATATTACACTCACATCCCTCGAATCAGTGTTAGACACACCTAGGTCAAGATAAACAATTTTACTGCCAAAAGTATTATATTGCTGATAAAGAGCAAGGTTCTGCTTTAAAAAAGCTGAAACACCAAGATGTTTAAAGTATCTTCTTTGAAAAGGGCAAATTAAATATCTGCATCCATATATCAGGATTCCACTGTCAAATAATCCATAAATGCAACATTACAGCAAAAATATCAAATTACAGTCATTAGGACACTTTGACTCATTAGTCAGTCCCTTGGGATCAAGATGATTTATTTACACTCCAGCTTCTAAGCCCAATTTGGGAACTGCAGACTCTTCCACGGCTGGGGCAAGAGGTAACTGATAGGCTGGGCAGTCTGTAAGGTGGTTCACTCCTCTGACCTCTTACACAGGACTTCTATGCTCCCGATGCATGGCCTCTGATTGGGAATACTATCCAAATGTTTCCTCTCCAACAATTTGAGAGATCATGGACCAGAAGTACCCAGGAGTCGGTGGGAATGCTGGACTTCAAAGAAACTTTGAGCACGTACTTGAATCTCTCTCTCACTACCTGGTAATCTTCTCCCAAGATAGAACTTGGAGCAGGGTGTCTGGTGTCAAACATTCCAATGGTATGGTATGGCCTGTTCAACAAGGGTTTTAATGGTGGGGACTTTGGCCTGGGAGAGAATACCAATGTTGATTCACTAATTCTTCTAGGGAATTTAGAGGAATTTGTGAAGATAGTGTTGGTGGCATTTTTACAGAGCCTTGAGATGCCAGCTCCAGGAGTCCATGTCTCAGAAGCACATGGGGAGGCAGGGATTACTGGTGCCTGGTAGACCATTAAGTTTTGTACCACATCTGAAGTGTTGATCTTCAAATACGCTCCCTCTCAATTGACCAAAGGCCGTGCTGGTGCATACAAGGCAGTGGTGAATTTTGACTGCCACTCAATTTCATTAATGCAAATCTGTTTTCTGCTTTGCAATAGCGAAGAACTATTCCAACTGCTGCTCACATTTTAGAATAAAACATTCATGCATAGATAGAAATAAAATTTTCACAGAAGTAGCATTATACCTTCTACAAAATTGACATTTTTTTCTTCAAGTTATATTGAATATTAGATCTGTACACATCATTGTAAATGGCACAGGAGCTCCCTAGGTTACAGATGACCTGACTTACAGAAGTCCAACTTTACACAAATTCTCCCAGACATTTTTCAAGATACTATTGAAAATAAGTGTTTCGTGCCATTCATGAATAAGTGGATACAATATATATTCTATTTGTTGAATTATTGGTAGTGTTAGGGTGAATTTTGATGAACTGAAAGAATTATAGCAAGTATATGCAGAGAGATAGAGTACATTATGTGTAGCTATAGAAAACATTTCTGATATACAAAGAAACCGGTATACAGACCCATTCTAAGGAACAGAACCCTCATGTAATCTGGGGTCTGCCTGTACTTATTACATTATAATCTCTTTTATAGGCTGTTATTAAAATTAAATACTGAATATTTTTGAAATTAATAACCTTAAGAGTTACTGGAATTTTGTTAATTCAGTCAGCAAGGGTCAAATTGACATTGAAAGTAATTTTGCAATTTAGGGGCCACTCACATTGTAAATACAGCAGCTGAATTATGTTTTTGTTGGGTCACCATATTAAAGATATTTGGCATGACAAATTGGACCTTCGGAGGTTCTTTTGAACTCACATGCAGAAGGGCATGAACAAATCATGCCAGATAAAATTTAAATTTTGCAATTCGGATCTCATGAAAGAATGGCATAGAAAGAGCTCTAGGAAAATTTCCAATACCAAGACTTTCCTCACTACCTCAACCCACCTTTGCCCCACCAGCTGCTTTCTGCCAATCAAATTCTTAACCTTGCCTTACAACTTCATATTTTAGTTACAGTATACCCTAGTTCCAATGCTTATATTCTAACGGGTTTAAACCTATACTTTACTGCTCCCATATCTGCACAAATCAATTCACACAATCAGTATTTCTTTTCTGCCTCCATAATCTTATTCAGTTAATGCAAAATGATAAACTGGCTAACCTGAGTAATGATGAGACCAACAGAGTACAAAAGAAGAATGTTGCAGAACAAGATTTAAGAGAAAAAAATTAAACACAAGGAACCAATGTGATAAAAAGCAAAAGGTGACTAAATGGTTTGGTATAAAGACAAATAAAACATACACAAAAATGCCCAAAATTAAATGGCATGTAATCCTCAATTAACGCAGTGAACACAGGGTATTGATAAAGAAAGAACAGACTGCAATTACATCAGTTAAAAGATGATAGTAAAAGTGGCTCATTGGCATAGGTAGATGGAAAGTCAGAACAATTAAAATTGTACTTGACCAAAGGAGGAAATTCCAGGATAGATTCCGAATAAGAGAGTTCCCTTGCAACTGTTATTTTTAATAAAACTGGTATTAAATTAGATGAAAATTTTGTTTCTAAGAATTAAGACTTAAAACAATAGACCAGTTCGACCAGATGAAACCAGAGCACCCGGAGGAAACCCACACAGACACGGGGAGAACATACAAACTCCTTACAGACAGTGGCAGAATTGAACCTAGGTCACTAGCACTGTAATAGCATTACGCTAACTGTTATATTACTGTGCCTGCGGTCATCCACCAGCTTAGCATGAAATACACCAAAATGACTGATAGCAAATGGAGCTAGAATAAAATTTGACCAGCAGGACAAAATTGGAAAGTACACCTGGATACACTTGAACCATCTTGGAAACCCATCAACAATGGTATCCAGCAGGGATTGATGCTTATAAATAATCTGGATGTGGGGAGGTGGGGGATTTCTGCAAGAAAGGAGAGCATTAGGGCTTCAGGCGAATTAATGGTGTTGGAACACTGGGCTCATGACTGGCTTGGACAAAAGCAGTGTTAAGCAAATGGGTTAGGCTCAATCATATGCCCCTCAAAATAAAAAGCATTGAAAAAGTGGAGAAAGATCTGGTACAAATATCTCTAAACATACACAAGCAAATATCATGAAACAATAGTGAGATTGAGCTTAAGTACATTTGCGGGAAAAAGGCAAAACATAAAATTTCCTATTGAAAAGCAGGTTAGGCCTCAGAATACAGTTTTGTTTTCGTCCCTTCATACGATTGGCTTCAGAAAAAAATGCAGAAGAGGGCAATAAACTAATTCACACTAAAAGCATCTCAGCAATAAAATGCACTAAAAGAATTGCAGCCTACACTTTAGACAAGCTGGACTTTGGCCTGATCAAATTAGATTTATACATTTTTTTGGAAATTGACTATACTTCAGTTGACAGTCTGCTCCAATTAAGTAACTTAGTCAAGGCCAGGGCTCACAATTTTAAATTGTGCAAGTCAGATTTAGGTTAGAAGTCAGGAGGTGTTTTTTAGCCAGAGAACAATGGACTTCTTGAAAAGGCTGCTGTCTTGTGCTGAACACCAACCCACTGAATCCCTTCAAGCATGAACTGTACCTGCTTCTGATAATCTCCAATCAGCTCAAATAAAAACATGCATTTCAGGAAATTCAGAGCCACACCAAAATCCTGGATTACATTCAATCATCTTTCAAGGTTGGAAAGGCATTTTCTTTCCTCAAATTAGCCAATTTGTTGTCCTTTATTGCCTATCACAGTATGGTATTAAAGAGTAGGTAGTGTTTATTTTGTGATATACCATTTATCAGAATTATGGGAGATAAACTGGCTGAACTAGAGAGCCTCCACCTGTACATTATTGAATTGAGAGTCTTATACCCCTACTGACATTTTCTATTTCATAGTGTTCTACTCCTTATTCCTCATTTCATTCATTTTTTCCACCATCACTCCAAGAAGACTTTTACATCCCTTCATTAATTTTCAGAAATCTTTGCAAGACTTGTTTTTAATCATTCTTCAACTCCAGCCCTTTAACCCATATTATCTTCACATGCTAACATTCATTTACCTCGGGTATAAAGTACTCCAGCATGTCCTGCTCGTTCTATGAATAAGACTCAAATTCTAAGAATGGCACTTGAGTAACAGAAGGCTACTCCCTACACAAAGCTGTATAAATTGATAATTCTCTGCTATATCAGTGACAACAGCATGCAAAGTTAGCAATTGCACCATTTCTCCAGAAGTTCTAAAACCCAACAAGATGGGGAATACACCAAACTGTTGTAAATTTCCAACATGTTACATAAGCATTTGATTTTTGAATTCTCATTTATCAATACAAGTCAACAATGTTTACTCGATAGAATAGAAATTTTGCCAAAACTAATGAAGAATCCATTGTAATTGCAACAAAAAAAAGGTTAAAAAGACAAAGACAGCTTCGTGGTTAAAAATTACAAAGATCCTGTTTTTAAGCCACTGGAAAATTCTTCTTAAAATTTAAAGGAGTTTCACTGCAATGGGAATCTCAGAAAATGTTCAGGAAAAAAAAACTTACTTGACAACATAAATGAGACATGTGTATTACCACATTCTTGAATATGTAGGAAGAACATTTACATGATATTTGACATTTTATAGCAGCATGCAACGTCAAAATTCTCATTTTACTCAACTCCTGAACTGAACACAATGAAAAAAGATGCAATCAGTCATACAAGTGATCAAGAAGAGGTGTCACTGCATTCCAGCTTATCAAAGATGGGGTAGAGAGGAGTGTGTGTGGAGCGCAATAATACAGCAGAAATGCAGTATTTTAAAATACTGAGGAAAACCATGCACAAAAGTTATGTCACAATATGCAAAGGGAAAAACTCATTACTGCCCCACACATTAAAGTTGAAAACAATGGAGGACACAGTAATGACAACCAACTGTGACTATAGAACCCAAACCAAATAAACCAGCCATTGTAAATAAAATCAATTTTAAAATATGCAGTACAAATTAAATTGAATGTATACAGGCAGTGAAGCAAAATCCAAATTATCTTGCATAATTTAACTGATAACTTAGACAGTTATCAAATGGGAATAACAAGTTTTCCCAGGATTGCAATGCCTGATGGTCAACTGGTACAAGTGGATATGTCCTACAGGCAAACAACTCCACATAGCCATCAGCCCCAGACAAGAAATAAAAGGAGGAATTAACCAGTGTTTCACTGCTACCTAATTGCATTCTGGAAACTGTACAAATCTCAGATATCGGGATTAGTGTCAGCCCTTATATTTGTCAACTAATGTATCAAAATTTACTGCCTAGAGTCATACATCAAGGTGGCCTACTTTTGAAAATATCACAATACCAAATATCAACAAGACATACGTCAATAATAAAGTTTTCAGGAGAAGAAACAAGTTCAAATATGCCCAGACATTCTTACTTTAATTATCTCAGCACAAGCATGCCCAAGCACTAGGTTCTGCTTCCATCCATACAGTTCTCTCCCACTCTGCACCCCTGCTCCTTTTTACAAATTGCTTAAAACATGCATCTTAAATCAAACCTTTTGTCACCTGAACCAATCTCTCTTCATGATCACACCAGCAGCTTGGGACACTATAAATACATGCATTGAAGTAAAAGTTTTTGTCCAGTCCTCCTATATTAATGCAAGTTGCTGTGAATAATTCTGCACAATCTATTGAGGAATATTAAAATATTCTCCACTTTCCCAATGATTACATTGAGCATTAGACAAATAGTGTTTTTTTACTGTATTGCAATACAATCTCTAACCAAAGTTAAATTTCCACTGGTAACATCATAGGTCTCACTTTTTTTCGGCTACGTGTGCTTGTGGCTATATTAATAATCACATCACTCCAGCCCACAAGGACTTGCAAGTCTGACCACATATTCAATGCTTATTAGAATACTCCGAGAAACTAAATGTAACATTAACTTAACCCAATATTCTCGAAATGTGGCAAACATGGAGCTTTAGCTCAAAAGTTTGTGGGAGATAAAGGTTATCAAGCTGAAGCATGAAAGGTACATTTTTTTTTGTACAATATCCCAGATCCAATTTTAACTACTTAGATCTTCAAAGTAAGTTTTACAAGCGAATAAGTTTCAAAAGTTCAAAATGTATTATTTGAATCATAAACAAAAACAAGCCCAATTAATTCCTGCTGAAAACTTGCCAAGTGTTAACGTCCCTTTCACATTTTTCCAAAAAACATGAAATATGTACTGGAATGCAACACCTTGTAATTCAAAGTGTTTTCCCCACAATAAAGCAAATTGTATAAGTAACAGCTAACAAAACAAAATGAAAACTGGAAACATGGTAGGCCAAAAAGCCCCTTAAGTTTCAGGAATAGCTTCTTCCCCTCCACCGTCAGATTACTGAACAGTCCATGAACACTATCTCATTATTCCTCTTTTGCACCATTTATTTATTTTTGTAACTTATAGTAATTTTAAATGTCTTTATGTCTTGCACAGTACTGCTGCTGCAAGACAGCAAATTTCACAAAATACATCAGTGATAATAAATCTGATTCTAAGTATGTTGCATCTTTCCATAAGGTGATGGCTGATTTTTCACCTCTGCAACTATTTTCCTATGATCCCTCAATTCCTTTAACATCCAAAAATCTATCTCTGCCTTCAGTCTGTTCTGAATCTGAGCCTCCACAGCCCTCTTGGATAGAGAATTCCAAGGATTCACTGCTCTCAGTGAAGAAACTATCAGCTTTGCCCTGAATAGACAACCCCTTATTTTGAAACTGTGACCCCAAAGTTTGAGACATCCCAATCTTGCATTAGTCCTGTTAAGATCCATAAAAAAAAATTTAACAGATCACCTTTCCTTCTTCCAAATTCTACAGAACTTCTCCATATCTCCTTACAACACTGGAGGTCAAGTCTACAGACATTAATTTTCCCAGTAATCTATTCTCCCCACATTTCCATCAATTCCCATCAATTCCCCCCTCTCCCACACACTAGAGGCAAGTTACAATGGCCAACTAACCTACCAACCTATTGTCTTTGGGATGTGGGAGAAAACCATTGCATCCGGGGAAGAAACTCACATGGTCACAGGGAGAACATGGACACTCCACACAGACAGCACAGAAAACCAGGATGGAACCCAGGTCACTGGAGCCCAGGACCCAGAGCAGCTCGACCAAATATACCACTGTATGCAAAGCCTGCTTAATCTTCCTCATGTGACAACCCCTCCCCTCTATCCCCAATAATAATTAATCTGGTGAACCTTTGTCACACTCGTTCTATTGCAAGTACATCCTTCCTTAGGTCGGGAGACCAGACGTGTCCAAAATACTACAGATCCAGCCTCACCAGAGCCCCATTTGCTCTAAAACCTTAAACATTAGTAATCAGATGACCTCAATTCCATTACCCTGCAATATTTTATACTATGACTCCACTGTTTACAAATCGTGTGTCATTCTTCCAATGGCAATGCGGATGTATATGCACATTCTGTAAATTGTGTAGAAAAAACAAAAATGCAAACAGTTGCCACAACTTACTAACGAATGTGACTCATAATGAATCAGATATTAACAGTACGCAAGTTTCTAAAATGTACAAATTAGGTTCTAATATCATGTGGCATTTTTAGTAGTAGACATTCACGTAAGACAATATGCAACCTATGCAGGGAAAAACCCTCGTCTTTTCCCTTATCCTGTTGAACATGGTATCATTTTGAGCCAACAGCTGTTTAATGACGATCAGCCAAAACGAGTCTCCCCTCCCACTGCCTGCGGGAACGTCAGCGCGGAGCCGTGTACTATCAAACCATAACAACGCATGGTCATTATACCACAGGCGCAAGCAACCTCGACACCCAGGCTGACATCGTTTTATTGCCGAAAAAAAAACTGACAACTTTAACGTATGCGTTTAAAAAAGACATACACGTTTCGGTTCCAGGGGACAAGTGGCCGTGCTATCTAAACTTCATTAGGAGCAGACACACGTCCAGAAAAAGCCATCGCTCATGAATTCCAGTCATTCCGAAGTCAAAACAGACAGCAAACAGAGACAGTTTCCACACTAGTATGCTTCAGTCCTGATTAAGAGTTTAAACTCAAAAACCGCGCAGAATAATCAAAGCTACCAACAGGGGGGAAGAAAGAAAACCAGCACGTGGTAAACTGTTATAAACTGAAAGTAGAAATTACACTTCCATAAACAGCCCGCTGAGAACCGAGAGAAAATTTGCACGCCGTGTTTAGTGGACAGAGTTGGGCCTCCCGATCTGAAACGGGTCAGCAAAAATAAAGTCAGCCTAGGGTCACATTTACAGGGCGGGGAGAGAGAGAGAGAGAGAGAGGGGGGGGGGGGGTGTGTGTGGAAGGAAAGGCTGCCAGTGACTGAAGCCATTCCCAACACAATGGGGACTTGGGTTTGAAATCATCAACGCCCTCGACAAACAACCGCCCCTCACCCGTCAGGCACATTTCAAAAGAAAAATCACAAGCCCAACAGTGATCCTTTACAGGGCCGGCCCCTGCTGAGACAAAGAGCCCGGACACCGGCTCAGGACAACCCCCAAAACCTTTCCCTCCCCTCCAGCTGAAGCTCCAACGACGTTAAGGAGAAGGTTTGAGGGGGGCAACGAGAAGCGGCCGGGCCCGAATCCGCGCTCGCCCCTTCCTCCCGCCCTGTCGCCGCCCAAGAGCCCGCGAACAACCTCTGCTAATGGTCGCTTTTTCCCTCCACTTACATAGACCGGTAAGGGCCAGGGATACACAGCAGCTTCCGCACCCACTGGGCTCTTAAGACGCAGTTCGTGCTTCTCGCCCATTTTCTTCCTGGTACTATCATGCTATGTCTTGACGGATTGGAAAGGTTTTGGACAAAAACACACAACCGGAGAAAAATAAAAGAGGGGAGGAGGAGGAGGAGGAGGAGAGGGGAGGGGGGAAACTGAGAGGCGAGGTGGAAGAGCGAAAGGGGTGGAAGAGAAAAAAAAGGGGGCGTTGATTTCTTTTAATATATGAGTGAGTCAAAAAAAAAGTTCAAACGTAATTTGTCATCATATCCCTTTCGTGACTCCCCGCCGCCAGAGCCCGAGCCTCGGCCATCTTGGGCCGGCATGAACTGAGCGACCGTGAGCGCTCTGCCGCCGGCGCGACCAACTCCCGGGGATGGGGGAGCCCATGACTTCCCGCGGCAATGATTGCACGCTCTGCCTTCTCTCCCGCGTCGTTTGGCAACGTGACTATTATCTTCCCGCGCTTAAAATCCTCCTATTTAACGCCAAGCCCAAAAAGTGTTCTTTCTCCTCTGAAAAAGTGGATTTAATGGTAACACGGTAGGGGATTGAGGATTGCACCAAAGCGGAGTTGTAGGGGGGGTGCACTGACAGCCAACCACAGAGATTATATTCTAATTAGGTCGGGCGGCTGCTTTCGAGCACGTGATGCGGATAGACGGAGAGAACTAAAGGGTGGGTTCCTGCCTTGGGTGGTGGAATGTCCTGAGATTCAATCCAATGCAAACATGCAATTTGCATCAGCATAAATTTACCGACCAGGCTCCAGGTTATAAACTCTGCATTGGGTCGAATGGTTGCGAAGGGAAGTTCAGTCACTGCACTAGTTGGAAAGGTCTGTAGGTCGTTCCTCGATTGGAAGATAATCTTGGAGGATTTGGAGGCGTGGAGCTGGGCTTGCCGGCTCTTCGCCCCTCGGAGTTCCTCCCTCACATCCACCTCCCTCGACTGCAGAAGGAGAAGTTGCTGCAGGTCTGTTGGGAGTTGGCACAGTTCCCCCTGACTCTGTCATGCTTTCTGGAGCCCTCTGCGGATGAAGAACCTCTTGACGTTCTCCTTTGTCGCTTCCCGCCAGTGCACGGGAGAGTCAAAGAGGGGCTTCACGGTTCTCCAACCTGCGAAAACCCTCTCGAGATGACTTACCTCCACTCCAACTCTGTTGGTTCTCAAGTTGCTGCCAATGCGGGTCTGGCCTCTGCAACTGGTAGGGGCATCCATCTTTAAGGACCTTCACCAACCGGGACATGCCCTCCTCACATTACTACACAGCAGGCACAGTAGTGTAGTGGTTCGCGTAACACTATTACAGCACCAGCGACCCAGGTTCAATTCCGGCCGCTGTCTGTAGGGAGTTTGTACGTTCTCCCTGTGTCTCTGTGGGTTTCCTCTGGGTGCTCTGGTTTCCTCCCACGTTCCAAAGACGTACTAGTTAGGAAGCTGTGGGCATGCTATGTTGGTGCCGGAAACGTGGTAACACTTGAGGGCTGCCCCCAGAACACTCTATGCAAAAAGATGCATTTCACTGTGTGTTTGGATGTACATGTGACTAATAAAGAAATCTTACCATCGGGGAGGAGGTACAGGAGCCTGAAGACCCACACCCAACTTTTCAGAAACAGCTTCTTCCCCTCCGCCATCAGATTTCTGAACGGTCCATAAACCCTCATTATTCCTCTTTTGCACTATTTATTTATTTTTGTAACTTATTGTAACTTTTATGTCTTTATGTCCTGCACTGTACTGCTGCCGCAAAACAACAAATTTCACAACATATGTCAGTGATAATAAACCTGATTCTCAATTCTGATAGGGCAGATGCGTACCTGGTTTTGGAAATGGTGCACTTTTTGGCTAAACTTTTGTGGGCTCGGGGAGAGGAGGGTTGGGGGGGAATAATACGATTTGAGATTCTCAATGGCATCCCAAACATTCGTTCACTGTTTTTAGTTGTATTGTTGGCGATAGAGAGATACAGCATGGAAACAGGCCCTTTGGCCCACCGAGTCCACGCCAACCATCAAACCACACATTTACACTAATTCTACATTGATCCCATTTAATGGTGGTGTGTAATTAAACAGCTGACAGGAGGTCATCCCAATTCCACAACAAAAGCAGAATGTTAGCCAAAGCCATGGTAGAAGAACCTGCACTATTTTCAGTCACAAGTGCCCAGTGGATGATCCAAACTGGCTTCCCACAGTCTTCAGCCAAATCACCTCACCTTCCCTCGAGGAAGGCCTGGGCACAATCTGACCTCACATTGTCAGGCACTGACCTCCAACAGGAGGAAGCCTAACCACCTGAGCTTGACATGCAATGGCAATAGCATCTTTGAATCCCGCATCAGCGATACCCTGCGGATCACCGCAGAGGGAGGACGGCAGGTGACGAGCGGTTGGCAACCCGACTCTCACTACTGCTCTGTCCCAGGCTTGGACCTGGGTCTGGGGTCACTGCAACCTCCCCAGCCTCTGCCACCAATCTTCTGCATCTCTGATACAACGTTAAACCTCTGGGCTCCAGTCAGAGCCACCAGCATGATAAAGCATGGAGTTGGGAGTTGCTGTAGTAGCATCCTAGGTGAGTAACTGCAGTGCAATTTGTAGATGGTGCGCACTTCAGCCACTATATCACGATGGTGGAAAGAATACATTTTAAGGATAATTGATGAACTGTCAGTCAAGGAGGCTGCTTTGTCCTGGATTGTGCTGAGATTCTTGAGAGTTGTTGGTGCTATACTCACCCAGGGAAGTAGAGAGCACTCCATCACACTCCTGACTTGTGTCCTGTAGATGTGAACGTGCCTTGAGATGTCAGAGTCTCTCACTGTAATATATCAAGCCTCTGACCTTTTGCAACGAGAATACTTCTGTCTTTGGTTCAGTTGAGTTTCTGGTCTGTGGTGACCCCCCACCCCCAGCATATTGATTGGGGGTGGAGGGGGGAGGCTCAATAATGATAATGCCAGTAACTGTCAAAGGTTAGTGGTTAAAGTCTCTTTTGTTGAAGATGGTCATTGCATAGCACTTTTGTGGTGTGAATGTCACTTGCCATTTATCAGCCCACGCCTGAATGTTGTCTAGGTCTATGCAATGAAACTGCACATTGCACAATCATCAGCAACCATCCCTACTTTGACCTTTTGAGATGGAAGGAAGGAAACTTGCCCACTCTCATTTGCCAAGTCTATCAGCAAGAATATGGGTACAAGAGGGGTGATGATCCAAGGCAATGGAGGCGCTCAGATCAAGGCCTCCTGTACATGGACAACATCACCATCTTCTTCTTTGATCCAATGTCAGTCCACAGATTGATGGTCGTCTGCAACCAGTTAGACTGGCTTCAGGGATCAAAGTTAAACTCAGCACAAGCAAGGTCATGGCAGCTAGAACACTGATCCTTCGCTTCCTCTGATTTCATCAAACATTGAATAATACAGCACAGGAACAGGCCCTTTGGCCCACTGTGTCTACGCTAATCATGATATCATTCTAAACTAATTCCATCTGCTGTACATGGTCCATATCCCTCTATTCCATAGGGAAGCAAAGGACTGCAGATGCTGGAATCTAGATGAAAAACATGACGATGCTGGAGGAACTCAGCAGGCCAGGCAGCATCCGTGGAGAAAAGCAGGCGGTCAACGTTTCGGGTCAGGACCCTTCTTCAAGACTGAAGATAGGAAAAGGGGAAGCCCAATATATAGGAGGGAAAAGCAGAGCAGTGATAGGTGGACAGAAGAGGGGAGGTGGGGTAGGCACAAGGTGGTGATAGGGAGATGCAGGCAAGAGATCGTGATAGGCGGGTGCGGGGGAGGTGGGGAGAGCAGATCCACCGGGGGACGGGTCAAAGGTAAGGAGGAAATAAGGGGGGTAGAAAAAAGAGAGACAGGCTAGGAAGGAAGAAAAGAAGAAGCGTGGTTGGAGGGGTGTGTGGGGATTACTTAAAGTAACACCTTCGCAGAACACCTGCGCTCTGTCCATAACTGTGATTGGCATCTCCCCGTTGCCAGTCACTTCAGCTCCCCCTCCCACACTATAACTGCTGTGTCAGTCCTCGGCCTCCTCCACTGCCAGGAGAAGTCCAAGTGCAAACTGGAGGAACAGCACCTCATTTTCCGTCTTGGAACCTTGCAGCCTAACGGCACGAACATTGAATTCTCCCACTTTAAGTAATCCCCACCCCCCTTCCCCACACCTCCCCCCCCCCACCATGCTGCTTCTCCTCTTCCCTTTCCTAGCCTATCTCTCCCTTTTCCACCCTTTTTTTTCCTCCTTACCTTTGACCCACCCCCAGTGGATCTGCTCTCCCCACCTCCCCAGCACCTGCCTGTCACTATCTCTTACCTGCATCTCTCTATCACCACCTTGTGCCCACCCCGCCTCCCCTCTCTCGTCCACCTATCACTGCTCTGCTTTTCCCTCCTATATATTGGGCTTCCCATCTTCCTATCTTCAGTCCTGAAGAAGGGTCCTGACCCGAAACGTTGACCGCCTGCTTTTGTCCGCGGATGCTGCCTGGCCTGCTGAGTCATCATCGTGTTTTTCATCCCTCTATTCCATGCCTATTCATGTTCCTGGAGGTCCTGGGAATATTGATCAGAGAAACTAAAGCATAAAGTAGAGGCAAGCAGAAACTAGGGTTGTGGGAACAATGTTCCATCTTGATTCCAGGAAAAGACCTGGTCATTAAGTAAAAGTGCTTTTGGTGTTGCGTGGGGTGGTGAGAAGGGCCTTCACTTTATACATAACCAGAGAATCACAACCACCCTCAAGACTTGCGGTGGGGGTTGAGACCATGATCCATCTCTGTGCTCTGTTCCCAGAGACACACTCTGAGACGTATGTTAACAGCTGCTGGAGGATTATCACCTCAGTGAAAGACCTCTGGTCTGCCTGAATCTTGATGGGCTTCCCGTGCAAAGGAGGTGTGCGTGACTGACCGTTGCAAACTGACACATTCCAAGCCACTGAATCTGAGTGCAGCCATTGCAAAGGCTCAGTGGGGAAAAGCCCTTTCCACCATGGAATACTGAGGAGCTGCAATCTATACTTAAGAAAAACTGTTTGGTCATGGAAATTACGTAAGAGGAAAATTAATGTTGCTTTGATATTGTGTCATAGAGTCAGACAGCACAGAAGGAGGTCCTGCGACCCACCATGTCCATTCTGAGCACCAATTACCCATCTGCAATAACCCAATTTACCAGCACTTGGTCCATACCCCTCTGTGCTTTGGCAATTCAAGCGCTTGTCTAGATACTCAAACATTGGGAGAGGATCCGCTTCTCAGCGATTGCAACCACATTTCTGGGTGAAAAATTCTTCCTCAGATCCCCTCTAGCTTTCCTCTTCTTCTAAACCTATGTCCTCCAGTTTTTGACAACTGCGTTATGGGCAAAAGTTTTCCTACCATCTAGCCTGTGTATGCCCCTTATAATTTTATGTACCTCAGCCTCCTCTGCTCCAAGGAAAACAAACCTAGCCTATCCAGTCTCTCCTCATCAGTGAAATGCTTCATCTCAGTCAACATCCTGGTAAATCTCCTCTGCACTCTCTCCATTGCAATCAAGTCCTTCCAGTTGTGTGGTAACAAATCGAATGCTCTGTCATATTTTGATGATATATGAATGTACTGTATTTGCAAATTTTATGGATAAAGTATAATTTTCAAAAAAGAATTCCTACCAGTGTAGCAAAATCATTCAGTCTTGGATGACACCAATGCATTTTGATTTCAAAATCTGAGCGGCAGTGGGAATTGAAGTGAAAGTAATATATGCTAGCAAGGCACAGTAGGCTGTAGAAGGAATAGGCAATTTTACATTTTGCATGCACTTTCTTCTTCGGGATTTATTCAGTGTTTGTACTTTCTGCAAGATTCACATCACTTCATGGCAGAAACAATTTTCTATTTTGCAGATCTGATAGACTCCTAAATATTAATGTGTTAAATATTTCAATCAATTCTCTATGATTTTATCTGAATGAGAGGAATTTGCCAAGGAAGTCAGGGAGATTTCTAAATATGCCTCAGTATATATCTACAAAAAACAGTATATTAAAGAGCAATTCCTTGAAAAATCAACTCCATTGAAAATTCCTGGTTCCACCAATCGAGAACCTCACTTCCTATACTCCTCAAACTCAAACTTTTGGGTCATGCAATGTAGTGGGTACACGGTTGACATTGGTTTAAAGATGTGGACTCTGGTTTTTGGCATCCTTGAGAATTACTCCAGAAGGTATCTCAGCATGAATGCTACAGAGCTATAAGGAAATCAGAAAGTAAGTTAATTCAGCTCAGTCCTGAAGAAGGGTCCTTACCTGAAACGTTGACCACCTGCTTTTCTCCACGGATGCTGCCTGGCCTGCTGAGTTCCTCCAGCATCACAATGTTTTTTTATTTATGTTTGGAGTTGTTTAGTTAGCAAGTTTAATAGCTTGATCAAACAAAGAACTCCAAATTTGTGATAAATCCACTTGATTGGTGTTTCCTAGCTTCCTGTCTAAGACATACCAAAGTGTGACTCCTTTGGATCAATCAGGCAATCAAACATATCATTCTCAATTGCCTGAAATATGCTTTATTTCTCATTGTTTCTCGTGTCATTTGAAAGTTCTACACCAATGCCATCATGACAAGAAATGACCTAGTCTGAAAAAACAGATGGCTTCTATGCTGTAAGTAACCATGTCAAGCTACGTAGTTACAGGAAAGATAATGTTGTCCATGAAGTCTGGGCTGAATTATTGTGACTGTCAAGAGAGAGAAGGCAAATGATGTCCCTCCACAGCTGAAGTCAACATCAAACTGAAACTAAACACGCCAAGCTGTTCATTCATAAAGATTCTTTCTCCTGAGGGCAAGTGAAGGCTTCAATTGAAAGTAATATTTAAACCCTCTTCATGGACTGCTGCAAGGGCGGATTATGACATTTCATGAAAGTCATCGTGGAGAAGATGGGAGTTTATTCAGTTACACCAAAACCATCTAAACTAACAATTGGCTATAGTTGTAGAGGTTCCCCTGAAAGATCAGATGAGTATGCTGCAGAATGTGAAAACTTTTAATGAACTGTTTCACCAAGAGAATAGGTTTCCACACTGCATTGCCCTGCTGGTGAAGGCTTGCAATCATAAGCACTAATTTGTAACCAATTCTTAAAGGCTGTTTTTCTTTTATTGGCTTGCCTGTAGAAAGCAGAGGGTGAAGGGAGTGCATTCAGATTGGAGGGCTGTGACTAGCGTTGTCCCACAAGGATCGGTTCTGGGACCTCTGCTTTTCGTGATATTTATTAATGACTTGGATGAGGGGGTAGAAGGGTGGGTTGGCAAGTTTGCAGACAACACAAAGGTTGGTGGTCTTGTGGATAGTGCAGAGGATTGTCATAGATTGCAGAGAAATATTGATAGGATGCAGAGCTGGGCTGAGAAGTGGCAATCCGGAGAAGTGTGAGGTGGTACACTTTGGAAGGACAATCTCCAAGGCAGAGTACAAAGTCAATGGCAGGATTCTCAGGGTAGTGTGGAGGAGCAGAGGGATCTGGGGGTCCATGTCCACAGATCCCTGAAAGTTGCCTCACAGGTGGATAGGGTAGTTAAGAAAGCTTATGGGGTGTTAGGTTTCATAAGTCAAGGGATCGAGTTTAAGAGCCGCGAGGTACTGATGCAGCTCTATAAAACTCTGGTTAGACCACACTTAGACTACTGTGTCCAGTTCTGGTCGCCTCATTATAGGAAGGATGCGGAAGCGTTGGAAAGGGTGCAGAGGAGATTTACCAGGATGCTGCCTGGTTTAGAGAGTATGCATTATGAGGAGAGACTAGGGGAGCTAGGGCTTTACTCTTTGGAGAGAAGGAGGATGAGAAGAGACATGATAGAGGTGTACAAAATATTAAGAGGAATAGATAGAGTGAACAGCCAGCACCTCTTTCCCAGGGCACCAATGCTTAATACAAGGGGGCATGGCTTTAAAGTAATGGGTGGGAAGTTCAAGGGAGATATCAGAGGAAGGTTTTTTACCCAGGGAGTGGTTGCGGCATGGAATGCGCTGCCTGCGGCAGTGGTGGAGGCAGGTAGATTGGTCAGATTCAAGAGATTACTAGATAAGCATATGGGGGAATTTAAAATAGAGGGATATGTGGGAGGAAGGGGTTAGATAGTCTTAGGTGAGGTTTAAAGGTCGGTGCAACATTGTGGGCCAAAGGGCCTGTATTGTGCTGTACTGTTATATGTTTCTATGTTTTAGTGTAGTTCAGTACACAGGGACAACTGTCTTAATGTAAAACGGCCTTTCTGTTATCAGTGAAGGGATTTTATTTCACATGACAAATTCCTCAATGTTTAGAATTAAATTATGGTTTTAACCAATAAAAGGAAGAACTCTGAATATAAATTTGGTTATGGTTTAATTAGAATCGGAATCAGATATATTATCACTGACTTATATGACATCTGCAGCAGCAGTACAGTGCAAAGACATAAGATTCCTATAAATTACAAAAATAAATAAATAGTGCAAAAAAAAAGGAATAACGAGGTAGTGTTTATGGGTTCATGGACCATTAGGAATCTGATGGCGGAGGGGAAGAAGCTGTTCCTGAATCATTGAGGGTGGGTCTTCAGGCTCCTGTACCTCGTCCTTGATGGTAGGAATGAGAAGAGGGCATGTCCCGGATGGTGAGGGTCCTTAGTGATGGATGCTGCCTGCTTTAGGCACCACCTCTTGAAGAGTATTGACATAAGATTCAAGGGAAACTAATATTATTTTCATTGGCTATCATTGGTGTGAGGATGTATGGTTGAATCTTTGATTTTATTAAGTTGTCTATTTCTCACTAGTGATATGACCCCATACTATTCTCAATCAGTTTTTCTATTTTGTGCCTTTATTAATGACAACTTATGAAGGAAAAGCGGAGTGTCATTTTGAGACATTTCTGACAGACATCTCTTCCAGATGTGTTATTTACTGATTTGCTTAGATAGCACACTTAAATTTTAGTATCTGTTTAGTCACCCAGCACAGTATGGCTGATTGCCTCCAAACATGGTTGCACTATTCCTTGAAGATCACAGGGATATTTGCAGGTGAAAATGTGTGTTGGTCCCAGTTGTAGTATCTTTCCAGTTGCATGAGAGAGAGCGCAGAGAAGATTTACGAGGATGTTGCCAGGACTAGAGGGCCTGAGTTATAGGGAGAGGTCCTTATTCCTTGTAATGTAGGGAAATAAGGGGTGACCTTATAGAAGTGTTTAAAATTATGAGAGGCATAGATAAGGTGGACAGTAACAGTCTTTTCTGCAGGGCAGGGGAGTCCATAACTGCAGGACAAATGTTTAGGATGAGAGGGGAAAGATTTAAAAGGGACCTGAGGGGCAACTTTTTCATGCAGAGGGAGGTGAATATATGGAATGAGCTGCCAGAGGAAGTGGGTGAGGCAGGTACAATAGTATCATTTAAGAAGCAGTTGGATAGGTATATGGAGGCGCGGAGCTTGGAGGGATATGGGCTGAACGCAGGAAATTGGGACTAGACGGATGGGAACCATAGTCGGCATGGGCTGGTTAAGCCGAAGGGCCTGTGTCCGTGCTGTATTGCTCTATGGCTCTCTCTGGTAGGGTCAAATTTCTTCTGCCTGGGTACAAAGTCCAAAACCAAACATGAAGTGGATATATGGAAAAATGGAAAATATTTACATTCAGGGAGAGCTCAGGAAATTCAGCAACCTGGATTGGGATTCAACCTCATGGCAGACATCTATATCCAAGAGAATTAGGATTAAGAAATTGGTAATAAGTGACTCTGGTACACGGTAATGGACTTTGATGCCTCTGACGTTACATATCATCTGCCTTTTCAATGAAGAGTTTCATCTTACTGTTGGCCAATTTCTTACTACAACTGTCAGAAATTCTTCTTGGGAACTAGAGGTTGTAGTCTCAAAATAAGGGCAAATTAAAACTGAGATGTGGAAGAATTTCTTCTCCCAGAGGGTCGTAAGCCTTTGGAACTCCACAAAGATCTGTGGGGCAAAGTTCTTATGTTGAAGTCTGAGACTGATAGATTTGTGATCAGTCAGGGGACCAGGGAAAAGGCAGAAAAGTGGGTTTGAGGAATGTTGGATCAGCCGTGATCCTACTGAATGGCTCAATGAGCTGAATGGTCTACTCCTGTTCCTACTCCTGGTCTTATGCCCTGTCACTCAGATATATGCTTTTAAAAGATGTATGTTTTTAAAGCAAGTTAATTGGAAAGCTTTAGAGTACTCTATTGGCTGAATAGGTTAACTCCATTAGCACACTTATGAATATGGGGATGGGTGAGTGCCATGGACAGAGGGAGTCCTTAGTTTTTGGTTCTACTTATCAGCCTCTGTCTACGTTTTGTATGTGTCCTTAATTGTTTCCAAGTGAGAGAGTGATTTCTGTCTCACTCCGACATAAATTATTTATGTGGATTTTTCAATAGTAGGGCTTGGGATTTGTACAGGATTTGATATCAGACACAGTCATCTACAGGTTGTCCCCAGGTTACAGCAGGTTTTGTTCCTGTTTGTAACTCGAATAGTTCACAAGTTGGAAATGTGGTTGCAAACCAAGTTCCCACCACCGTGTCCATACCGCTGGCTCCCAAACACTTGTTCATATGTATGGGCTGTACATAAGCCAACCATTCATAAGCTGAGGAGGACTTGTACTTGGATCAAAGCTCACTTCCAAAATTTCACAATTGGTGATGCCTTTGGTAAAGCAGTGGTAGAAACATGAAAATCACAGACAAACACCAAAGCAAAGCTCATCTTGGACCTTCACCCCTTGCTTGTGAGCAACGAGGGGCAAATATTGCAGGATGTAATGAGGTAGAAGCCATCACAGCACTGAAGATCACTACAGTATTCTCTCAGTCAGTTTATTTGTTTCAAATTTCCAAGTATAACTTAAAGAAAATAACCTATGCATACACTTGATCAAAGCTTCATCCCACATCGAAATCAACAGGATTAACGATTCTATTCTGTATGTGGACTTACAAATATGCTTGGTCAGAAGATCCTTTGCAACAACAGTAAGCACTAGTAACATTTATACAGTGCATTTGATGCAGAAAAAAAATCCCCCAAGCACCAATTCAAACAAAAGTGGCATTGAACTAAAGGAAGTATTAGATGGGGTGCCTGACAGTTGGTCAGTGGTATGTTTTAAGCAGGGTCTTAAAGAACTAGGGAGAGATAGAGAGCGTAGAACTTAAGGGAGGGAATTTCAGATGTCAGGACTTTGACAGCTGGAGGTATTGATGCCAATTGTGGAATGAAGGGAACGGGAAATGCTGGGAGGCTAGAGCCAAATGTTTTCAGATGACTGTTGGGCTGTAACAGGTTATAGACAAAGAAAGAGGCCTGACCATAAATGGATTTAAAGAGGAAGAGAATCTTAAACTGGAGGTTTTAGGGAACCACAGCCATGTGAGAAATCAGACATGAGATATGATATGATGTCTTTATTAGTCACATGTACATCGAAACACACAGTGAAATGCATCTTTTGCGTAGAGTGTTCTGGGCGCAGCCCGCAAGTGTCGTCACGCTTCTGGCGCCAACATAGCATGCCCGCAACTTCCTAACCTAGAGGCAATGCAGTATATTGACTTGTGTAACTCAATGTGTTTGTCTGCCTTTGAGAGGTTGTGTCAGTCACCAGTCCTCAGTTTGTTGCACACAGATTTGTGCTCTTCCTGAAACAAAATGGGCTCCACTATATCTCACCCCCACCATGTCATCCTGCAACCAAAGGTGCAGCTGAACAAGCTGTACAAACCTTGAGGAAGGCCCAGACAAAACAGGATTCTTGGACCATTCCTTCTTCCCAAAAGTTGGCTCAGTTCTTGCAATAACCCTCTGATAATCTGCTTTCCAACCCTTTGGAAATGCTGATGGTTCAGTAACTGGCTCACCAGGTAATGTTTGATGCACTCCCTTCCCATTCACGGGTTCCATTGCTCCCTTCCAACACAGCAAGGTCCCAGTTCCCATGCTCCCTTTAAATTCACCTGGTTCGGTTTCCCACGTTCCCTTGAAGCTTACCAAGTTCGCTGGAACATTTTTCATTCAATTGTGTCACACTTAAAAAAAGTGAATTAAAAGTTATTAGAGTTTTAATATAAATGATATCCAATAGGTTGGGGGGAAAATTCTACTGGTCAAGCACCATCACGGTCCTGAACATGCTGGATTAGCAGAATTTTACCGTATTTGCAAATCAGAACACACCCCACACAGTAACGGAAAGGACACCAGTTGACTTGTTTTTAAAACGTCAACCAGGCATTGATAAACCTGATTTATCCTCCACTGTTTCCAAACAAGAAATGCAGTAATTGGGAGTTCATGACTAGGCTTGTCTGGATGTTCTATCCAGGGAGAAGCTTGTGGATTGGGATTTCAAACATCCATAGTGCCCGTGGATTTCTGGAGAGACTAACAAGCTGGAAGAACTGATCTATAGAGTATAGATGGAAAATAGGCATGTTCATGCTCACATGCACCACATATTAAGCTTCATGAGTTCCAACGTCACTAGCAGACCTTCTTCTGAATCAAGACAGAGAAATGCAAGACTTTGTCCTGCTTGTGAGACTGTTGCAGAACCTATTCCACATGATTATCTGGTCTCACCGCAATCCAGTGCTCCCAATGAAGATACCCCTTGTGGCAATGAAGTCACCAAAGAGACTTCATCTTTAAATTGGACCGTCCAATGTATTTTGTCAGCTGGCAGAATAATCCCCTGAACTTGTTCTGTGGTTAAAGGGTCTCCTTCAGCCCAGGAGTTAATAACTGTTGTGTTCTGTGTTGATGAGTACTTATAACCTGGATACTCTTGTTAAAAAGAAGTTTAATCTAAGGAAAATGAGGGTAGTATATAGAGACACAAGAGACTGCAGATGCTGGAATCTGGAGCAACAAACAAGCTTCTGGAGGAACTCAGCAGCTTAAACAACATCTGCGGAGAGAAAGGAATTGTCAATGTTTTGGATCGAAACCCTTCATCAGCCTATTGATCTGTGGAATTTGTTGTGCTTATCGGTCTTTGGCTTGCCATTCTGTTGGTTTATGAGAGTTAACCAACAGGGAGAATCTGGAGGAGAGAGGTTAAAGACCAAACCCAGATAAATCCAGCACATGACTCAGTATCTTTCCGTATTATTATAATTAAAGTTGATACTGGCAGCGCAGTTTTAGCTGAGTTTCTGTAGGATAGAGGAGGGTTGGGGGGGGGGGGGGGTGGGTGGCAGCTGGAAGATATCATTAACAACAAAAAGGGGAATAAACAAATTGCATTAATAAATGATTTGGGGGCAAAGTTTAACAACTTTGGTGAAAATTTCCAGGTGTTCTATGCACATCTCCTTGGCAATGTCAACAGCATATTCTAACTCCCAAACATATGTTAACAGTAAGAGATGTGCAGCGATGAGGGAGAAGCATTCATGTCTTCTTTCACAAAGCAAGAGACTAGCCTCACTATATAAATTTGTCAGTAAAATGTTGAAACTTAGGTTTTAATTGTAAAAAAACATTGCCTATATTGATTCTCTTAACATCCCTGCAACGTGTAAATGCTCTGATCAATAAGTCAATCAAATGATAACCTCATAGTAATTAGATGACAGAAGTGACCCTATCAATAGATAAAACAATATCCTGCGAATAAAGCCTTCAATCAAAACTCATTACACGGAAAAAAGTTGTCCTGTTACTTTCTAAGGTGCACAGAAAATATTCTATCGTCAATAATCTGAAAATGGCAACAACCCTTTTCATTCATTTTATCCTGAACTAACAAAGGGTGAAAAATAAATTGTTCCAGACAATAGCAGCAGTGACAAAAGGAGGAAGTGACACACACAGCAGATTTTTTTTTAACAGTCCCACATCACTCATACATGCTGAAACCAAGCTCATATTCAGAACAATGCGGCAAGGAGGTAACTTATTTCAGCACACTAAGTTTGTTAACATTTCCTGCTAGGAAATATTCAATTAAAAAAAGAACAATGTGGGTATCTAGTGCCTGTGTGCTGCATTATAACACTCATGTCTACAGGCAGTGGAAAGACAAAACTTAACTTTGTCTACAGAGAAAAGTATTTAGCTGTGATGGCAGGCTCACAGGAACATATTAACCATGTGCATTCTACAGAACTGCAATTTCCTATTTTTAATTGTGTAAGCTGCTGCAATTTTGGGAAGAAATGTTGTCTTATCATGTTTAGTCACCATTAGTGATCATTTCAGCATAATCCTGTGGCTGCACAAGTTGATAGGGTGGTAAAGAAGGCGTATGGCATGCTTGCCTTTATTAGTCGAGGCACTGAGTTCAAGAGCTGGGAAGTTGTGTTGCAGCTTTATAAAACTCTGATGAAGCCACATCTGGAATATTGCATTCAATTCTGGTCGCCCCATTATAGGAAAGATGTGGAGACTTTGGAGAGGGTGCAGAAGAGGTTTACCAGGATGCTGCCTGGATTAGAGGGAATGTGCTATGAGAGGTTGGACTAACTTGGGTTGTTTTTCTCTGAAGCGGCAGAGGCTGAGGGGAGACCTGATAGAGGTTTATAAGATTATGAGAGGCATAGATAGAGTAGAGTGCTGGTATCTTTTTCCCAGGGTCAGAATGTCTCATACAACAGGGCATGTATTTAAGGTGAGAGGGGGGTAAATTCAAAGGAGATATGTAGGGCAAGTTTTTTTACACAGAGGGTGGTAGGTGTTTGGAATGTGCTGCCAGGGATGGTGATGGAGGCAAATATGATAGAGGCATTTAAGAGTCTCTTAGATAGGCACATGAATGTGCAGGAAATGGAGGGATATGGACATTGTGTGGGCAGAAGGGATTAGTTTAGTTAGGCATTTAATTACCAGTTTTATTAGTTCGGCACAACACTGTGGGCCAAAGGGCCTGTTCCTGTGCTGTACTGTTTGATGTTCCACATTGTATTGATTTAGTGCCTTTCACAAACACAAGAGTATCCTAAAGTGTTTTATAGCCAAATATGTGCTTTTGAAGTGTACAATATAGGAAGCACAGCGAGGTTCCGTTGAGTCATAGAGTTGTACAGCACAGAAACAGGTCCTTCAGCCCATCACATACATGCTGATCTTTTTGCCCACCTACACTAATCCAATTTGCCTGCATTAGGTCTGTATCCTTCTCTGCCTTGCCCATTTACATGCCTCTGTAACTGTCCCTTAAACTTAGTGATTGTATCTGATTCCACCCACCTCCTCTAGCTGTGAGTTCCACATATCAACCACTCCCTGTGTAAAAAAACGTACCCCTTTAAAATTCCTTCCTCTCACCTTAAACCTATGACCTGTTGTTTTTGTTACCCCTACCCTTGGAAAGAGATTCTGACTATTTATCTATGCCTCTTATCATCTCATATATCTCCATCAGGTCCCCCCTCAGCCTCCTTTACTCCAGGGAAAACAAGCCCGGCCTATCCGATCTCTCCCCATAACCAAAGTCTTCACCAGGCAACATCCTGGTGAATCTCCTCTGCACTCTCTCCAGCACACTCACATCCTTCCTGTAGTGTGGCAACCAGAACTACACACAATACCTTGTTCTTTCCTTCACACTTGTTTCTTGTTCACACTATAACTGTAACCAGAGTGAATGGTAAACAACTTGTATTAAAGTTACTTCCAATACTTGCTGCTTCATTGGAACTGCAGTCAAGTTGTCTGATGATGACCTCTTGATGTTGAGTAGAAAGGTACCTACAACTTGCTCTGCACTGTCCTTCGATAAAGCACTGAAAACTAGGAGTGCAAACTGTAGAAGACTGAGAATACTCTGGTTCTCCAGGTAGTCAAATCTGATGCACTACTGAATATATTAAGTAATTTATAAGCCAGCCAGTGCATCTTCATAGACTCAACAAAAACTGCAGTAAAATATTCAAAACTGCTAATCTAAAGGGATGCTTTCCATCAGATCAAATGTTCTCTTCCAGTTCCTGTTGCAAAGAACAAAGACTAAAGCAAATAACATACCTTGTTATGTAACATTACCTTGGCAGCTTATAGTATGTAGTTACAGGGATGAAAAGCAAGTTGCACATTTGTCAGACAGATTCCAGCACACTTCAACTTTGTGTCAAAAGTATTTATTGATTAATATTTATAAAATTGTTTTAAAAGCCTCTGGGAACATAATGCCAAAGGTACGTTAAAGGTGAGGTGGTGCATAACTGGAAAATGTGTGAAGTGGGTAATTAAAGGATTTTGGAAAAGGCTGCAGAACAGTCGTTGTATTGCCACGGAACTATAAAGAATCTCTTTATTTGTAATCACAGGAAATAAAGTAATATGTACTTTCACAACTCGTATTCTGTATATGTAGTTCTGCTGATTGAAAATATCTCAGCTAACTAGTGTGGCACAATGAGGTAGGCATGGCAAAAGGTGAGCTGAATTCAGGAAAGATCCTATGACACAATTTTGAAGAAGAGCAGAGGGATTATGTCCAGTGTCTTGGTCAATAATTATCCTTTAGCTAGCCTGGATGAGGCTCTAAAGGGATGCTTTCCATCAGATGGCGCAGCTGGGAGAGCTCACAGTGCCAGAGACCCAGGTTCAATCCTGGCCATGGGTGTTGTCCATGTGTAGCTTGCATGTTCTCTGTGACAGTGTGGGTTCCCTCCAGGGGCTCCAGTTTGCTCCCATGTCCCAAAGACGTGAGGGCTGGCAGGTTAATCGCCCCTGGTGTGCAGGTGAGTGGTAGAATTCTGGGGCAGAAATCAGTGAGAATGGACAGTGAATAAAAATAGGATTAATGTAAATGGGTGGTTGATGGTCCGCACAGACTCAGTGGGCCAAAGGGCCTGTCTCCATGCAGTAAGTCTCTATTGATAAGAGAAACAATCTGGTTATTATCATTTTGGTATTAGAGGGATCTTCTTGTGCACAAGTTGGCTGCCATCTTCCCCGTCTCATAACACTGACCAACTTCAGAAATGCGTCATTGGTTGTAAGACACTTTGGGATATCCTTGATTCATTAAAGGCCCTAATTAAGTGGAAGTCCCTTTTTCCTGTTCCTTACTTTGGTGCACAAGGTCAAGGATTTTGTTTCCTGCCTCCTGCAGCTGGACAGCGCATGTGGCGCAGCAAGTAGAGCTGCTGCCTCACAGCTCCAGGGACCCAGGTTCGATCCTGACACCCGGTGCTGTCAGTGTGGAGTTTGCACTTTCTCCCGGTGACTGTGTGGGTTCTCCAGGGGCACTCTGGCTTCCTCACATACACAAAGACGTGCGGGTTGGTAGGTTAATTGGCCACTGTAAGTCGCCCCTGGTGTATGTATGAGTAAGCAGTAAAATCTAGGGGAAGTTATGATGAATAAAATAAAATACAATCAATGCTTGAATCGTCAGCATAGACTAAGTGGACTGTTTTTGTATGACTTCTCTAGCTGGTCACTGACTTCAGGAAAGGGGGCAGTGTACATGCACCTGTCGACATCAACGGTGCTGAGGTCGAGAGGGTTGAGAGCTTCAAGTTCATGGGAGTGAACATCACCAACAGCCTGTCCTGGTCAAATCACGTAGATGCCACAGCCAAGAAAGCTCACCAGCACCTCTGCTTCCTCAGGAGGCTAAAGAAATTCAGTTTGTCCCCTTTGACACTCACCAACTTTTATTGATGCACCATAGAAAGCATCCTATCTGGATGCATCACGGCTTGGTACAGCAACTGCTCTGCCCAGGACAGCAAGAAACTGCAGAGTTGTGGACACAGGCCAGCATGTCACGGACACCAGCCTCCCCTCCTTGGACTCTGTCTTTACCTCTCGCTGTCTTGGTGAAGCAGCCAGCATAATCAAGGACCCCACCTACCCTGAGGGCACGTACCACCAGACTTAAGGACAGCTTCTACCCCACTGTGATAAGACTATTAAACGGTTCCCTTATACGATAAGATGGACTATGACCTCACTATCTACCTTGTTGTGAACTTGCACCTTATTGCACTGTACTTTCTCTACAGCTGTAACACTTTACTCTGTACTGTTATTGTTTTTACCTGTACCACCTCAATGCACTCTGTACTAACTCAATGTAACTGCACTGTGTAATGAATTGATCTGTACGATCGGTATGCAGGACAAGTTTTTCACTGTACCTCGGTACAAGTGACAATAACAAACCAATACCAATAATACCAATTAGTCATACAAAAACAGGTAATTAATACAAGTCATTCTATCTGTGGCTGTTTCTCAGAGGAAGTTGAAAGAACCAGTGGAAGATGCGCAGACACACATGTTATGACGTCATGTTAAGTGCAATGTTTCAAAAACCGAGAGAAATTTCCAGTTTCATATGTGGCGTATGTGTTAGATGGGATCTAACGTACCAACGTCATGGGACAAAAAAAAACACATATTTACACAGAAATGTGCTTCTTTCTGATAAAGCACACACCATTTATTGTCTGGATATAAAGAGTAGTTTTACAGCCAAAGACTGAATATTTAACATTGCATTTGAAAGTGAAAATACCTGCTTGTGACTTAAGCGTCGGCAGCAAGCAGAATTAACTCTGGATTTCTTTCAGAGCTTGTTCTGAGCTTTATATCAAGAGAAAAGTTCTCATAAAGTGAGAAGAATATCTAAATCAGTTAAGTTTGTCTTGGCATTCTTTCATTTACAGGCGAGGATGAGATAGCTCATATACTTGCACTAAACATGAATGATTAGCAGTTTGTGACTATGAAAAATAATCAGAAACCATAAAATATATCAGCCATTTATAACATTCACGATTATGGTAAAATCATTTCAAAATTATGTAGGGTTATTTACTGCTTTTTCTAACAGCATTTTCAAATAAATGTTGTAGAGAGGCATAACTTTGATTTTTACAGGATGGTATCATTTTGATGAGTGTGAGTCAAAAGTGTACACTATAAATGATTCATTTATCTTTTAGATATTATCTTATGCAGCAGTTACCATGAGTCAAAGGTGTGGGGGTTTTGGTCTTAATGTTAATATGACAAAGTGTTTTTTTTAACCTGAATCATACTTCTGCGATCTTCCCACACAGAAGGCGTGACACAACGTCATCATCATTGTTGCCCAAAAAATTCTTCCATTAAACCTGCAAGTAATTTCCACAAACCTGTCGTGGTCATTTAAGATCAAACAAAAATGCATGTGCATACAACAAACAGGCAAAACCTGAATTACAAAGTTATTCCTACCTCCATTTCCATGAGCTTAGGTAAACTTACAGAAACAACATTCTTGAAAATAAGAAATTGTTAACAAATAGAAACAAACCATTCAATGTGAAATATAAGTCTACAGACAATGATGACTGTCCAATTAGAATACAGAAATATGAATGATAACATCAAGTTGTAATAACAGAAGTCAATACAAGAGGGCATGGCTTTAAAGTAATGGGTGGGAAGTTCAAGGGAGATATCAGAGGGAGGTTTTTCACCCAGAGAGTGGTTGGTGCATGGAATGTGCTGCCTGGAGTAGTGGTGGAGGCAGGTACATTGGTCAAGTTCAAGAGATTGTTAGATAAGCATATGGAGGAATTTAAAATAGGGGGATATGTGGGAGGAAGGGGTTAGATAGTCTTAGACGTGGTTTAAAGGTCAGCACAATATGGTGGGCCAAAGGGCCTGTATTGTGCTGTACTGTTCTATGGTTCTATGGTTCTAAGTCCACCAACAGTTATGGAGACGGTGGGCATCATAATACATCAAGTACAGACTCCTAAATACAAATGAAGACTGGGAGATTCAGGAGCACTCTTAACGGAGTTAAAAAGAACAGAGGAGAACAACAAGAGAACTGCCAGGTGACACAGACAGCCTACTGGTTAAATACCCAACAAGCCTTCCTTTTCAGGGTTGGAAAGTGTTGAAACCTGAAGGTGACATGCAAAGATCCTCAGGATGCTATAAAAAGCCACTCAATGGACAAACACGGTAGCGTAGTGGGGCTGTAGGTAGAGCAGCTGTATCACAGACCCAGTGACCCAGGTTCAGTTCTGACCTCCGGTGCTATCTGTGTGGGATTTCCACATTCTCCCTATCACTGTGTCGGTTTCTCCAGCTTTCCCCCACAGCCCCAAGTCATGCTGATTGTTAGGTTAATTGGCCACTGTAAATTGACCCTACTGCAACTGGTGGGAGTGTTAATGAGCCTGTTTGAGCGAATAGGTTACCAGGAAATAAGTAGGGGTATGGGATTAATGGGATTGCTCTGAGAGCTGTCACACACTTGATGGGTTGAATGGCCTCTTTCTATATCATATAGGAAATATGGAAACAGTGGGAACGTACCAGGGGTAGGGCACGGTGGCTGATGTAGAAAGAACACAGGACAATGAGAAGCTTACAATTAGAAGAGTGAAGGATGCCTATGGAAAGGTTAGGCACCAAGAACACACCAGGCATTACACGGAATGGATAAGCAGACCTTTAAAGCCAACAATGAGAATTAAGAGATCTAACTGGCCAGTCAAAGAGAACCAGTGGCAGGTGAAGAGGGCAAAGGTCAGAGGACGATAGGACTATATGTAGATAAACCCATGGGCCTAGAAATACCCCAAAGATCTGCACAGATAAAAATCATGTTAGAATGACATTAAACAACTTTGGAGACACAAGAGAGACTGCAGATGCTGGAAATCTGGAGCAACAGACAAAATGCTGGAGGAACTCAGCAGGTCAGGCGGCATCTATGGCAGGAAATGGACAGTCAACATTTTCTGAGTGACTTAATGCAAATCATAAGTAAGGTTGGATGTTTCGGTGTGAGAAATTTTGTATACACCACCACTGTTCCCTCAGCAATCTGCTCACCCAAAATTTGCTTCCGGTGATATTTTAATCCACACTGGTTTGAATCCCCACTAGTGGTGTTACCTAATGCTGAACACAGCTTTTAACAGTTTCTGAAGGCTCAAACTGAACGCTATTTAAGGGGTCAGGCAGATCCTGCAGTTACAGGAAGGCTGCTGCACAACCCTCGACCAAACACCAATGATGTAGACTGACTCAGTCTGGGATCCCTGTCACCAATCAACAAGTGGTTTCACCGGGTTGCTAGGCAAACAAAAACAAATGGGCAGGCGTGCCAGAGGAAATCTCGCCTAAAGGTTGGGGGGGTGGGGGGCGGTGGTGGAGGGGGGTTCCACATTCATCAGATCAGAAATGACCATAAAACAGGCAAAAGGCTTCTCACACTCATGGAAGAAAGATCCAGGTATGATGATCCGTCAATGAATGCCAGGAATATTGAGAGCCCTGCATTGTTGCCAAATGCCCCTTCCAGATGTGATTGCAACGGATGTCGGTGGAGGCTTCCTTGACATCTGCAACGTGACCAGCAAGGTATCATATGTGGCATATCTCAGCAGAGACAGCTTGCAATGATCCTGAGGCATGGATACAGAGGGTATTGATGACCCTGACTTTGACCTTGAAAGCATAGTAGGCCACTTGGGTTTCTTTGCTGGACGTACCTCATGCCTCTGTTGGACGACAGCTGGTTGTACTGAGGTGAGATCCTCTCGAGACTAGTTCCTGCAGTCAGGGTTATGAGATTAGGTGCACGTAACATGAGAAATTTAACCCCAGCTGTGTGATCCAGGGTCTAATCCTGGTGCCAGATTATAATGAAAAATCAGCACGGTAAAACTCCGATAATCCGCTATCCCATTGTTCAGAAATCCTGACGCTTCAGCAACTGGTTTACTGGGGCCCACTCCCATAATGACTGGGGAAACATTCCCACACTCATTTTAAACTCACAGGGGCCTGTTCCACTACTCTCCTTACACTCTCCTGGTTCAGAGGAAGATGTATTATACCACGGCAAAACGGCTACAAAAATGTGAATTAAATGTGTGTTGGTGTATTAGTGTCCAATAGTTTGGAAAATCTGCTAGCCCAACATAACCAAAGTCCCGAGGGTGCCAGATTATTGCAGTTGTACTGTAGCAATAAATGGAAAACAATAGTTGAACTGCCTTAGGAAATGTGTCCTGAAGTAGTGTCAGCAGAGAAGTGGCAGTAACCTTGGTGCCAATAAATGGGCCCTGAGGCTTGGCATACCAACAAAGCTGGCATCTGGACAAGTAAAAAGTAAAATACTACACAAATTATATGGTCCCACCAACTAAAGGAAACAAGGTCATATTGTGGAGGGAACTCTCACAGCACCACCTAGCTCCAGGAGAAGTGAAACTTAAGTACAATGGTAAATTTAGAGAGTTGTATCAATTACCAATGAAGCGTAATTTGAATCTCTTTCAGTGAGGCCTACCTGCCAGACATGACAAAATCATGAGATAGGAAGGAAGTGTGCCAAACAGGAAGTGTGCACTTGATGCTAAATATTTGTTGGTATAATATTAGCACGTGGAACATCAATGATCATTTAGTTTTTCAGTTAGGTTCTTATGTTTAAATAGAATGAAGAAGACGTCAAAGTCGAGTTTATTGTCACATGTTCAAGAACATGTGCACAGGTGCAATGAAAAACTGACTTGCGGCAGCATCACAGGAACAAAGCATCAGATACACAACATTCACAGGATAAACATAAATTATACACAATTTTACAAGAAAAAACACAATTAGAACAAAAAAAACAAAGTCCATTGTAGTGCAAAGTGATCAATGTGGTCATAGTGTTACTATACCAAGGTGGTGATTAAGGATGTGCAGTTTGGTTCAAGAACCAAATGGCTGAAGGCAAGTAGCTGTTCTTGAACCTGGTGGTGTGGGACTTCAGGCTTCTGTACCTCCTGCCTGATGGTAGCTGCGAGAAGATGGCATGGCCCGGATGGTAGGGATCTTTGATGATAGATGTTGCCTTCTTGAGGCAGCACCTCTTGTATATACTACCAATAGCGGGGAGGGATGGGCCCGTAATGTATTGGGCTGAGTCCACTATTCTCTGCAGCTTCTAACAGTTCTGCGCATTCGAATTGCCGTCCCAGTCTGTGATGCAACCCTGTCAGGATACTAGACAGGAGATGGCAGTCTTTATGATGTTCTGAGGATCATCCATCTCTACTCTTTCCATGCTTTGCCTTCCCAAGTTTCAGACATTGCATTTCACTTGCTCTGTAGTGTCTAATGCCATAGCAGAAAATGATCATTGTTATCTTTAGAGCTAAATACAAGATAGCTACAATAAATTAATATTAATGAGACTATTCCAGTGCATATTTTGCTGTAAGCACAGCCAAGATATAACTCAGCATTCAAGAGAAGAATGTGCAAGTGCAAAGCTAACAATCATTTTCTATTCCAGAGTTACTGCAGGATTCTTACCATGATTGGAAATCCTTAATTTATCTATTGGCTCTCCTGTACAATTTCTGCCTTTCAGTACTGGGTTATTTCTTGAGCCATTATTGCTTGCTATAATTACACCCTTTCATCACCATGGTACAGAAAAAAAAACAAGAATTACATTTTGGCATTCTAAAATAACTGTAAGTACTACTGAGTACAAAACAAGCATGATTTATTATTTGGCCAAACAGGAGAGTGATTAAGGTGTTTCCATATATATTTTAGTCTATATTTAGTTTCTCAGAGTACACCGGATATGGAGGCACTAACAGTCAGGAGCTGACAGACTTGTTAGCCGCAGCTGATGACAGGAGCAGTATTAAAATTTACAGGTATGGAACAGTAAATCCTCAGGCAATCATAGCTAAATGAACACAGTGTGCTGCATCTTGCACTGTTGATATGGGCATTTGCTTTTCCAGGCAAGTGATTCTTGAACAATGTCAGCCTAGGCTGTATCAATTAAAACACATCAATAATTTATTAAATAACAGAACTGCTGTTCTTCTCTCATTGTCATGATTAGGATGAATGGCTTTAGGGTGAAAGGGGAAAGGTTTAGGGGGAACATTAGAGGGAAGTTCTTCACTCAAAGAATGGTGGGAGTATGGAACGGGCTGCCATCTGATGTGGTAAATGCGGGCTCGCTCTTAACTTTTAAGAGTAACTTGGATAGATACATGGACGAGAGAGGTCTGGAGAGGTATGGGCTGGGGGCAGGTAAATGGGACTAGCAGAATAATGTTTCGGCACAGACTAGAAGGGCCGAATGGCTTGTTTTCTGTGCTGTATTTTTCTATGGTTCTAATGGTATTTTTGTCTCGTGCATGTCACCACAGTATGGTAGTTAAATAGATCCCTGAATGGAAGAAAGTGCTGCTAATGGATTGGTGATTTAGGTATTTGTTAAAAAAATTATTTTAAAAAATCAATAGTTTAATCCCTGTTTCAATCTCATTATTGATAGAATTCCCACTTTCATGATCCAGATCCAACTGCTACTCAGCCCGCCTTTTCCATTTAGTGCCACTGGTTTCTAATTTTGGAACATTTTATCAATAAAAGACTTCCTGATAGCCTTAATATGTTCCCACCGGCAGCTTCCCAATAGCAAGTGATGCTATTTCAGTGAGCTCTCAGTCTAGTCAGCGCACTGGCCCTTGTTATATTTCTGGGGTTACAGTTTCTCACTGAAGCATGACACAGGAACTTTTTAACAACAGTTGGCATACAAACCCTAATACATACAGCCATAGTGTTATCTTTAGACCTTGTAAGGTATTTTTAGTCACTGCAAGTCTGTGTTCCGTTTCTAACAAAACCAAACCAGATTCATTCAACCCATTCGTAAATGAGGCAAGTGCAGACAAATAACATAAGTTCACTCTTAAAGCAGTGCCTGACTGGTAGGTCACGATCATTGAAGCATTCAGTTCAGTTTATGGTGTGGCCGATCAGTGTCCAAGGAACTGTTTATTTAACTCAAAGGGAACAACTTAACTGAAAGAGAGTAATTTAACAAACACATTTTAAACATCACTTTGGTCAGTATTTTTTTAAAAATTGCTTGAAAATCTCTTTATGCAATTAGTATTAAATTGGTAATATGAATAAAATATTATGTGTGTCTAATGATTATACACAGGCAAAATATGCATATTACTTAGTAAAGGTGTCTTGTCACTAGATTAACCACATGTTGATAAACCCTACTGTACCAAGTCTCTTTTTCCATACGATTTTATAAAGTGTATCTGTAATGGATTAACTCACTACCTTTACTCTGAGAAAGTAAGTTCCTTATTGTTCTGTCTTGCTCATGTAAACATGGTCAAAGGACATGTGATACCTTTAAAACAATTAGTGGCTTTTCTCATAGTATTTTCATTGTTATGGGTAAAAATGTTTGCCTATTGAAGAGCTAATCATAATCTTAGTTTGAGAAGTGATCCTGTCTTCCAATAAATGCCATTTTTTTCAATATACATAAAACACAAGTATTTTATATGTTTGTTGTCACCTGGAAATCAACTGACAGGATTCAACGTTTCCTTTTTTCATGAGTCTCTAAGACATATCCTGTAGGTCACTGCCTGATTAAAATGGTCTAAGGTGGTGTTCTATGAAGGACCGGTGGTACACCAGTATCCAACTGAATGAAATGTTCTGCCACAATATGACTAGAGCAGTCCTTTACAATACCGGGGACAGATAAGACCTCAGCAAGTAATGACACCTGGTCTGTGCCCAGCTTGATGCTCTGGCACACAAAGGCAGTCAGCAGAATGAGGCCCACATTTGGTACATTCCTGCCTGTTTTCTGTGGAGAATTGTACATCGTGTCTCTGCAGATAAAGTCAATTTTGGTTCTGAAAATGAAATGGAAGGCAGGTGACTGCTGCTGTGTAGGGGCAGGTTATGGGTCACATTTGTACCATGTACAGCAACAGTGAGTACACTCTGCACCCACTGAGACCAGCGGGAACTGCTAACAGATGATCCATAATCTGTAGGATGTCGGAAGATGACAGGGTGACATTCACTTTTTCCAATGACTAGTTTTTTTGGCAAGCAGATCATCAGCTCCTGTGGATTCATCAGCTTCCAGTCCCATTAATTTCTCCAGCACTCTTTGTCAGGAGAGGGGCTGTCAACTAGGGAAAAAAATTGATTTATTATTGTCACATGTACCGAGGTACAGTGAAAAACTTTGCTTTGCATGCCATTCATACAGATCATTTCATTACAACAGTGCATTGAGGTAGTACAAGGGAAAACAATAACAGAATGCAGAATAAAGTGTCACAGTTACAGAGAAAGTGCAGTGCAGGCAGACAATAAGGTGCAAAGCCATAACAAGGCAGATTGTAAGGTCAGGACTCCATCTTATCATACTAGGGGACCATTCAACAGTGTTATAACAGCAGGATAGAAGCTGTCCTTGAGCCTGGTGGTACGCGCTTTCAGGCTTTTATATCTTCTGCCCAATGGGGTGGGGAGGGGGGTGGAGAGAAGAGAGTATGTCTGGGGTGGGTGGGGTCTCTGATTATGCCGGCTGCTTTATCAAGGCAGCGAGAAGTGTGGACAGAGTCCATGGAGGGGAGGCTGGTTTCTGTGATGTGCAGAGCTGTGTCAACAACTCTCTGCAGTTTCTTGTGGTCTCAGGCAGAGCAGTTTCTGTACCAAGCCATGATGCCTCCAGGTAGGATGCTGTCTATGGACTTGTAAACTTGCTGCAGCCAGATTTTCCTTCATGTAACATGTTCTCAACTGGAGCCTTGAAAGGAAGAGGGCCATTGTCTATAGTGCCAGTCTCCTCTCTTACTGAGCATTGGGGACAGGATCTATGGAAGTGGCCTGCCTTACTACATAGGCTGTAGCACTTGCACCCCTCGCTATCTCTGGTCTGGTGGGTTTCCTGTTTGCAACTTCTGCTAAAGATAACAGTGCAGGTGGGTGCCACATGTCCACACTCAAATTACGTCCAAAGGTCAAATATGACTCTATTTTTACTGCAAGGCTGAGCAGCTACCAGTCCTTATTAAATCCTGAGCAGAGGGTAAACCAATGTTGAACTGTGACCACATATTATTGTAGGTTGGACATAGGTCAGTAGCAAACAATCAGCATTATTTCCTGCAAGAATGTATGGTTGAAGTTTCTTTTTAAGAGATGTGTCTCAAGAATAATGAGACTTCATCACCATTAAAGATCTCAGAGAGGGGGTTAAAACCATTCCAGGAAGATCCATTGATCTATCTGGGAACTTCTAAAGGATATAGTTCAACATGGTGAAAGTACATTACATGCAATTACCACGAAACCATTGGAAATTGCTTTTAGGTAGATCTGGTATGGATTGGCTGTGCTCCATTCAGGAGTTAGCCCAGCTCCCTTAACTTGCCACTTTCATGTCAATACTTTCCAGAAACTATTTCTCTGTAGCTATTTTTCAAATTCATTCAGTTCTTGGCAAGGCCAGCATTTATTGTCCATCCCTAGTTGTTTCTCAGGAAGGCTGTGACAACCAAATGGTTTGCTAGCCCATTTCAGAGTCACTTCAAGAGTCAACGAGCGAGTCTGGAGTCGAATATAGGCCAGAGCAGGTCGGGATGTCAGATTTCCTCCCTCGGAGACATTGGTGAATCAGAAAGCTTGCAACAGTCTGGTAGAAGCAGTTCCAGTTTACAGATAACTAACAGAATTTAAATTCCACAGCTGCCTCAGATAGTTAGTCCAGAGCTCAGGTCACTTAACTGCAATCTCCACCGTAGCCTGACAGAAGAATAACTGTATCCCAAAACTGTGCAAGCTGTATAGGAGAAAAGAGTAATTTATCTAATTATTTTAGCAAAGGCTTAACTAGGATGAATGCACAGGTGCTGGGTTCTAGTGGTGGGGTGAAATGAATCCGACTGAATTAATTTATTTAAGACTGTCACAGTCAGGGATTTTAAACAGTTTTTTTCCATTTTTGCATGGGAAGTATTTTGAATGATCTCTATTGAAGTGTTCTTTTGGAATTAAATCTGAATTCAGGAAGGGTTAAAATGCAACCTGCAGTTCAAGTTCAGCAGAAAAAAGGGTACCTCATTGAGTCATAGAGTCATGCAGCACAGAAACAGGCTCTTCAACACATCGCATCTGTGCTGGCAATCAAGCACACGTTTTAGATTAATCCTATTTCACTCTCCCCACATTCGCATCGACTCACTCCAGATTCTACACTCACCTACACACCAGGAACAACTTACAGTGGCCAGTTAACCCACTAACCAACTTGTCTTCTGGGACATGGGAGGAAACCGGAGCACTCTGGGAAACCTATTTGGTCACAGGGAGAACGTGCAAACTCCACAGAGACAGCATCAGGGTTCAGGATGGAATCTGGGTCACTGGAGCTATGAGGTAACCACCCTACTAATTGCATATGTGCACTACTGTGGCACCTTGACTTGCCAACCTGTGATATGTATCCAGTGTATCCTAATTCTCCTTCAAAGCTGTTATTCTTCAGAGCCCAGAACAATTAAAATGGTTTTTGAACCATTCTGGCATTTAGAGTCATAGAGTCACAGAGCAATACAGCACAGATACAGGCCCTTCGGCCTAACGAGTCCATACTGACCATGGAGCCCATCCAGCTAGTCCCAATTTCCTGCATTTGGCCCATTTCCCTCTAAGATTTAGCTCAAGAAGAAAAGAATCATAGACTCTATGAGACAAGTTATCCCATCAAGTCCCACTGTCTCCTTGAAGAAGTTGTCAATTAGTCCCAATCGTCCATTCTTCTGCCACTATCCAACAAATTTCCGTTTATCAGTACATACCTATTTTGTTTCTTTAAGTTACAATTGAATTAGCTTTTATCATCCTTTAAGGTGCTACATCCCAATATTATCAGATATGCACAAATTATATTAAAAATCTTTCTGACGTTAGGTCCTGGAACATTAACTCAGTTTTCTTTTGTATATTTCCAGAATTTTCTATATTTATATCAGATTTCCAACATAGAGTCATACAGCACAGAAACAGGCCCTTCGGCCCAAATGGTCCATGCCGACCAAGACGCCCATCTAAGCTAGTCCCCTTTGTCTGCGTTTGGCCCATATTCTTCTAAACCATTCCTATCCATGACCTGTCCAAACGCCTTTTAAATGTCGTTAATATCCCTGTCTCAGCCACTTCCTCTGTCACTGTATTCCAGGCACAAACGTCATCTGACTGCACATGGTCTGTATCCTTCTGTCCCTGCCTGTTCATGTGTCCATCTAAGTGCCTCCTAAATGTTGCACATCTATAATTAGGAAAGCAATCGGCAATTTAGCTCTTGTTGCAAGATGATTTGAGAACAAGAGTAGAGACAGATTATATTGGCAGCTGCCAAGATTGCATCTGGAATGGGCCTGTTTCTGTGTTGTATGTCTCTATGACTCTTTGACTCTACAACTCTATTTTACAACCAGCTAAGCCGAGGGTGTAGCTTACTTGACTAGCAGACTTTTTTGCAGCTGTGTTTTCATTGTTGATGCCACATAAGATCCCACCATTGAGGGTGAGGGCAGCTCAGGAGTGTAAGTGACAGATTCTGATCCGGAAAAATTAACTTTGGATTTACCACGTGGATCAGCTAGGGGTGTGGACTGACTACTCACTATGGGCACCAATTCTGGCCCATTATCAATTTACTAAACAACATTGATCAACGATTCATGTTTATGAATTAGGACAAAGAGGGAATAACGTTCACAACTTACAGAAAGTTGTAGTTCATGACCATTTTTTGAAGCTTGATTAAAGTTACAACAGCTCCGCTCATGAAAATTATTACTTTTCATAAACATGATTAGTCTTGAATTTGCTTGGACGTTTTAATGCAGTTTGTGGTTACTCAGAAGGGTGGTGGAAGGCCACAATCCAGAGTAACCACAAATTGCATTAACTGGGTTATTTTTCCTGGGTCCAATATATATTGTCTGGGTAGGATATAGGCACCTGCCACAAACATACTATATTATATCTATAGTCTCCAGAAAGTCACACTGGGTCCCAGAGGAGGGACTTCTCTATGAAACGTGCTAATATATATTCAGCCTCATTAAAATGTGGAGATGGGGTGGGGAGCCATCTCATTTAATTAGTCTTTTGGGGTAATGAAGAATTGGAAAAAAATACATTCTTGAGAGGAGGTAGAATGGCATCGTTGTCGGATAAGAGTCACCACTGGAATTTTTAGGATGTGTGGTCTGGAAGGAATACCATAGCATTATGGCTATGTCATTGGATAAGTAATCCAGAGGCCCAGACCAACAAAGGTCAGAGTTTGATTTCCGTCATGGTGGCAGGGGAAATACTCAAACAAATCTGGAACAAAAACTTGGGATCAGCAACGGTGAGTATGAAACTGGCGGATTGTCATGAAACCCATCTGATTCACTAACATGCTTTAGGAAATGAAATTATCTGCCTTTTCCTGATGCGACTCCAGAGTTACTGCAATGTGATTGGTTCCTCGGAAATGGTCGCTTCTGGTTCCAAGTTGCCTGCAGACTATGGAAGCAGCTTCACAACGTGGATGTAGCAGTTTAAGAAGGTGATTCACTAGCACCATGCGAACATTAGTATGGGCATCAAATGCTGGTCTTTCCAGCAATTCCACAAATAGAATTTTTTTTCAAAATGTGGGCATTGATAGACACATGTTCCAGATGAGGTATTCTCATACTGACCCTCCGAAATCCCATTGGGGTCAGCACCGGATGGGAGCACTGGGGGCAATTTCGTCATAACCACCAGTGTGGTCTATGTAATCCTGTTTATGAACTATAAGTGTTGGTTTAGGGTTGTTAATCCTTTAAAAATTATGTTAAGTGATTAGCTGCTGACTGGGCTGCTACAATGTCCATGAAGTTTTCCAAAGCAGCAGCTTATGACGAGCTCTAGAATAAAGAATACATACCTTGGTTAGGTCTTCTGTGAATTTGTCCACATAGTCTGCGAGTTGCTGGAATCCACAGGCAACCCAGTGCATTTTAGTTACTTCCTAGGACACTCTGATAGCACCTCACAAATACCTTACTCTACCATTGAGAAAGACAAGGGCTTATGGAAACAGCACTAGTTGCATGTTCTCCTCCTAGTCACACACAATCCAGACTTGGAAATATATCAACGTTCTTTCTCCTTGCTGAGTCTAAGTCCAGGAAATCACTACCCAAGAGTATTGGGGGAACACCTTCACCAGAAGGACTGCAGTGGTTCAAGAAGGTGGTTCATCACCACTTTCTCAAGGGCAATTAGGAATGGACAATAAATAGTGGCCTTGCTGTCAATGCCCACAGCCCAACAATAGATAAATAAGAACTCCACAATCCAGAATGCTAGCAATGAAAATTCAGAGCTCCTGAACCCTATCAGAAAACATACAAGTAAAATGCAAACACAGATCCAGCATTGAACTAATTAACAAAGCAACAGAACCAAATATGTTTGATTATAATGTTGATCTTGATTAAAAAAGTGACAACAAAATTGCTGTTTGCATGCTAAAATTACTACTTAGATTCTGAGAAGACCTGCTAACACTTTAGCATCTACGTAATCCAAGGCACATTGTGTCACTCACATTGACAGCAGAGTTAATTTTAACAGTCAACATCACCACAAGCTGATAATATGCTGTGTTGTCTTTTTGTTTTATTGTGCTTTGGGTGTGTCTGGCCTTTTCTTCTGCAGGGATAAAAATACAATGGTGATTGATTTTGTTTTTGGCTGGGATATTTAGCCTTCTCACCAATGATGAATGTGAATGGGAGAGATTAAAATTAGAAAATTCGATCCCCTGGCTCGAACTGGCTGTGTTCTCAGTTACATTTGTTTCTATGCAGGAGAATAAGGCAATAAACAAGGCTTCTACAAGGCAGATGTGAGCTACTTAATGAATGGCCTGATGATATCATCATTAATCTGAAGTGTTTATTGTTTTCAGTTCTGGTCACCTCATTATAGAAAGGATGTGGAAGCTTTAGAGAGGGTGCAGAGGAGATTTACCAGGATGTTACCTGGATTGGAGAGCATGTCTTATGAGGACAGGTTGAGTGAGCTAGGGCTTTTCTCTTTGGAGGATGAAAGGTGACTTGATAAATGTCTAGAAGATGATAAGAGGCATAGATCGAGTGGACAGTCAGAGACTTTTTCCCAGGGCGACAATGGCTAACACGAGGGGACATAATTTTACGGTGACTGGAGGAATGTATAAGGGGGATGTCAGGGGTAAGTTTTTTTACACAGAGAGTGGTGGGTGCGTGGAACGCACTGCCGGCAGAGGTGGTGGGGGCAGATCCATTAGGGACATTTAAAAGACTCTTAGATAGACACATGAATGCTAGAGAAATGGGGAGCTATGTGGGAGGGAAGGGTTGAATGGATCTTAGAGCAGGATAAGATGCTGGCACAACATTGTGGCCAAAGGTCCTGTACTGTGCTGTAATGTTCTATGTTCCAGGTTCTATGTTCTATGTAATATTAGTTCAAGTCAAAGGGGAGGGTCTGCACTGTCTATAGTCCAACAACAGCGGCACAGTGGGAAGAACTAATACACCTTGTACGATTTTAAACAATTTGTTGCATACCAGGATGAATAGAACTGTTTTCCCCATATCCCTACAGTGGTCGTTGGGTCTTTACTGCCTGCATTAGGACCATATCCTTCTATGCCTTGCCTACTTACATATTGCTCTAAATGTCAAAGTCAAAGTCGAGTTTATTGTCATATGCACAAGTACATATATGCACAGGTGTAATGAAAAACTTACTTGCAGCAGCATCACTGGCGCATAACATTAGAGACACAACATTCACAAGAAAAATATAAATTAACCTTAAATTATACAAAAATTATACACTGAAGAGTCAGCAGCAGTCATCTATGACACGTTGTTGTACAGATGCCATTGGTATATGTTGACTTTCCTTATCCAAAGCCTACTCATTGACAGCACAACAGGTTGAATCCAGGAAGGACAGACTGAAGGTCTTTGCTTAGATACTTGTTTGGTGATGGTAGTGAACTCCATTCATCCCACCAAGGGATCTCTACACTTTAGTCCTGGTGCAACACTTCACTCCACTGTTGCATTGTGAAGGTAGATATGCAGAAACTGGGTTTAAAAGATCATCATAGAGTGGTTGGCTATAATTGCTATTTACAACTCTCCAGTGGAAATAAGGGGGTAAAATGGTGCCACATCTTGGGAGAGACATCAGTGAGAAAGTTCCTGAAGTGATCCACATCGCTGATGTGGTGTGTAGAATGATTAGTCCATGGTACCCTGCCACAGAATGCAAGATAGTGAGATCTGACCTGCTTAAGATTGAGAGTCCTGCACTAAACAATGGCCCAGACAATCCAGTTCTGATGAAAGCTCATCAATGTGAAACAATAATTCTTGTTTCGCTCTCCATAGATGCTGCCTGGACTGCTGAACATTTCCAGCATTTTCTGTTTTTATCCCAGACAACTTGTTTGGGAGGTTGTTATGTGTCTTGGCCTTCCTTGGATTGCAACAACTCAACAAGGTTTCTCCAAAAGCACCTCCCAAGCCCTGATCTCTAATGGCTTAGGAGAACAAGGGTAACAGGCAGAGAGGAACACAAATTCCCCGAACTCACACGACATTCCAACTTGACAATATATTGTCATTTGTTCATTACAGCTGTGATAAAATCCTAGCGCTTCATACCGTGGGAGTATCTTCATCACGCTGTCTGCAGCCACCCAGGCTGATGGCTCATCACAATCTTCTCAAGGACAGCTAAGGATGAGCAATAAATGCCGGCCTTGCTTCTATCACCCACATCTTATTGAAAGAATCATCAGGACTTCAATGCACCTGAAGTCCCTGGGCTTGCAGCCCACAACTGAGTTAGTGTCCACTGTTCCCACACACCAGCATAAATCAAGACCTTTATGTCCATCCATCTGTGTTAGTGCAGAGAAAGGAGTAAAACATTAAAGCAGAACATAGAATTGAAAGTGTTCCCAAACTGAGAATAATAGAGCAGTGTTCTCTACAATGGCACCACTATGTCATTCAGTGATGTCATGAAGCTGGTGCTCACTGATAAAGAACGACATTTAGAAAAGACCCTCTTCCATTCCTATTTGTTTCTTGGTTTGCGATCACTATACTTACAGAAGCTGGCAGAGGTAAAGTGGCAAATGCATGCAGCCTCATGCTCGTCTGGGTGTGGTCACAGGATATAAGGACCCTGCCAGTTTGTTGTAATTAAAGGCACACATCACTTGTAGAAATGTGGTGATGTGAGTCATACTAGCTGTGAACCATTCTGTTTCTTATTTTGTCTTTGATAGGCCACAGAGATCACACCAATTGAAGAGTACATTTATAAAGCACCCTGGGATATTTATGACTGATTCATATTGAATCCTGTTGAGATTCTCACAAGCAAATTAACATTGAAACAATCTGCTTACTATTTGTAGATTTGAATATGAGTACATGGATCTTAACTATCTTGGCCAAGATCTTGGTGAATAAGCATTTCCTCTGTATGCCACTGTTAATGTGTAGACCATCCAGCAACTTGTGTCTGGGTAGCGATAACCCTGCACTGTGAATTGTCAGAAACCAGGCTGATTTGTGTTACTTCACCAGTCCCCTCCACAGAAATGGTATCTCACCTTTAACCTTCCCGTGCCCTCAGAACACTCTACGCAAAAGATGCACTTCACTGTGTGTTTTGATGTACATGTGACTAATAAAGATACCTTACCTTATTTTATGAACTCACAACATTTACTCATTAATTGCTCGCTGACCTCACCACAGTGAATTAAAACCAGTACTTAACTGGATGTGTACCCTTTTAACAGCATGATAATTATTAATGACTGCTGATCAACCTCTCTGGCCCAGAAGATGACTGGTTATAATCTGATGAATCTCATTCATTAGATTGTGAATTGCCATTGGAGATATTAACACTAGATTTTAAAATTAATTTCTTTTTGGCTTCTCTCTTTATCCAAAATTTTTCCCGTTCCTTATTTATCTTCCTGTACCCAATTTGAAATTTAATTCACCACTAACTTCCCCACCTGATCAGTCTATTCTTTAATCTTTTAATCACATGGGTGAAGGAGACACAGCATTTGTTGCATTGTTCATCAGGACCTCAGGCGTCCTGTTCCTATATTTTATGGATGCAGAAGGAGGCCATTCCATCCATCTAGTCCATCCTGGGGGAAGAAATCCCATCAGCCTGATTCCCCACCTCCCTGCTTATTTCTCTGCACCTCTGCAAGATAATCTCTCTCACAAACGCCCATCAACTCCTCTTCAATTCTTCGTGCCATTAACCTACACTATGGAGTAATTTTCGGTAGCCAAGTAACGCCTGACAGCATGTCTTTAGGATGTGGGAGGAAACCGGAGCACCCAGAGGGAACCCACACAGTCACAGGGAGAACATGTGAACTCGACACAGACAGTTCCCAAGGTCAGGATCAAACCTGGATCTCCAGAGCTGTGAGGCTGTAAGCATTAACTTCCCTGTCATTACTATTGAGCAACATTGTGGTAATTTTTAACCTAAGTGTGAACAAGAATGCTTAATATCTGCCCACTCAGATAAACCCTGGGTCCTTGAAATGCTGGTGAGAAAATATTTGTACGGAAAAAAAAAATTGCACTTCCTGACAGCACCAGGGGAAGTGGTATGAAAGACACCAAGGCATTTTTATTACTGTATACACTTTAGTCCTCCCCTTTTTATTTTGAAGTCCTATTACTCTGTTGTCCCACCTCAGGGGAGTGGGTGAGGGAAATGGCCTTTGGATATTGTCCAACAACATTCTCGGCAGGAATAATTTTACATGCATTTGAGTGCTCCCCTTAAAACTGCAGTGTCCAGTTTTCACATTAACTTTAGTCTTAATGCTGTTAATTTTCCAGATCTTGTTACCAAATTTCCTTCAATAAATATCCTGAACCACTGTGGAAAACACAGGGCATATTCTGTCGTGAATCTTCACCACTCAATGCCACTGGTGCTAAAATGTACAGATTTATATGTGGACATAAACGTAAAAGTCTCTCGCAGCACTAATGTAAATGCAGCACTTTCCACTGAGTCGGCAAGTTGTTCCCAGTGCATCACATAATGTCTCCAGTGGGTAACACCATAACTCAGCATGTGAATATATTCTCAATGGGATTACATTCAAGTGCTCCTCTTAAAATTGTCACATCCAACCTTTACATCAGCCGTGGTCCTAATGTCATTAGTATTCCAGTTATTGAAAGCAAATATCTTTTCCAATAAATTTCCACAAGGTCATTCATTGAGTCACAGAATGGTTATAGGATGGAAGGTGGCCATTTGGGCCATCGAATCTGTACCGGCTCAACGCAAGAGCAATCCGGCTAGACCCACTCCCCACCCTGCATGTTCTTTCCTTTCAGATACTTACCCAGATCCCTTTCAAAAACTACGATTGAATCTGCATGGGCAGTGCACTACATGGGCAGTCCATTACGTGGGCAGTGCATTACGACCATGGGCAGTGCATTACAACTATGAGCAATGCATTACAACCGTGGGTAGTGCATTACAACCATGGGCAGTGGGTTACGACCATGGGCTGTGGATTACGACCATGGGCTGTGGATTACGACCATGGGCAGTGCATTACAACCATGGGTAGTGCATTATGACCCTGGGCAGTGCATCACGACCATGGGCAGTGCATTACAACCATGGGCAGTGCATCACGACCATGGGCAGTGCATTACAGACCCTAACTACACACTGTGAAAAACAAGTTTTTCTCATGTCTCTTTTGGTTCCTTTGCCTGTCACCTTCATTCTAAGTCCTCTGGTTCTTCTTCCAAAGGGAACAGGTCATCTCTTATCTGCCTGTACTGTTCATGACTTTAAAACCTTCACTAGATCCCTTTGCAGCCTCCTCTATACCAACCGTAGATTCTCCAGTCAGTGCACAAAGATCCAGTCCCTCTTCCCCGGAAACACCTCGGTAATTCTCTTCCGTATCCTCTCTAAGGCCTATAATGTGAAACCCAGAAATGGACACAATAGCCGAACCAATATTTTACAAAGGTTCATCATGACTTGCTCCTGCACTTGATGCCTCTACTTATAAGTCCAAGGACCTCATTTTTACCACTTTCTCACCCTGCTTTGACAAACCATGCACTTTTACCTCCTGATCTATTTGTTCCTTTATCCCTTTTACAATTGTATTTTATGTTGTCCATTCACATTCCCCCTACCGAGGACAGTTCAGTGGTGCAGCTAGTGGAGCTACTGCCTCACAGCTCCGATGATCCTGGTTCAATCCTGACCTCCGGTGCTCTCTGTGTATATTTTGCATGTTCTCCCTGTGACATGGGTTTATTCCAGGTGCTGTGGTTTCCTCCCACATCTCAAAAACACGTGGGTTGATAGGTTAATTGACCATTATAAATTGTAGATGAGAGGTAGAATCTTTGGGGGGGGGGAGCTGATGGGAATGTGGGGAGAATAAAATGGGTTAAAGTAGGATTAGTGTAAAAATGAGTGTTTGATGGTGCAGATTCAGAGGGCAAAGGGTACCTTTCTGTTCTGTATCTCTCCATGACGTGACTCCATGGCTCGAAATATAACACTTTACATTTCTCAGCGTTAAATATCATCTTCCCACCTACTGGCCCGTTCTACCAATCTGTCCGCATCCTCTTGAAATCTATCTCTATCCCCCTCACACTTCACTCGGCCTCCAAGCTGTGTGTCATCTGCAGATTTGGAAATTACGTCGTGTTTGCACAAGTCCAAGTCATCATTACAAAACACAGTGGATGTGGTACCAGACTCTGAGAACTCTACCATACATGTTCCTCCAGGTTGAAAAATAACCCATTACTGCTACTCCTTGTTTCCTGTTACTTAGTCAATTTCTTTTTGCCACTGCAACCACGGCCTTCAATGTTGTTAACAAGCTTCTTATGTGGCACCTTACCAAATGCCTTTTGGAAGTCCTTATGTATTAGATCAATGCAATTCCTCATCAACCCTTCCTGTTGCTTCATCAAAAAACTCCATTGAGTTAGTTAGGCATGATTTGTCTTTAACAATCCATGCTGCCTTTCTCGAATCACTAATGAATCCACATTCATCCAAGTCACCCTTGATTTGGTGGTCATTTTCCAGCATTCTTTGGACAGTCGATCACTTCCGATGTGGTGTATTTGGACTCTCGGAAGTTTTCAACAATATCCCACAGAAAGAGATTTGCCTGTAAAATTAAAGCACTTGGGATTGGGGTAATGCACTGACATGGATGGAGAGCTGGCTGGCAAACCAGAAACAAAAAGCAGAAATAAACAGGGCATTTTCCAAGAGGACTGTGTGTTTCGATGTACATGTGACCAATAAATAAATGTCTTATGTCTTATCTTATCTCTAAGTTCGAGGATGACACAAAGCTGAATGTGAGGATGCAGAGAGGCTCCAGTGTGATTTGCAAGGTTGACTGAGTGGGCAAATGCTTGGTAGATGGAGTATTATGAGATTATCCACACTGAAGTAAAAAACAGGAAGGCAGATCACTATATGTTCGGTGACAGATTAGGAAAGGGGGAGGTGCAATGAAACTGGGTGTCCTTGTGCACCAGTCACTGAGGGTAAATTCTGAAGATACCATCTCTGATAAAAAGTCATCAACCTCCATTTCTCTCTCTCACAGCTGCTGCTTAATCTCTGTCTTCTGCACTTAGATTGATTTCTGGGTTGGGGGGAAGTTCCCTATGAGAAGAGATTGAGTAGGACTGAGACACCGTACTTGTGCACACAACATCAACTCCACTTGACTTATACTAACTGGAGCTTAGAAGATTGAGAGGCGATCTCATTGAAACTTATACATTTCTGAGGGAGGTTGACAAGGTAGCTGACAATAGATTGTCTCCTCAAACTGAAGAATGAGGGGGGACAGTCTTAGAATAAGGAAACATCATTCAGGACTGAGATCTTTGTATTACTTACCTCAGAAGGGTTTGGCTGTTCAGTCACTGAGTACTTTCACTGTGATTAACAATTTGGATTCAGAAATATGGACAGGAAAGTGGAGATACAGGATTGGCCATGGTCTTATTAAATGGGGAGCAGGATCTAATGGCCTCCTCTTCCTGCTACCCACAATATTCAGAAGCTCTTAAGCCACGAGGTTCACCAGTATCTGTGATGGAAACGCTGGCTGTGTGTATGGAAGTCAAGTCAAGTCGAGTTTATTGTCATGTGCACAAGTATGGTGAGGTACAGGTGCAATGAAACACTTGTTTGCAGCAGCATCACAGGCACGCAGGTACAGACAGCACACAAAATATAGGTTATACATAACTTGTACAAGAGTGAAAAGAGAGGGAGAAGTAAAACTGTGCAAAAACAAGACCTTAGTGCAAAAAAAGACACAATCAGAGACAAAGCCATGGCAGTGCAACAGGTGGTCCGTAGTGTTCTATTGCTGAGGTAGGGTTGGGGTTGTGCAGGTCGGTTTAAGAACCAGATGATTGTCGGAAAGTAACTGTTCCTGAATCATGTGGTGTTGGACTTCAGGCTTCTGTACCTCCTGCCTCACGCATATGGGATGATTTGTGGTTAAATACAAAGGGTCTGAATATGTGTGACAGATTTGTTCCTTTTCAGTAATTCATTTCTGTCTATTTTTCTGCAATCTTGATTTTCCCAGCAACATAAAACCTTGAGCACAATTTTTCATGCATTAACCGTTACAGGCAAAAATACAAGACTATCATTCAACAACATAATAGAATATAGAACATTACAGCACAGTACAGGCCCTTCAGCCCACGATGTTGTGCCAACATTTTATCCTGCTCTAAGGTCTATCTAACCCTTCCCCCCCCCCCCACATTGCACTCCATTTTTCTATCAATAATAACAGATTAAATACATTTCTGAGCATCCCCATCGCCATGGTCTGGACCTCTCTTGGAGCCTCTTTCACACCTTGGAATGGTTTCTGTATTTTACTGCCCCTTCAGCTTTTTTCAGAAGAGCAGTCTCCAAACACTCCTACACAGCTACGTGTCAGAATTAAGAGGCTTGACACACTTCCTTGTAGGAATCAACTGCAGACCCATGTTTACCAGCTGAACTTCCAACTTCTTTCAGTAGCAAGCTTAAAAATAAAATAATTACATCGAATTGTGTTAAAACCAAAGAAACCCTGACTTAATTTTGGTTACTCAATTTCAAAGTCTTCTCCAAATGATTGCATTTCTGTGCATCACTTTACACAACATGGCTGTTGAAAAGTGGATCGATTTTCCATGACTACACTGTTCACCCTGCACAGTTGGTAGAGGTCTGTGAAATATAAAGCAGGATTGTCAAAACGAAGGGCTGTACATATTGTAATTGGAATATTTTCCCATTTCTGTTCAACAACAAGCATTCTCAGGTCAGACATAGCACAGCTCACTGCAACAATCAGGTTCAGAAGAAAACCATTCACTAGGGCAATACAACACTTCCTGTTCCCACATCATGGTTATATTCACACCTTGAAATGTGTGGAGGAAAGTTATGAGTTATGGAAGCTGCATGAAATCTGTTCACTGTGATATATAAATGTCAACTCTCCTTCCAGTCCAGTCTCTTGTTGCTAATTTTGTCCCTTTGAGCTCTGCATCCATGCTGGCAGCTGTTCTCTGATTTTAAATCAATAACAGGACTGAATCTGAAGCTGGGAGTCAGAAGGCAGAGTTGCTGCTTGCAGCAAAGAGCCGGTAGGAATGTGTGCTGCTCCTCCAGTGTTGTGCCATTTACTTGCTTCTGACACTGAGCTTCCCACTGTTGCCTGCTAACTAAAGCCATGGTGGGTACAGGGAGGGGAAGTTCCTCAGGAGTAACGTGGTGAAGAACAGATTCAGATTCAGATCTGTTGATTGTCATATAGACCAGGGTGCAGTGACATTCCTTCCTCGCATGAAGTTCAAGGAGTAAACAGTATACATGGTAATAATAAATACGGTGACAAGTGCAAAAACAACCGAATGGTGCAAAGATTGTAGTGCAATCGGAACTAGTGCAGAAAGAAATGCTGAAGTGACAATAACGGAATAATCGAGGGAGGTAGAGTTAAGAGTCCTAGAATGTGGCAGCACCGCCGGGAAGGGGATGTGAAAGAGGGGATTGGTTCAGAAGTCTGATAGCAGTGGGGAAGAAGCTGTTATTGAGTCTGGTCGTCTGGACTTTCAAGCTCCTGTATCTTCTCCCAGAAGGTAGAAGAGAGGAAAGGGAATGGCCCAGCGTGACAGGCACCCTTGATGATACCGTTAGCCTTCCTGAAGCAACACACCGCGAGGATGGACTGGATGGAAGGAAGTGACGAGTCATCAACAAGTAGAAGCATGGCCAGGGTTTCCTGCCCTTTCAACCAGCTCTGTCAATCATGAAGATCATGACTGATCCTGTGCCTCCAACACCTTCCTGTCTGATCACCAGATTCTGATTTGGTTGGTATCTACAAATGTATTGACCAGTCTTGAACATAGTCTATCCATGAGCATCCACGACTCCCTAAAGATTATTCCAAAGATTTAAAAAGCTCCTCTTCACCTCAGTCCTAAATGATTCAGCCCTCACCATGGCCCCTTGTTCAAGGACCAATTAGATAACATAACACTGAACTGAAGAAATAGTCAAGAGTAATGGCCCTTAATAGCACGAAATAATTCAGTTTTCTGCAGAAACCTTCCCAAAGTCCAGACACGTCTTTTCACTAAACCTAGTCATTTAGAAAAGGGTTGCATTTTGGTAGCACCTTTCACATCCTTAGGATGTTCCAAGCACCTTACACTCAATTAAGTACTTTGAAGTATCATCTAACTTGCACACAGCAGAGTTACTGTGTTTTTACTGGTTGAAGAATAGTTACTGGTGCAGGTACTGAGGATAACTCCCCACTTCTTCAGGTAGGTATGATGACATCTATTTCTGCCTGAAAAGAAAGCCGGGACCTTCTTCTGAAAGCATCGCAATCCCTCAATCCTGCACTGGACCCACAACCTGGATATTTGGCCCTGTAGGAATTGAACCTACTGACCAGGAGGAAAATGAACTAAAACTGTATCATAGCTCATCCCATTGCCTAGAAGTTGGAATGCACACCTGTACACACTACATTTTGCTTTAATGTGATATTGGGTGCCACCAAATAATTGGGAACTCGGGACATGATTGCTCAAAGGACTTATTCTTGTGGTTTCCTCCCTGTAAGATGTGTACAAATCCAACCTTTACCTTTGCATCATCTGTGCACTGACTTGTAGAAAGTTAATCAACTCTTTTAAAGAGCTCTCACCATAACCACCAGAAGTGGGAGGGGGAAACCACAGAAAATGGGGGGCAGGGAGGTGGACAGACAGTAACAGTGCACAAGGGTCCAAGCGGAGACCCCTCTGATCACCGCGAGCCCCAGATCCAATGCGGACGGCAGCAGATTCAGGGTCACAGATTGGGATATCAGTGGAATGAGGAGAACAATGTTCAGGTCCTTCGATCTGTGCCTGAGAGCTGCTGGCAATTACGTTTCTATTACCTTGAACAATGAAGGGTGGGGTTTACAAAATATAAAAACTATGTACTTGGAAGGATATGGTTGATTCATTGCTTTCAGCATGACATACTCATTTTATAGAGAGTTTAAAGCAAAGGTCACAGGTCACAGTCTTTTGATCCAACTTCTACTGGTAATTGATAGATACTGTGTACCTGATAACATCAGTACATGTGGAAAATCCGACATTAGGGTGAATCCCGACGGGAGATGCCTGGTCCACTTTTCTGAAGAACAGGACTTCAACAAGAAGTGAGTATAAACAATTTATAACATCCACAGAAACCTTTCTTTGCGGTATTTATAAACTGGTTTATTATTGTCACATGTACCGAGGTACAGTGAAAACCTTGTCTTGCAAACTGTTCATACAGATCAATTAATTACACAGTGCACTGAGATAGTACAAGGTAAAACAATAACAGAATGCAGAATAAAGTGTTACAGTTACAGAGAAAGTGCAGTGCAGGTGGACAATAAGATGCACGGTCATAACGAGGTAGATCGTGAGGTCAAGAGTCCCTCTTATTGTACTAGAGAACTGTTCAATAGTCTGATAACAGTGGTATATAACCTGTCCCTGAGCCTGGTGGTACGTGCTTTCAGGCTTTTATATCTTCTGCCCAATGGGTGAGGGGAGAAGAGAGAATGTCCGGGGTGGTTGGGGTCTTTGATTATGTTGGCTGCCTTACCGAGGCAGCAAGGACTGTAGACAGAGTCCATGGAGGGGAGGCTGGTTTCCGTGATGCGCTGGGCTGTGTCCACAACTCTCTGCAGTTTATTGCGGTCACAGGCAGAGCAGGTGCCATACCAAGCTGTGATGCATCTGGATAGGTATAATAAACAGGGGCAAGGGGTCCAATTTCTCATCATGCGTGTCTCTGTGTAGCATTCACAATTAATATTGGTATTGTGTGATGGGTCAAGACTCACAAACATAGGTCATGTCATGGTTTTATGTTAAAACAGAAGAAATATTCACAGCATGGGCTGGAGTGAATTGCAGGTTCCAAGTCTGAAAAGCAAGCTGTTCCCATTCTCCGCACCACCCAGACCACTCCTTTGAACTGAAAACAAGGAGGTTTATACAACTCCTATTCATTGGGTCAGGATGATCTGAAATGAATACTGTTCCCTAGGGTTTATGTGTTGGACTTTGCTGATTTGGTGCTTCACCAGGAGTCACTAAATTACCTGCCTGACAAATGCATGTTTTCCCAAGCGACTCAAGGTTGCCATTGTATACAGTCTGATTTACACCCCTGACCCCAGCCAACTGTGATGCAAAGCAATGGGATATTTCACTCAGAACAGCCTTTAGTTCAACATAATTTATAATTGTCTCTGCAATTCTGTTCAAAATTCTTAACAAAGGGATACATGCCTTCTACAAAAAATCTGTTAAAAAACATCCTCATTGTACTAAAAAATTCCACAGAGATAGAGAACCATGATTATATTTTGTTTCAGGTTTATGATATTGCAAGCTTGGTAAATTCATGGGGTATGATTGGAGCAATTACGTGAGGTGATTCATCATTGAAATCCACCACTGAATTCTTGTGCCAACTCACACTGAGGACCTCAGGAAACCTGGGCAGTCCACAGTGTTCAGATGAAGGAGTGGGAGGGGGTGGAGGGGGGCGGTGGAGGGAGGAGGTGGATGATGTAGGACAGTGTGGTGCCTCTGGGCTGGAATGGAAGTAGGTGGGAAGCATACTCAGAAATTCCAATAATCTGCTATCTGACCATTCGGAAATTTCAGTGGTTTGGGATCTGGCTCACCAGGTAAAGCTCGGCTTATTCCCTGTCCATGCACCGGGGCCCTGGTTCCTGTGCTTCTTTGAACTCACCTGATTCTGTGAGTAGATCTGCTGAGAACAGCTTGCACCATTGATACATACACCCAAGGTGTTGGTGCACAACCACCTTGGGTGTATGTATCAACAGTGCTGAGGTGGGGATGGTTGAAAGCTTCAAGTTCCTAGGTGTCAGCATCACCAATAGCTTCTCCTGGCCCAACTACATGGACACTATGGTCAAGAAAACACACCAGTGCCTCTAGTTCCTCAGAAGGCTAAGGAAATTCTGCATGTCCCCAACAAATCCCACCACTTTTTATCGATGCACCATAGAAAACATCCTACCCGGATGTATCACAGCTTGGTACGGCAACTGCTCTGCCCAAGACCGCAAGGAATTGCAGAGAGTTGTGAACACCAATCCATCGTGAAAACCAGCCTCCTCTCCATGGACTCTGTCTACTTCCCGTTGCTTCGGGAAAGCAGGCAACATAATCAAAGACCCCTCCCATTCGGGACATTCCCTCTTCTCCCTCTTACATCAGGCAGAAGATACAAAAGCTTGAGAACATGTACCACCAGGCTCAAGGACAGCTTCTATCCCGCTGTTATAAGACTTTTCAGTGGACCTGTTGGTCGAAAGGGTTGAGAGCTTCAAGTTCCTGGGAGTGAACATCACCAATAGCCTGTCCTGGTCAAATCACATAGATGCCACAGCCAAGAAAGCTCACCAGTGCCTCTACTTCCTCAGGAGGCTAAAGAAATTCTGTATGTCCCCTTTGACACTCACCAACTTTTATCGATGCACCATAGAAAGCCTCCTATCTGGATGCATCACGGCTTGGTACGGCAACTGCTCTGCCTGTGACCGCAAGAAACTGCAGAGAGTTGTGGACACAGCCCAGCATGTCACGGACACCAGCCTCCCCTCCTTGGACTCTGTCTTTTCATCTCACTGCCTTGGCGAAGCAGCCAGCATAATCAAAGACCCCACCCACCCGGGTCATTCTCTCTTCTCTCCTCTCCCATCAGGTAGAAGATACAGGAGCCCAAGGGCACGTACCACCAGGCTTAAGGACAGCTTCTACTCCACTGTGATAAGACTATTGAACAGTTCCCTTATACAATGAGATAGACTCTGACCTCATGATCTACCTTGTTGTGACCTTGCACCTTATTGCACTGCACTATCTCTGTAACTGTGACACTTTACTCTGTACTGTTATTGTTTTTACCTGTACCACCTCAATGCACTCTGTACTAACTCAATGTAACTGCACTGTGTAATGAATTGACCTGTACGATCGGTATGCAAGACAAGTTTTTCACTGGACCTCGGTACAAGTGACAATAATAAACCAATACCAATACCAATAACAATACCAATAAAGGTGAACCCTTGATCTCACAATCTACCTCGTTGTGGCCCTTCCACCTTATCGCACTGGCCTTGCACTGCACTTTCTCTGTAACTGTAATGCTATATTCTGCATTCTGTTATTGCTTTTCCTTTCGTACTACCTCGATGTACTTATGTTTTGAAATGATCTGTATGGATGGCATGCAAAACAAAGTTTTTCACTGTATCTCGGTACATGTGACAATAATAAACCAATTACCAATTCCGTTGGCTGCACTCCCTTGACACTTACCTGGGTCTGTTTCCAGTGATCCCTTTAAACTTACCAGGTTAATGGAAATGTTACTGCGTAACATCTTTTTTAAAAAAAGTGAATTCAAGGTGTGTTGGAGTATTAATAATATAACATCCAATGGTCCAGAAAATCTGCCACTCCTGTACCAGCAAAGTACTGGGCATTCCAGATTACCAGAGTTTCACTGCACTCATGCCAGACCGCACCAGAAGATTAGCTGATTATTTCTCCAGTGACTCTGTGATAAAACAAAATCCTCAACCCTGATTTTCAGCGATCAAAACCGATGATCCAGGCACTGACCCAAACATGGGAATCGAAAAACTGCAGATGCTGGAAATCTGAAATAAAACCAGAAAGTGCTGGAAAAGCTCAGCAGGTCAGGCAGCATCTGCAGAAAGAGAAAGAGGCACCACTTCAGGTCTCAGAACTGGGAAAGAGAGGAAGATAAGTTAGTTGTTGGCAGCAGAGAATGTTCCCTTTATTTCTACAATCACTATCTCCTCCTCACCCAAACTTGGCTTCTGAAAAAAAGACTTGGTTTTTCTCTCCTTCCCAGAAATATTAACTCTGCTTCTTTTTCCGACGATGCTACCTGACTTGCTGAGCAGTTTCCTGACCCAAATATGGGATTCATCTTACCCCCCTGGCACCAACCGTTGATGAGCACACTGACAGGATCACAGAATACACGACTACTCACTTCCAATTAACAGCACCAACTTTTAATTCAATATGCTACCCAGCTTTTAACTCAATTGTACCCTTCTAATTATGTACTGAATCCTCTCCATTAGTCTTGTGTGGTATTTTGTCTAAGGATTTCTAAATGCAAATCCCAAATTATATCCACCATTTCTGTCGTCTTCACAAATAAACTATATTTTCTCCAGCAAGTAGTTTTTACAGGCTAGTTATCTTTAATTATCCCTAATTTTATCGTGTGCTACAAATTTTAGACCTTGTGCATTCCTGGCAATGGGCTGACTGCTCTATAAATTACATGTGCAGAAGTTCTCTCCTGATAATCTTCCAATCTACAGACACAGCTTCCATATTTCAGGATGTTTCAAAGACTGTGGTTCGAGAGCTGTTTTAACTTTTTAAAATTTGCATTTATTTAAAAAGCATTGTTGTCACTGAAGCAAAAATCTCCATGTAAATTCAGGATCATTGTAAAGTGACACCAATTTACAGGTCATAGAGTCATAGAGTTGTACAGCACAGAAAAAGGCCCTTCGTCCCACACTTGTCCATGTCGACCAAGATGTATATTCAAGCTAATCCCATTTCCCAGCACTTGGCCCATATCCCTCTAAACTCTTGTCATCCATATAGCTGTCTACATACTTCTTAAATATATCTAATGTACCTGCCTCACCCACTTCCTCTGGCAGCTGGTTCCATATACCTACCACCCGCTGTGTAAGAAAGTTGCCCCACAGGTTCTTATTAAATCTTTCACCTCTAACTTTAAAACAATGCCCTCTAGTTTTCAATTCCCCAACCCTGGAAAAAAGACCACTCACCCTATCTATGCCCCTCTTGATTTTATACACCTTTATGAGATCACCCCTCAGTATCCTACACTCCGAGGAGTAAAGGCCCAGCCTGTCCAACTTCTCCCTATAACTCAGTCCCTTGAGTCCCGGCAACATCCTTGTAAATCTTTTTTCCACTCTTTCCAGTTTAATTGCATCCTTCCAATAACAGGGTGATCAAAACTGAACACAATATTCCAAGTGTGTCCTTACCAACTTCTTGTACAATCACAACATAACCTCCCAACTTCTATATTCAGTGCCCTGACTGATGAAGGCCAGTGTGCCAAAAGCCTTCTTCACTGCCCTGCTTCTTCACTACATGTGCTTTATGTTAGCTGATCAATCAATAGTGAAGTCCACTTGGTTACAGAGAAAAATACAAACTCCACACAGAGAGCACTGGGCGGGGGGGTCAAGACTGAATCCAGGTCACTACTACAGCCCCATCACTGTCCCACTCGAAGTGGTGCATGAAATACAAAATAGAAGTGCAAAATAATCAAATACACAACAGGATTGTATGCCTAAAAAACACAATGATGCTGGAGGAACTCAGCAGGCCAGGCAGCATCCATGGAGAAAAGCAGGCGGTCAACATTTCGGGTCAGGGCCCTTCTTCAGGTCCTGAGCCAAAATGTTGACCGCCTGCTTTTCTCCATGGATGCTGCCTGGCCTGCTGAGTTCCTCCAGCATCATTGTGTTTTTCATCTAGATTTCAACATCTGCAGTCCTTCGTTTCTCTAGGACTGTATGCCTCATTGAAATGCAAATAGTAAACACCAAAAAATTTAAATGGACTTAGAACACAAAGCATTTTGCCAGTGTTACCCAGCTATAATGTAAGGTGATTACAGCATAATGAATCTCCTGCAGCCTAGAGAAACATGACGTTGTTAATCAGTTAGATTTCAACCTGTACAGATGCTAGAAGCTGGGGATAGAAAGTGAAACTGCTCTGTGCTGCGGCTTTGCAGATCTGGATTGAACACCAAGTCAAGCAGCAGTTGACATCAGCCAGTCACCCCACTCCTACCACATTTTAACATGAGTGTAACATCTGGGCACCTGCTCTTTCTCAAAATGATTTTTCCCAGTGCTTTTATTTGCAAAAGGAAAATCCTGCTCACTGTACAAAATAAATAGAAAGGTCACCATTGGTTTAGTGGGTGATAATTCCAAGAATAAAAAACCTGATGATGTTAGGTCAGAGTGCATGTCATTTCTGTGGTTTCCAAGAAAATACAACTGCCTGACAAAGTGACTCATTAGTTTCCAAAAAGTTATCACAACAGTGAATGAAGTCAGAGTCTTTTATTTCGAGACAGTTACACAGAAGACCATTTGAAACATTTTCTTTTAATTTTTTCATTCAATATTATGACTGATTTGTGCCTTCCCTTGAATCACTGCCGTGTTTCCATTTCACCATCCATCTTGAAGGCACTTCAACATTTGGTTACATTCCAACTCCACACTCACCTCTCCCAGGACTCTGTGACCAAGCCCCTTCAATTTACTTTCCATCTTTCTGTAGCCACTGCAGTTAAGATCATCAATGAACTGTGGCACGTTGTCCAAATCTGTCCCCATTGATAGAACTCTTAAAGCTTTGCACTTTGTGATTTAATGCTGAAATCTTTGAAGAACCAACAATGAATTCTTTCATTAGAACAAAACAATGTTCACCTTTGTCCAGCTGTTTAATGTATTTCCATTTTCTGTTTCAATGTTGGGACAACATGTTTCCACTTTATACCTTTGCCGGGAGAATTCTTATACCACATGGTGGATAGATGGGAGAAATACAGTACAGCTTATGAAAGACAATTGGAACCAACCTCCACTTGCCAACACATGAGAGGAACTGAGGGCGTGCTGCCGTGATGTAGGGTGATGTGAGACAGAATGTCAACAACATCACCACGGAGCACAGCGCACCAAATTCAAATTTACATTTTTGAAAAACTTTTATGAAGTTGCTGAATATCCTTAGAAAGTTTTGCTAGTTGCATGAGAATTCCAGATGCATGAGCACTGGATAAACAATAGAGACACAAGAGACTGCAGATGCTGGGATCTGGAGCAACGCACAGTCTGCTGGAGGAACTCAGCAGGTCGAGCAGCATCGGTGGAGGGAAGGGAATTGTCGATGTTTCGTGTCGAAACCCTGCTTCGGGACTGAGAGTGGAGAGGGGAAGGAGCCAGTATAAAGAGGAGGGGGGCCCGGTGAGGCAGACGACAGAGGTGACTGGTGGACTGAGGAGGGGACGAAGTGTTGAAGGATGACGGACAGATCCAGCCAGGTAGGGGAGGGGGAGGGGTGGAGTTGGGAGACATTATAGATGGAGCAAGCCAAAAAATAAGAGGAAGATGGAGACAGTATTATTAACAACTCCTTTCCCTCCACGGATGGTGCTCAACCAGTAGTTTTGCATTATGGAGAATTGCGATACAGCCCATTTTCTGGGAATGCAACCACCCCTGTAAAGCAGGGATTACTTGTAAAGAGTTATTTTAAAATGTGTATTCTAAGAGTCGTTCAGCTTTACTTTCACCTATTCTGATTTTTGACTCTATTTAGTGGGTCAGAGCATTGGTCTGGGAATGGATGAGCAATGATGATATTATAGTCTTGCAACATTGTAATAATAAGGATCCACAGCATAATTCAAACATACAACCCTTCAGACACTCCATTTATTTTTAATTAAAGAATTAAAGAACAACTCCCATAAGGTTCCAATGCCACACCTTTATTAGATAAGCTGAATAGATTTTCTTTTTTGTTATCTGTCTGTCTGTCTGTCTGTCTATCTTTCTAACAACTACTATCTATTACAGAATAGAACAGCAATTGTGAAACCCTCAGGCTCCACACTTACATCTTAAGTAGGAACACTTCAGCAACACTAAATATTCTGCCAGTAATTGTTATTGAACAGAACTGCAAACTCCATCATTTGTGTCTTATAAGCCCTCTTTATCTCATTGTGTGGCACCAATAGGCTGCCTTGCCCCCTGGCTATGCTCACCAGAAATAATAAATGGAAACGCAGGGACAGTGCATTTGCAATTTTCTAATATGCGCAGCTGGTAGGCAAAGCTCTATGTTAATCACTGCGTCATTTGTATTTCCTGTCTCTCACTAATGAATAATTATAAAAGGAACCATAAAGTGAAGTTTTAATATTAAAGCAGTTCCCTAATACCACCCACACACTGCCCCATCCCTGAATCCCAGTGAGCCTGAGACCTTGTTCCTTCCCATGGTTTTGCTCAGCTTCCAGCCACCAGCGATCCATTGTGTGCTGAGAAACCTCAGTGGAGCCTGGATCGCTTCCAGTGGAGTTCACCCACTGATACGTAGGTAGGGAGATTCCTCGCTCCCAGTGGTGTGGTGAGGGCAAGCAAGCAGAACGTTGTTGCTCAACATTCGGTGAATGACTCTGCCAGTCACTCAGAAAATCGAACGTCCCAGCCCCAGATTCTACGGCACCATGCTCATTGGCCAATGTTGTTGTACGCAGCTGAAGGATTAAGTTTCAGGACACAGTTGGCTGTGACTAAGATTTGGTGTGACTGTCCATGGTTGGTGGCTATTGTAAGAATGTTTGCAGCAGATGGTTTTCTAATGATTCAGGCTCTGTGAAGACAATTCTCCCATAGTAATGAAGGCCTGGAGATATCACTGGTAGGGAGGGGGTATGGATCGCCCTCTGATGAAGTGGCAACAAAAGCATAGAAGCCTATTCTTGGGGTCCATGTGCGGGACTATTTTACAGGTTGTCCTTCAGTTGTTATACCAGTGGATCTGCTGATATTGAGGTATAGCTATTGATAGACAGCAGGACTTTACTGAGATGATTTCCTTGGCTCTCCTTCTTCCATATCTCTTCGAATGGACACTGCAGAGTGGGAGTGACGAGCACAACAGACAAACCTCTGTGCTTGGAATTAAAGTTCCCTGGAACTATTGTCACATGTGCCGAGATGCAGTGAAAAGCTTTGTATGTATGCGATCCAGGCAAATTGTTCTATACAAAAGTACATTGAGGTAGTACAAAAGGAAAATAAAACAGAATGCAGAATATAGTGTTACAGTTGTAGAGAAAGTGCAATGCAGGTAGACAACTAAAGTGCAAGGGCCATGACGAGGTAGGCTGGGAGATCGAGAGTTCATCTTTATCATATAAGAGGTCCATTCAAGAGTCTTATAACAGCAGAATAGAAGCTGTCCTTGAGCCTGGTGGTACGTGCTCTCAGACTTCTACTCGACAGGAGAAGGGAGAAGAGAGAATGACTGGGGAGGGAGGGGTCCTTGATTATGTTGGCTGCTTTCCTAAGGCAGTTGGAAGTGTAGGCAAACTCAGTGGAGGGGATGCTGGTTTTATTTATATAATTGTCTTATTTATACGATATCCTGCACAGATCGGGGTGGCACGGTAGCGTAGCGGTTAGTGTAATGCTATTACAGCGCCAGCAACCTGGGTTCAATTCCCTCTGCTGTCTGTAAGGAGTTTGTACGTTCTCCCCGTGTCTGCGTGGGTTTCCTCCGGGTGCTCCGGTTTCCTCCCACATTCCAAGGACGTACGTGTTAGGAGCTGTGGGCATGCTATGTTGGTGCTGGAAAAGTGGCGACACTTGCGGGCTGTCCCCAGAACATTCTTAGCAATGCAAAAAGATGTATTTCACTGTGTGTTTCAATGTACATGTGACTAATAAATAAATACTTTATCTTATCTTATTTTATCTTATCAAGGGCGTGGTCTGTACCTCCATCCCCAACTTAACCTCTGAAGCAAACCTCTGAGCTGGAAACCTGACCCACTCTGGCACCCACTAGAAGCTGCCCTGTGTGCAGACTGGGAGAAGGTCCCACGGGGTAGCAGTTATGTTTCTGTTCTGTGTAGAGCCAATGGAATTGTACTGGCAGAATAGGAAGGCAGAAGTGGAAACACCAAGCAGAACAGTGACAACGCTAAACAAATGGTCCTAGCTTGCTGCAAGGCAGGAGAGTGGTGGTGCAGGGGTAGTGCTGCTGCCTCACAGCTCCAATAACCCAGGTTCAATCCCGATCTGGTGCTGTCTATGTGGAGTTTGCAAGCTCCCCCTGCAAACATGTGGGTTTCCTCTGTGTGCTCCGGTTTCTTCCCACATCCCTAAGACATGCTGGTTGGCAGGTTAATTGATTACTGTAAATGACCCAGAATATAGGTGTGTTGTGGGAGAATGAGGGTGTTGATGGACCAGTTATTGGGAAGTAAATGGGGGCGGGGTGGTATGGGATTGATGGGATTGTTGTGACAGCTGGTATAGACTCGCTGGGCCAAATGGCCTCCTTCTCTATCAAAAGAAATAAGGAGAATAAAAAATAGGAGGGTGTTTAAGTGTAAATTATCTTAAATTATCACAATAATTAGTAAATAGGGAAGAATAGGATCTAAGCTAACTAGTTTAGGAGGTGCAGCAGAGGTCTCAGTAATTGGTAGTTAATTTTAAAATATCTTGTACCACCCCCACCTTGAATACTGTGTACAGTTCTGTGCAATGCACCAACAGGAGAAATTCTGGAGCAGAAGGAAGAATACCAAAGCTGATAATTTTATGTCTAAACGGTGGAGAGACATGGAATGTACCATGTGTTAAGGTAACACTGCGAAGAAAGGTGTTATGAAGATAAACTTACAGTTTCCAAAACTGTAAGTCCATGCCAATAAAAAGCTTGTGTGACTACATGGTGACGAACAGCATGGTATCATAACACATGATTGCATCAATATTCCAACATAATGCATAATGTGAATCATGGCACTATGAAATGCCAACAAGATGAATCATAGCAAGGTGATTATTTCCCACTTGTCAGCAGTTTGTAATACCTGGAATTCTGAAACAGGTCTGGGAGTTTATCAAACAGTGAAGCCCAGATATGCAAACAAGCATTAAAGTTAGAAATTCCAAATAATATCACCTGTTAGTTCCACACATGTGTTCTAATGGGAGTTTGGGCTCTCCTGTGTGTTTAAGCTGCACACTATCTAAACTACAGGGATTTGCTCATGTTGTTCACTAACAGGGATCATCATGGAAAATAACTTGAGCAATCAGTTTCATATTTCAAGAGTGTGGGAGGTGTGGGTGTAAAGTGGGAGCATCGTTACCCAAACTGGTTTCATGTGGTTTCATGGACTTTCTGTTGAAATCAGTGGCTAAGATAAGTGGAAGATTCAGATTTAATTTACTTTTATTTATTTGGAAGACCTTAAGTCTTGGTTTAGTTACGTCTTGTCGTGCTTTAATTTGATTTATATTAATAGAGTCATACAGCATGGAAACAGGCCCTTCGGCCCAAATGGTCCATGCCCACCAAGATTCCCATCTAACCTAGTCCCATTTGCCCACATTTGGCCCATATCCCTCTAAACCTTTCCCATCCGTGTACCTGTCCAAGTATCTTTTAAATGTTATTAATGTACCTGCCTCAACCACTTCCTCTGGCAGCCCATTCCGTATCCTGACCATTCTCTGAGTGAAAAAGTTGCCTATTAGGTTCCTATTCAATTTCTCCCCCTCACCTTAAACCTATGCCCTCTAGTTCTTGATTCTCCAACTCTGAGAAAAAGACTGTGTGCATTCACCCTATCTATGCCCCTCATAATTTTACACACCCCTATGAGATCACCCCTCATTCTCCTACACTCCAATGAAAAAAATCCCAACCTGCTCAACTTCTCTCCATAACTCAGTCCCTTGAGTCCTGGCAACGTCCTCGTAAATTTCCTCTACACTCTTTCCAACTAAGTGGCACCTTCCCTATAGCAGGGTGACCAAAACTGAACACCATATTCCAAATGCAGCCTCAACAACGTCTTGTATGACTGCAACATAACATCCCAACTTTTATACATAAAGCCAAGAAATTAGTGGGTTGATTTCAGTAAAGTTTTAGTATGATGCCAGCCATTCTCATTAGGTAGTACTCCTGAAGATCACAGGGTAAAGTACACACCAGAAAACTGAGCACAATGTCCAGGCCTGCTGCAAAACAACAAATTTCACGATATACGTCAGTGATAATAAATCTGATTCCGATTCTGATTCTGGTGAATGCCAAACCGAGGAAGTGCTGCACTGTCAGAGGAACCGGTTTCTGGACTAGATGTTAAACTGAGGCCTCATCAGGTGAAGATAAAGGAGTCATTTCATTATTTCAAGTTAGAGCTATGCTATGCTCACCTGTGTCCTGCAACATCACTAAAAAACAGATTATCTGGTCATTAGATCGTGGCTTGTCGACCTTGCTGTCCACAGGTTGGCAACACTTTACTAGTACTCTTCTCTCTTCTCTCCTCTCCTCTCCCATCAGGTAGAAGATACAGGATCCTGAGGGCACGTACCACCAGACTTAAGGACAGCTTCTACCCCACTGTGATAAGACTATTGAATGGTTCCCTTATATGATGAGATGGACTCTGACCTCACAACCTACCTTGTTGTAACCTTGCATCTTATTGCACTGCACTTTCTCTGTAGCTGTGACACTTTACTCTGTACTGTTATTGTTTTTACCTGTACTACCTCAATGCACTCTGTACTAACCCAATGTAACTGCACTGTGTAATGAATTGACCTGTACAAATCGGTATGCAAGACAAGTTTTTTACTGTACCTCGGTACAAGTGACAATAATAAACCAATACCAATACCACTACTTAGTTAGCTGCTATTCACTATTTTAAGGTCATGAAAGGCATGACATGGATCCAATTAGTATTTAACCTGAAGACGCAAGAGACTACAGATGCTGGAATCTGGAGCAAAAAACAAACTGCTGGAGGAACTCAGCAGGTCAGGCAGTGTCTGTGGAGGGAAATGGACAGTCGATATTTTGGATTGAGACCCTTCATCTGGATCTGAACAATTTACGTCAATACTTTAACCTGAACAATTTATGTTAATACTTTCCAAAACCTTCCTACACTGAGATTCTTTAATATTGGTTAATTTGGATTAACTATATTTGATAGACAAATTTAAGACGTTTTTTGGGTATTTTCTAAGTTTCTTGGGATCTTTACATTGCAGGGAGCTGGGGAGCGTTGCAGAACAGAGAGGCCGAGGGGTACAAGTACATAGTTCCCTTAAAGGTCGTGGCATGCTTACCTTCATTGGTCAGGGCATTGAGTACAAGAGTTGGGACATCATGTTTTCTTCTAAAATATACTTCTTAAAACTTTTTTTGGAAGACATAGGATTAAGTTCAAGTTTATTGTCGTGGGTGTACATACCCAGGTTATAAATGCCATGAAAATTAGCTTTTTTTAGCAGCAGCACAGTACATTACAAAGATGACAAATGTAAGTTAACATAAACTTAAATTAAATGATATATAACTTACAGAACAAAATAAGCATAACAACATTAGTGCAAGTTGAGGGAGAGAAAAAGAAATATAGTCCCAGGTAGCGGTAGGGTTTTTCAGGTGGGTTCAAGAACCTGATGGCAGTGGGGAAGAAGCTGTTGTTGAGTCTTGAGAGGTTATCAGATCATGCAACAGGGGAACAGGCCATTTGGCCCAACTCATCCATGCTCACTAGTGGGCACCCTTCCATATTAATCTTATCTCCCAGCACTTGGTCCATAGCCTTCTATGCCTCAGTGATCCAAGTGCTCTTCTTAAATGCTGTCTTTCTTTCTTTTCAATCTTTTTATTAGTTTTCAAATTAATACAGATTAATATATAACATCAATGTTTGTACATGTAAAACAAAGAGATCAGGAGAACAATCATGGCATAGATAATCATAAAGAACAATAAAATATAAAAAAAATCTGTAGATTCAACGATCTCTTAGTAAGTGAATATAATATAAAAGAAAGGAAAGGAAAAGATTTATTATATAAATTTAAAAAAAGAGAAAAAAAACCCAGATCAATAAGAAAAATTATGAACAATATATCAAACCAAACTAAGCTGAACAGAAAAATGTCAAAAAAAAACAAACAAAAAAAACTGGACTAAAATTTCTTGGTAGAAACAGAGCAATATTATATCATCAACTCCATTCCTCTAAGTTGGAAAGTTATTGAAAGGGGATCTATATCATGTGAAAATATTGAATAAATGGACTCCAAATATCTTCAAATTTAAGCGATGGATCAACAGTACCTTAAATGCTGTCAACGACTCTTTCTTTGTGTTCATATCACATCATAAAGCCCAGAAACAGGTTCTTTGTAATTTAAGTATAAACGAGAAGAGAGATACTTAGGAAGATCTTAAAATATATTGCAACCGCATTCAACAATTTCAGTTCTGATTACAAAGCTCTGAAGCTGAATTTCTTTGCACTTGCACTGCTGTACTAAATGGTGTAGATCAGGAACTCAATGTCTGTGGTAGCACAGTTTAGCAGGTAAAGTGGAAATTACCTTCCTTTGTACAAGAGCTTACTTGGTAACTGCTGTGCTGCTGTTGATTTCACATTTGACTGCAAGCAGTACAGTGTGCATGTCTCTGAGACTCGCCACAGCCCAACCCTGGGAGAAGTTGATCATCTGATATTGTGTACAATGAGCCAGATTTTGCAGAGAATAATGAGCTGACATCACTTGCCTCTGTCCCTGGAAAAAACACCCACCCACATATATCTACCTCCCCCAGCATGAGCTGAGAGAAAGCAGAGGTTGCTTCTGTGGTGAGGCCTTTCACAGTGATCTTTTCTGCAGATGCAGAAGACTATCAGCTGAAGCTAAATATCCCCCAGATTCAGCCGGAACTGTCACACGTTGTAATCTTAAAAAAACCTGAGAGTTTCTGAATGTCCTGAAACACTGAGTAATCAGCAAGATTCATAAACATTCAAAAAGCACTGGAAAGAAGTTTGAAACAGGAAGTCTACAAGCGATTAAATATTAAAAAGATAAAAGAAAAGAGACTATCAAAACATTTTAAATACTTCAAAAACTCTTGGAAAGCTTTAAAAAATCTTTTAAAATCACCAGCGACTCCTGCAGATATTTGTTTGCATTAGAATTGATGGGGAACCGTCTTTATGTTTCCTTAATGGTGAACCAGGAGCTTTGGAAGATCCCCTTTGTTGCAGAGAATGAGCCCACCTTATCACTTCCCTTACTGAAATCCATGTGAGTTCAATGTCAGACTGCAATCTATTGGCTCCTGGTGAATCACTGACAATTTCTGGGTTTTCACTTTCACACATGGAATCTGATTTGCTGTTAGTTTTCCATAATAATGACAAATGCCTTAGATTCATGATCATTATTCCCAGATAAAGTCAAGCCATTGATTCTAAGAAAACACACTACTACAGATGTACTGTTGAAAATATCCTGACTGGTTGCATCATGGTCTAGTACAACAATTCGAATTTGTAGGAATGTAAGAAGCTGCAGAGAGTACTGGACTCAGCCCAATACATCACGGGCACATCCCTCCCCACCATCGACAGTATCTACAGGAGGTGCTGCTGCCTCAAGAAGGCAACATCTATCATCAAAGACCCCCACCATCCTCTTGCAGCTACCATTGGGCAGGAGGTGCAGAAGCCTGAAGTCCCACACCACTAGGTTCAAGAACAGCTACTTCCCTTCAACCATTCGATTCTTGAACCAACCTTTCCAATCCTAATCACTACCTCAGTATAGCAACACTATGACCACTGTGGACTACAATGGACTTTATTGTTCTAATTGTATCCTTTCTCGTAAATATTATGTATAATTTATGTTTAATTTATGTTTTACTTGTGACTGTTGTGTATCTGATACTATGTGCCTGTGATGCTGCTGCAAGTAAGTTTTTCATTGCACCTATGCACACATGTACTTGTGCAGATGACAATAAACTCGACTTTGACTTTGAGTTAGTATTGATGTGATAACATTTTATAGGTTATCCTACCAATGTTCTTCATTGGTTCTCGCTGAATTTGGGGTAGAGTTCAGAAAGCGTTGCTGACAACTGAGGCATCTCATTCTATTTTAGTGGGCCATGTTGGCGTGGATGGCACTTGGGTGCAGCTGACACACCCGCTGCCTCACAGCTCCAGTGACCCGGGTTCCATCCAACTTCTGCTCCTCTCTGTGCTGAGTTTGCATGTTCTCCCCATGACCGTGTGGGTTTGCCCTGAGTGTTCCAGTTTCCTCCCACATCATGAAGACCTGTCGGGGTAAATTGCCCCTAGTGTGTGGGTGAGTGGTAGGATGTGGAGGGAGCTGCTGGGAATGTGGACAGAATAAAGAAAGGGATCAGTGTAGGATTAGTGCAAATGGGTGCTTGTTGGCCAGTACAGACTCGATGGGCCAAAAGGCTTGGTTCCATGCTGTATGCCTACATGACATGCCATAGTGTTGTCACAACAGGCCTTTGAAGATCCTGCATTTCCACCAACACAAGGCTCTTCCAGCCTCATATTCACATAAACTCACCTCACCTGAACACCAGCACAACTCCAGTCACAATTCTCTTTAATGAGCACATGAATGAGGGGAAAATAGAGGGATATGGGCATTCTGTAGGTAGGAGGGAATAGCTATGTCGGCACAACATTGTGGGCCGAAGGGCCTGTTCTGTGTTGTACTGTTCTACGTTCTATGTATACATGTAAACGCCTTAAATTTGTCTACCAAATATGATTAATCCAAATAAACTAATATTAAAGAATCTCAGTGCAGGGAAGGTTTTGGAAAGTATTGACATAAATTGTTCAGGTTAAAGTATTGACGTAAATTGTTCAGATCCCTATTCCTGCTATTTTCTTGTGTCCTTGTGTTGAAAGCTTTGCTGCAATTGTATTGTTCATATCCATCAGGTCCAACAGCACCACTGATGTATGGGATCACTTATATTCCTAACTCTATGTTATGGGATTTGTTCCCTATGACAAACCCATTTGCTCTTTCATTTACCATTTTCCTTTAAAAGTTTCACAGATTTTCCCACTGTGAACTGTGTGTCAAACACTATGTGAAGTTTTTGGGATCTTAAACTTTTAATTCCATCCATTTTTTGTCACTGACTGGGAATTTAACTGTACAAGCCCAGCAGAGCAGAAAACATGTCTCAGGTTACTTCCTATTGGAAAGTTGCTTGAACTCTGCCAAGTCTGATTTCAATCTGTCCCTTGAGCCAAAGTGTCTTTCTTTTAATGTGGTGTTCAGGGTCCAATGACATTGTAACTCAGTCCCAGGTGGAGAAACCACCACAAATTTCCCACTAGGCCAACAAAAAAGTCAGAAAAAAGCACCAGGTCACAACGTTCATGAAGATTTTACTTCTCTTTGTGCATTCAGTGAAGCAGAAGTGTAAAACAGTGGGGATTATCCATCTGGAACTGCGGTGAACAGTGATTGGTCCATTATTTCCTCCTCTTCTCTGAATGTGAGCTTCGTGCCATCTGTTTGTGAGGCAGATCTTATGTTGCTTTGAGCAGCAGGTCGACAGGCCCAGAGATAGTCCTTCTATTAACCCGCCCTGCCTGTGGAGAAGCGGCTGGACCCTCACCAAGGCCAGAGTAAAAACTAATCTTGTCACAAACCTTATGAAGCCCCCAGAGGTTGTTCTGACAGGGTAGACTCTACTTGAATTGAAATATACCAGATGAAGAACTTGTCACACAAATTGGTGGAAATTTACTTTTAGCTTTCAATACTTGTTATTTTCATTCAGCTTCAAAATTCGACAACAAATTTATGTTAAAGTTACTTACTTGTAAATCATTTTCAAGTTTCTGGTTTTTGTATTGGTTACTCTTTTACTGATTTATTGTTTTATAATGATGTTAGGTTCTCCACAAGGAGCTATGGTTGTAGATAAGTTGCAGTCATAGTTTCCACTGGCTTTGTGAATTGTCATTTACTTGGAGAGGTTCTACAGGGTGGATTTCAGGTGCGCTGGTGTGAGCAGAAGAATGTGGGAACTTCAGTGGAGCAGTGCACAGACTGTTGGATAAAAGGATTATAAATTGCTCTACTTATGTGAACAAAATAATGAAATTCGTTCTCCAGCAAGACCACAACAAACTTATTTATCACGGGTTTTCAGGAGAACATGAATTTCCAGGTTTATCGTTTAAAAACCTTTGAGGGAGAAATTTGTCTTCAGGCTCTTCCACAAAAGATATGTGTACACGCAGTCCTCATTATTCGTAAGGGTTAGGGGCATGGACTTCCTGTGGATAACAAGAATCAATGAAGCAAACAAGCACTGGGTTCCCAACTCCCTGATGTTCCCAAATCCGACCCCAATCCCGACCACGCACTGGTTTCGCACTCCGGTCCCCAGCTCTGCCCACAAACCCACTCATGTTCCTGATCACTGTAATTCCCTGAAGCCAGTTCTGGTCAAACTATGTATTGATATTTCACTGCTTATCTGCTTGTCAGGACATCAAATGCAACCTGTCTCAAAGTAAACCAGATTCACTGGACACATGCGAGGTGACTCTGGAGGAACACACTACATCTACCTTTATTCCGTGCCCCACTGTCCTGTCCTATCAGATTCCATCAGCTTCAGTCTTTCACCTCCCAGCTCCTGCCTATCACCCACACCTCACCTGGATCCACCTATCACCTGCCAGCTCTTGCTCCACCCCTTCCCTCCACCTCTTTATACTGGCTATCTCCCCTCTATCTTTCAGTCCAGATGAAGGGGCTCAGCCTGAAACGTCGACTGTCCATTTCCCTCCATAGACGCTGCCTGACCCACTGAGTTCCTCCAGCACTTTGCTCGTTGCTCCAGGTTTCAGCGTCTGCAGTCTAATGACTCCCCGCACTACAGTAACCAACACTCTCAGTAACAGATGGCCAACCTTACAAGTATGCAGATCTCCAGATAGTAAATCAGTTCATAGTGAAGATTTAGGTATATTAGTGGTTGGGTGCTGCATTCTGCTTTCGAAATTCAATGGACCCCAGTTAGACCATTCTTTGACATTAGGCATAAAGAATCTTGGCTGAAAGGCAATTACCCCGGCTCTATCTCACCATCTCCAGTCTTGGTCTCCCCACCCCTGTCCAACATCCAGAATTGGATGGCCTCCATGTGGTCTCCAGATCCACCACAGTTATTCCCAATGTCTACAAACGTAATTCCTTATGGAGAATCCGACATCATTACTAAGTAATAAATAAGTGAAAGAGTAATCAATATAAAACCCAAAAAGGTGAAAACAAATAACTGCCTCCTCAATTCTGGAGGGTGAGGAATGCTCTGTGAATGCTAGCGTTGCCAAAGACATCTAAAGCAGTACATTAAGATGTACACGAGGACCTGCATCAGAAATAAATCTTTAAGAAATGAACAGCCTGGATTGATCTGTAGTGCTGGCACCAACATGTAGTTTTATGGCCAACTTTTCTTTATTTGATTGGCAGATTGCTCCATGATTTAAAATACACAGGCCTGACTGAGTATTGTGTTACCAGAAAAAATACATGTGGTATACCCCAAGGACTCCATTAACAATACACAAAGGAAAACAATATGAATGGTGATGTTTCATATGCAAGTTATAGCTTAAGGATATGGTAACGCATTGCAGAGTTTGTTCATCTCCAACTATTGCTCATTGTTCGAATTAACCATTGGATGCTTCAGAAAACAGCAGGAACTAATCTAAAAACTATAATGCTCAATAATACACGATAAAAAAGGAAACTGATCTTTTAGATGAGGAGCTGCAAGATTGCTGGTGATTAAAATGAAAAATTAAATGCTGAGAACACAGTTCTGATGCTGGGTAAAATACACATACCAAGCATCAGCAAGATACAGATGAACGCCATCACCTTCTGGAAGCTTCATTGAAGTTGGGAAGGGCAAAAAAGGACTAAACGATTTTTCAACAGTATAGAATGAACTGAGAACTCCATGGATGCTTGCTTTTCCTCTGTGTCTGGAGGGCTGCTTTTGGCTCTGCAAACAGCACTCAAAGAGAACAAAGGTATTTGTGAAATGACAATGGCTTTTACAGCCGGTTCTCTGGGGTTTGTGCCCAGCGCACTACATGAGTAAAGTGCAGCGAATGTTTCCCTGGTTCTGAATGTATTCATTACTGAATCAAAATCCTGAAGCACTGTAGAAAAAGTATCCTCACCACAAGGATGATGGCAGTTCAAGAAGGCCACTCACCACCACCTTCGTATGGGAGCTGATGTGGGAAATACATTAAATATTTCAAATATTGGAAGGTTGGGACAAACACCTGCAGAAGAGCCACCTTGATTTTCTCCAAACCCACAACCACAGGCAGGTCTCCCCCCTATGGTATTATTACCATAGAGCCATAGAACAATACAGCACAATACAGGCCCTTCGGCCCACCAAGTTGTGCCGACCTTCTAACCACTCCTAAGACTACCTAACCCCTTCCTCCCACATATCCCTCTATCTTAAATTCCTCCATATGCTTATCTAACAATCTCTTGACCTTGACCAACGTATCAGCCTCCACCACCACCCCAGGCAGCACATTCCATGCACCAACCACTCTCTGGGTGGAAAACCTCCCTCTGACGTCTCCTTTGAACTTCCCCCCCTTACCTTAAAGCTATGCCCTCTTGTATTGAGCATACGTGCCCTGGGAAAGAGGCGCTGGCTGTCCACTCTATCTATTCCTCTTAATATTTTGTATACCTCTATCATGTCTCCCCTCATCCTCCTTCTCTCCAATGAGTAAAGCCCCAGCTCTTTTAGTCTCTCCTCATAATCCATACTCTCTAATCCAGGCAGCATCCTGGTAAATCTCCTCTGCACCCTCTCCAACGCCTCCACATCCTTCCTATAATGAGGCGACCAGAACTGGACACAGTACTCTAAGTGTGGTCTAACCAGAGTTCTGTAAAGCTGCATCATTACTTCGCAGCTCTTAAACTCGATCCCATGATTTATGAAAGCTAACATCCCATAAACTTTCTTAACTACCCTATCACCTGCAAGGCAACTTTCAGTGATCTGTGGATATGAACCCCCAGATCCCTCTGCTTCTCCACACTGCCCAGAATCCTGCCATTTACCTTGTATTCCGTCTTGGAGTTTGTCCTTCCAAAGAGTACCACCTCACACTGCTCCAGATTGAACTCCATCTGCCACTTGTCAGCCCAGCTCTGCATCCTATCAATATCCCTCTGTAAGCTTCAACAGCCCTCCACACTATCCACAACACCACCGATCTTTGTGTCATCTGCAAACTTGCTAACCCACCCTTCTACCCCCTCATCTAAGTCATTAATAAATATCACAAAAAGTAGGTGTCCCAGAACCGATCCCTCTGGGACACCACTAGTCACAGCCCTCCAATCTGAATGCACTCCCTTCACCACAACCCTCTGCTTTCTACAGGCAAGCCAATTCTGAATCCACACGGCCAGGCCTCCCTGGATCCCTTGGCCTTTGACCTTCTGAAGAAGCCTATCATGTGGAACCTTGTCAAACGCCTTACTAAAATCCATGTAGACCACATCCACTACACTACCCTCATCAATCTTCCTGGTCACTTCCTCAAAGAACCCTATCAGGCTAGTGAGACAAGATCTTCCCTTCACAAGTCCATGCTGGCTGTCCCTAATCAGTCCATGATTCTCTAAATGCTCATAGATCCGATCTCTAAGAATCCTTTCCAACAGCTTGCCCACCATAGACGTAAGGCTCACTGGTCTGTAATTCCCTGGACTATCCCTACTACCTTTTTTGAACAAGGGGACAACATTCGCCATCCTCCAATCCTCCGGTACCATCCCCGTGGACAACGAGGACTCAAAGACCCTAGCCAACGGTTCAGCAATCTCCTCCCTCGCCTCACGAAGCAGCCTGGGGAATATTCCGTCAGGACCCAGGGACTTATCTGTCCTAATATTTTCTAACAGCTCCAACACATCCTCTCTCGATATCTACATACTCTAGAACATTACCCGTACCAACACTGTCCTCGGCGTCATCAAGACCCCTCTCCTTGGTGAAAACTGAAAAGAAGTATTCATTGAGAACTTCACCCACTTCCACAGCTTCCAGGCACATCTTCCCACCTTTGTCTTTAATCAGACCTACCTTTACCCTAGCCATCCTTCTGCTCTTCACATACGAGTAAAAAGCCTTGGGATTCTCCTTAACCCTACTCGCCAAAGCCTTTTTATGTCCCTTTATCTCTCTCCTCAGCCCCTTCTTAAGTTCCCTCCTTGCTACCCTATATTCCTCACAAGCCCTGTCTGATCCTTGCTGCTTACACCTTATGTATGCTGCCTTCTTCTTCCTAACTAGTTGTTCCACCTCCCTTGTCACCCATGGTTCCTTCACCCTGCCATTCCTTCTCTGCCTCACTGGGACAAATTTATCCCTAACATCCTGCAAGAGATCCCTGAACATCAACAACATCTCTATAGTACATTTCCCCTCAAAAATGTCACCCCAATTTACACTCTCAAGTTCTCGCCTTATAGCCCCATAATTCGCCTTTCCCCAATTAAATATCTTCCCATCCTCTTTGCTCCTATCCCTGTCCATGACAATTCTAAAGGTTATGGAGCAGTGGTCGCTGTCTCCCAAATGCTCACCCACCGATAGATCTGTCACCTGACCCGGTTCATTACCTAAAACTAGATCTAATATGGCATTCCCTCTAGTCGGCCTGTCAACATAGTGTGACAGGAATCCTTCCTGTACACACTTAACAAACTCCGCCCCATCTAAACTTTTGGCACTAAGCAGGTGCCAATCAATATTTGGGAAGTTGAAGTCTCCCACTATAATAACCCTGTTATTTTCGCATCTTTCCAAAATCTGCCTCCCAATCTGCTCCTCAGTATCCCTACTGCTACCAGGGGTCCTATAGAATACTCCCAGCAGAGTAACTGCTCCTTTCTTGTTCCTAACTTCCACCCATATTGACTCTAGAGAAGATCCTTCTACATTATCAACCCTTTCTGCCGCTGTAATAGTGTCCCTGACCAGTATCGCCACCCCTCCTCCTCTTCTTCCCCCCTCCCTATCCCTTTTAAAACACTGAAAACCAGGAATATTCAATATCCATTCCTGCCCTAATGTCAGCCATGTCTCTGTGATAGCCACAATATCGTAGTCCCATGTACTTATCCAAACTCTCAGTTCATCTCCCTTATTCCTGATGCTTCTTGCATTTAAGTAAATGCACTTTAGCCCATCCACCTTACTACTTTTATCACCTGTACTCTGCTTCTCCTTCCTCAAAGCCTCTCTACTTGATAGATCTGACTTTTCCCCATCCCCTTCTTCCTCTGACCTACTCCTCCGGTTCCCATCCCCCTCACAAACTAGTTTAAATCCTTCCGAACCACCCTAGCAAACCTGGCTGAAAGGATATTGGCCCCCCTCAGGTTCAAAAATATAATATTTTATACAGTCACACAAACTATGATTAAAATAGGAGACTTAAGCCATGGACTAGGCAATGATCCTTGACTCCAGTTCTGCATGTGTGGTGGAAGTTTCCTCTCCCTGGCAGCTGTCAGATTCCACCTGAAGTAGGTCCTATGCTCAGCTCAATTCCCCAGCTATGTCCTGATATCAGTGCAAATTGATTGATGTGGGAAATGGAAAATTCTTATGCTATTGTAGGGCTAAGTCACACCATTGGGGCAGAGCAGAGGAAATTTTAGCAACATTACAATCTGACCTACAAATCTATACTCTTTTTCCAGTGCTAAAATCTCATTGCCTGTCTCTCTAGGTTTAAGAAGCTCTGCAAAGATGGATTGATTTAAAAAGTGGCATTGTTGGGCTCTCTTGTGTAGTACCAAGCTGTTTCAGGAACAATGGACATTACCAAGGTGCTCTGGTTAAATTTCTTGCAGCTACCAGCACTTAGACAAGCAGTCAAGAGAGCTCACCAGCCAGTCTTTAATGGTACAGGCACATAAAGGCACTCACACTCTTCCAGCATGATCCCATGTTTAATGCCCAGGGCTGGAAAGCTGGGAGATCACATCATCCACAGGAGACCATAGTGACTAACGGTGCCAACAGTGTATTACAGAAAGGAGAGAGAGTTTTCTTGGCACCCCACCCAACCCTCCTCCGTAGGTAATTTTTTGACTAAAGTAACTAGCAATCCTTACCTATAAGATAAGATATCTTTATCAGTCACATGTACATCGAAACACACAGTGAAATACATCTTTTTGTGTAATGTCCTGGGGGGCAGCCCGCAAGTGTCGCCACGCTTCCGGTGCCAACATAGCATGCCCACAACTTCCTAACCTGTATGTCTTTGGAATGTGGGAGGAAACCGGAGCACCCGGAGGAAACCCATGCAAACACGGGGAGAACATACAAACTCCTTACAGACAGTGGCCGGGTTTGAACCCAGGTCACTGGCGCTGTAAAGCATTACGCTAACCGCTACACTACCGTGCCTGCCCATATTTGGCAGGCATAGTTCTATTTGCAATATTAAGCAATTCTTACCTTGGTTTCCTGAAAGTGGTGTCACAGGTAGACAGGGTGGTGAAGAAGGCTTTTGGCACACTGGCCTTCATGAGTCAGGGCACTGAGTATAGAAGTTGGGACGTTACGTTGCAGTTGTACAAGATGTTGGTGAGGCCACATTTGGAATATTGTGTTCGGTTTTGGTCACCCTGCTATAGGAAAGATGCCATTAAGCTGGAAAGTGTGCAGAGGAGATTTGTGGGGATGTTACTGGGACCTGAGGGACTGAGTTATGGAGAGAGGTTGAGCTGGCTGGGACTTTACTCGTTGGAGTTTAGGAGAATGAGGGATGTATGATAGCAGTGTATAAAATCACAAGGGGCATAGGGTGAATGCACGCAGAAGAAGAACATTTTGCAGAGTACTAATGCTGGCAACCCTGACAGATACCCTCCAGGATTACAGCTAGGTGCTCCTGATAGGACTTTTCCAGGAAGGTCTCTTGAAGGACATGAGTGCGGTCTATGATTCACACTCTTTGGGGAAGCCTGCAAAGCAGACGTGTTCCTGTGGCTGATCTGTGGATTGACGTAGAAGCAGGTTAGTTCTGGTCATGTGGAATTGAGCACGGCAATGACCTCTCCAATGCAGTGGTGATCATTGAACTGTGGCATGCGACACATGATATGTGGAGGAAAGTCATGTTTAGTCAGTCTATTGGAGTTCTTTGAAGCAGCATGTGCTAAAAAGGAGTACCAGCACCCGTACCAAACTTAGATTTCCAGAAGGCTTTTGATAATTTGTCGGTCCAAGGTGTGGGTGGAAACATATCAATGTGGATAGAAAATTGGCTGGCTTAAAGAAAGAAGAAAATAGGCATGAATTTTTTTTTACTTTTAGTCAAAATGTAAGAGTGTCGTGTCACAGAAGCCAGTGCTGGGTCTCAGCATTTCATAGTTCATAAGAATGGCAGCTAAGATTGTGTTTCTATGTTTGCTGAAGAAAGATAGGTAGGGAAGTAAGTCGTGAAAAGGATATGAAGAGACTGGAAAGGGACATAGGTTAAGTGAGTGGGAAGAAAGTCTGGAGAATGGAGTATTTTAGTTGGAAAATGTGAGATGTCCATTTTGTCAGGAGAAATGAAAAAGAAGCTTTTTTCTCTAAACAGTGAGACAACTCTGAGGTGCAGAGGGATCTGTATGGTGAAGCACGTGATTTGCAAAAGGCTGCTATACAGGTACAGAAAATAATTAGGAAAACTAACAGAATGTTATTGTTTTTCTTGAGGGGAACGGAATACAAAAGTAGGGGGCTAATGCTTCGGTTATAAAGGGCATCGGCTACACTCTATCTGGGGACTGTGTACAGTATTGTCCTCCATAGTTAAGGAAGAATCATTTTCTCTTCTTCCCCTCTCCCATTGGGCAGAAGATACAAAAGCCTGAAAACACGCAGCACCAGGCTCAAGGACAGCTTCTATCCTGCTGTTATAAGACTATTGAATGGACCTCTTGTACAATAAGATGGACCCTTAACCTCACAATCTACCTCATCATGACCTTGCACCTCATTGTCTGCCTGCACTGCACTTTCTCTGTAACTGTAACACTATATTCTGCATTCTGTCATTGTTTTCCCTTGTACTATCTTGATGCACTGATGTGATGAAATGATCTGTATGGATGGCATGCAAATCAAGGTCTTTCACTGTACCTCAGTACTTGTGACAATAATAAACCAATTTACCAATTTACCAATGTAGCTGTAACACTATATTCTGCATTCTGTTATTGCTTTTCCCTTTGTACTACCTCAATGTAATGTTTTGGAATGATCTGTATGGGTGGCATGCAAAACAAAGCTTTTCATTATATCTCAGTACGCATGACAATAATAAACTAATTACCAATGCATTGGTAGCAGTTCAGAGAAGAGTTTCTAGACGAATACCTAGAGTGAGTGGGTTATCTCATGAGGAAATGTTGGACAGGCTACACTTGTATCTGTTGGAGCTTGGAAGAGTCAGAAGCAATTTGATTGAAACATATAAGATACTGAGAAACCTTGAAAGAATGGAAAAGGTGTTTCCTTCTGTGGGAGAATCTGGAACTAAGATCATAGTTTAAAAGTAAAGAGTTGTCTATTTAAGGCTGAGATGAGGTGAATATATTTCTCTCAGAGGATTTCTGAACGCCTGGTTAGAGCAGAGACTTTGAATATTTTTAAGGCAAAGGTAGATCAATAAATGATATGGAAGGGGGTGGAAGGTTACTGCGGTAGGCTGGAATGTCGAGTTCTACTTGCAATCCGATCAGCCATGATGTTACTAAATTGTAAAAAGTGTCCAAATGTCCTACTTCTGCTCCTAATTTGTGTGCTTGAGTGTGGGCTGGTATGATCTGAGGATTAGGAAATTGAGAGTGAGGGTGACCTTGACATCCACAGCGAGACTGGTCCAAGGCACACGGATGAGTTGTACCTGAGGATGTATGAGGCCACAGCTGTGGATGGGGACTATTGAGGCATAGACTGTGCTGACATTGGCTCCCTTTGAGGCCTGGGTGGATGGGGTGTTGGGTGCTGAGTCCTTGAGCGCTTCTTGCAAAGTGACCCTTGTGGGTCTTGTGTGTCTCATGCACCTCTGTGTCTCCATGAGACAGAGCATTAGGTCTAGACAAATGGGCATTGACTACATGTAAGTTTGCGGCAAAGTGTTTCAAACAAGCTGGAAGGGGTCAGTGTTGAATATGAGCAATGTGCAGTCATTTATAGGTGTGTCAAGTCTGACTGTGATGCAGGTTTACTGTGAGTAGATCTTTCACTGATAAAGTTTCGAAGTTTTCAAATACTGGTGAAATTTGGCTCTTCTGCGAGTGAACAGCGACTGTTGTTTCTCAGGCCAGTGTGTTAGAACTTCGAACTATGCGTGCTGTTCTCCCAGTGACATCACTTGGATGAGTTTAGTGTCAAAAAATCAATGCCAGAATTTGTGAAAATCTATTTCGAAAATGAGCAATTGATAGAACTCCAATGTGCACCGAATTGGCTTCACAACACCATGTCCCTCGACATTGTGCAGATGTTGTCCAGGGTCTTGATATTGATACTCAAGGGTGACTTTGCAAGAGGGGCATAGATAGGGCTTACATGCCATAACAGGCTACAAGACGAAGTCAGGCTGCATAGCTAACAACAGTGCATCCCTTCCTGATGAACTTAACGCATTCAATGCACGTTTTGAACAAAAAGGAAGTGGATTGTCACCATCCACTCTGACAGCCACCAACGCAGCTGAACCTGTGATCACAGTGGAGGACGTAAGATCAGTCTTCCGAAGAGTGAACACGAGGAAAGCACCTGGCCCAGATGGTGTCCTAGGCCGCGTGCTCAGACCTTGTGCTGATCAGCTGGCAGAAGTATTTGCGGACATATTCAACCTCTCCCTGCTTCAATCTCAGGTTCCCTCCTGTTTTAAGAAGACCACTATTATCCCGGTACCAAAGAAAAGCAAGGTAACGTGCCTCAATGACTACCGACCAGTGGCTCTGACATCCACCATCATGAAGTGCTTTGAGAGGTTGGTCATGGCACGCATCAACTCCAACCTACCAGACAACCTGGACCCATTGCAATTTGCCTATCGCCGAAACAGGTCTACAGCGGATGCCATCTCCCTGGCCCTTCACTCAGCTCTGGAGCATCTGGACAGTAAGGACACTTACGTTAGACTATTGTTTATTGACTACAACTCTGCCTTCAATACAATAATACCAAGCAAGCTTGTCACCAAACTCCGAGACCTAGGACTCAACACCTCCCTCTGTAACTGGATCCTTGATTTTCTAACAAACGGACCGCAATCAGTGAGGATAGGCAGCAATTCCTCCAGCACGATTATTCTCAACACTGGTGCACCGCAAGGCTGCGTCCTCAGCCCTCTACTCTACTCCCTATACACTCATGACTGTGTGGCCAGATTCTGCTCTAACTCCATCTACAAGTTTGCAGATGATACCACCGTTGTAGGCCGTATCTCAAACAGTGATGAATCGGAGTACAGGAAGGAGATAGAGAGCTTAGCGGAATGGTGTCATGACAACAACCTTTCCCTCAATGTTAACAAAACTAAAGAGCTGGTCATTGACTTCAGGAAAGGGGACGATGTACATACACCCGTCTACATCAATGGTGCTGAGGTTGAGAGGGTTGACAGCTTCTAGTTCCTGGGAGTGAACATCACCAACAATATGTCCTGGACAAACCACATGGATGCCATGGCCAAGAAAGCTCACCAGCGCCTCTACTTCCTCAGGAGGCTAAAGAAATTTGGTTTGTCCCCTTTGACTCTCACCAACTTTTACCGATGCACCATAGAAAGCATCCTATCAGGATGTATCACGGCTTGGTATGGCAACTGCTCTGTCCAAGATCGCAAGAAGCTGCAGAGAGTTGTGGACACAGCCCAGCGCATTATGGACACCAGTCTCCCCTCCTTGGACTCTGTCTTTACCTCTTGTTGTCTTGGTGTAGCAGCCAGCATAATCAAAGACCCCACCCACCCGAGACATTCTCTCTTCTCTACCCTTCCATTGGGCAGAAGATACAGGAGCCTGAGGGCACGTACCACCAGACTTAAGGACAGCTTCTATCCCACAGTGATAAGACTATTGAACAGTTCCCTTATACAATGAGATGGACTATGACATATGACCTCATGACCTCACGATCTACCTTGTTGTTACCTTGCACCTTATTGCACTGCACTTTCTCTGTAGCTGTGACACTTTACTCTGTACTGTTATTGTTTTTTTTACCTGTACTACATCAATGCACTCTGTACTAACTTGATGTAACTGCACTGTGTAATGAATTGACCTGTAAGATCGGTTTGTAAGACAAGTTTTTCACTGTACCTCAGTACAAGTGACAATAATAAACCGATACCAATACCACACAGTCTTTTTCCCAGGGTTGGGGAATCAAGAATGAGAGAGCATAGGTTTAAGGTGAGAATGGAGAGATTTAATAGGAACTTTTTCACCCAATTTGTGGCCAACGAGCTGCCAGAGGAAGTGGTTGAGGCAGATACATTAACAATATTTAAAAGGTACTTGGAGGGGTACTTGGATAGGAAAGGTTTAGATGGAGACACAAGAGATTGCGGATGCTCGAACCTGGAGCAACACACAAAATTCTGGAAGAACTCAGCGGGTCAGGCAGCCTCTATGGAGGGGAATGGACAGTCAATGTTTCAGGTTGAGACCCTTCATCTGGAAGGTCGAGAGGGAATATGGGCCAAATATGGGCCAAACGTGGGCAAATGGGACTACCTTAGATAGGAATGTTGGTCGGTATTGACGAGTTGGGCCAAAGGGCCTGTTTCCGTGCTGTATGACTCTATGGCTGCAATGCTTATGCACACAGCTCAGAGTGTTGAGCTGCAGTACCATCATCCTATCTGCCAGTATCACTTAGGTCAAGCAGAGTTTCACAATTCACTTAACATTTATAACTTTTTCACTTATTGGGTCAGGCCACATCATCATCGGTTCCTGTGCCAAGAGAGTGCAACCTAATCATACTTCAATGAGCAGCTGCTTGGAAGTACACAGAAGCACACTCAGAGCAGTTACCTAACAACAACCTTCCTCTCCAAACTCCAGGCAAGATTCAAAGCTCACTGCATGGTGACTCATGAACGTGAAGCTGCATGCTAGAGGTTTGTAACACAACGTGCTGCTGAAGCATTAAGGTAAACTGCCCACAATAATCCTTTCTCCAGTTTTCTTTTCACCTCTCCTGTACACTGTGATTCATGCTGAGGGAGCATCGTGATGAGGGATGATCATTGAATGTGATATGCCAGTTGACACACAATGGACAAGAGTAAAGACTTTGCCAGCAGGTAGACCAAGAACACATCATCGTGACTACCTTAACCGACTGCATGCTCTGCAACAGTGATTATGCAAATACAACAAAGAAGCAATCAGAATTCTGGCTTGTGAAAATAGTTTCAGTAAATTAGTCACTTCACTTTGAATGAAACCATTAAATTGGAATAGGGCCCATATTCAGATTGAACAGCAGAAGGTAGCTCTAATTAAATTTAGTCTCCCGTATGATAGATTTTTGCCCAAAAAGATTTGTCTGCATTAAAATTTAATTTGACTTTTATTATTTTGGGGATTGTAAAAAGAAAATCCACCCCCTTTCGATATCTTGATAGCTTTCTCTGCTTGAATTGAACCTCAGTCGGCCACTAGTGGACAACGAGCCTGTTTAATTAAATATAATAGAACATTAACATGTTTGCTTTGCTCCAAGATGCATAAATATAAATAACATCAAACATCAAATGGAGACAATGAAATCATTGATTTTTTCCAACTTGCATGGGTCAATACAAAGCAGCACATCAGGATAATAAGAGGTGCTCACTGAACCAAGAACCAGACTGGTGCCTGATTAATTTGTACTTCTGGAGCAGGAGCAAACAAGAAAGCAGCTATATTCACTTCTTTGAGGCATAACACACAATGCTGAAATTTTACTGCAGTCAAAATGATTTCCATGAGGGGAAAAAGGTAGGCATTTCTTGCTGTTTCCTGCTAACAAGTGTTTTGTGCCCTGTGGATGTGGAGGATCTGAGTTTGACAAAGTTTATTGGAGACTAGCCCAACCAGCTCTGGGAATGGGGAATTAAAGAGATGTGACATTTCAAAGTAAGGCTTGGAATCTCAGCTGAGATCAAAAGAGTAGGGTTAACATTTCAGCAGCACGAGTCCAGCTGGGTTTGGAATTGCTTGTATGTTGTGCAAGATTTGTCCTTTACTGGGTATAGTCTTACACATATCAGCAAGCTTGTGACAGCACACCAGAGTGAGCCTGGACAGTGGTTGTAACAAGGTGACCTTGGCAATGGCGGCATCTCAGTTAAGACAGGGGCGATTGGATGGCAGATATATACAGGTTGATTTTGCCTTCTTATTAGCCCAGGGGCATGGGCCATATGTCATAGCTTGCTTCAGACCATGCAACAAATGATGCATAATTGGTTAAAGGTGCAAGCTTTCTGATCTATACTCAGAATCAACTCAGAATTGTGCATGTTATGAGTTTGAAAGTGTTCCTATTTCAGGGTCAAATTCAAGTATTTCTGGGTCAGTTAATGTAGTGGTAGATAAAGGTTTCTCTAAACTTGTTCATTTCCAAGCTCAGAATTATTATGTTATGAGTTTGAAAGTGTTCCTATTTCAGGGTCAAATTCAAGTATTTCTGGGTCAGTTAATGTAGTGGTAGATAAAGGTTTCTCTAAACTTGTTCATTTCCAAGCTCAGAATTATTTTTTTAATTAAATTTTTAAGATTTTTTAAAATTTTATTTACAGCGTGGTAACAGGCCCTTCCGGCCCAACGAGTCCGCACCGCCCATTTTAAACCCAAATTAACCTACCCGTACGTCTTTGGAATGTGGGAGGAAACCAGAGCACCCGGAGGAAACCCACGCAGACACAGGAGAACGTACAAACTCCTTACAGACAGCGGCGGGAATCGAACCCCGATCGCTGGCGCTGTAGTAGCGTCGCACTAACCGCTACACTACCATATTTACTTTCACTGCAAATTTCAGTGACTGCCAGATGGAGACACACAGACTGCAGATGCTGGAATCTGGAGCAGCACAAGAGGCACTGGAGGAACTCAGCAGGTCAGGCAGCATCTATGGAGGGAAATGGACAGTCGACGTTTTGGTTCGAGACCCTTCATCAGTCCATATGAAGGGTCTCAACCTGAAATGTGGACAGTCCACTTCCCTCCATAGATGCTGCCTGACCTGCTGAGTCCCTCCAGTGCCTCTTCAGTCACTGCTAATCCTTTGCCGGAAACTCAACTCTGAATTCCACCGCTGTCTACCATAAAAGCTGGTATGGGACAGACAATGATTCTGTTTTGCTTGGCAAGTATGTAACACATATGAAGTCTTCCATCCCATTGGAAAGGATAATTCACCAGGAAGATTAATACCAACTGAGCAAGGACAATTTTTGCCAGAATTAAACCAAAATGATGTTAATGGCTGTGTTGGAAAAAGTTCTCTAAATTTCACACTTTCCCAAATGAGAATGACTAGTTTGAGGAAGGAAGAACAGGAAAGTTAAGGTGAGATGGAATGATAAGGAAGGTTTCAACCAAATTTTCCTTTTTAAAAATAATTTACATTCATATGGCATCTTTATACGTTCATAGAGTTATACAACATGGAGAAATGGCCTTCAACCCAACTTGTCCACGTCGATCAAGGTGCCTACCTGAGCTGATGACATTTGCCTGCATTTGGCTCATATCCCTCTAATCCTTTCCAATCCACATATCTGTCCAAATGTCTTTCAAATGTTGTAATTGTACCCACCTCTACCGCTTCCTCTGGCAGTTCTTTCCATATACCCACCACCCTCTGCATGAACAAGTTGCCTCTCAGGTCCCCTGTAAATCTTTCATCTCTCGCCTTAAACCTATGTTTTAGACTTCCCTGCCCTGGGGAAAGGATTGTGACCATCCACGTTATCAATGCCCCTCATGATTTTATAAAGCTCCATAAGGTCATCCCTCAGCCTCATTTACTCCAGGGAAAACAGTCCCAGCCTATCCAGTCCCTCCTCATAACTCAAGCCCTCCAGTCCCGGCAACATCCTTTTGAACCTTTTCCGCACCCTATCCAACTTAATCACACCTTTCCCTTAGTATGGTGACCAGAACTGCACACAATACCCAAATGAACATTTTGATGAACATTTTTGCCTTCCAATTACTGTTGCTAAGTACAGAATACTTCAAATTGAATCACATAAATTGCCATTAATAGCTTGGCTAACAATGGGGAATACAACAAAAGATGAAATAAAAAGATAAAATGGTTCTGAGAAAGGGTCCCGAAGCAAACTGTTTCTCTTTTTCTCTGTTTCTCCTTACGCAGGAGCCTAAGAAGCAGAGTGTAGTGGACTCAGCCTGATACGTCACAGTCACATCCCTCCCCACCATCGGTAGTATCTACATGAGGCGCTGGCTCAAGAAGGCAACATCCATCATCAAAGATCCTCACCATCCGGGCCATGCCATCTTCTTGCAGCTACCATCAGGCGGGAGGTACAGAAGCCTGAAGTCCCACACCACCAGGTTCAAGAACAGCTACTTCCCTTCAACCATTCGGTTCTTGAACCAACCTGCACAACCCGAATCACTACCTCAGTATAGCTACACTATGACCACTTTGATCACTGTGACATTACAATGGATTTTTGTTGTTCTAATATCGTTCTTTTTTGCATAACTTTTGTATAATTAACGTTTAATTTATGTTTTTCCTGTGAATGTTGTGTATCTGATGCTATGTGCCTATGATACTGTGGCAAGCAAGTTTTTCATTGCACCTGTGCATACATGTGCATGTGACAATAAACTCAACTTTTGACTTTTTTTTTACTTTTGACCTGCAGAGTTCTTACAGGATTTTCTGTTTTTACTTCATATTTCCAATATCTGCATTTTTTTTATTTTGTACGAGAGTAGATGGCCAGGGTGCAAGGTTCTGGTGCGAAAGAAGTGGCTAGTGTGGGGGCTGGGGTCTTGTCATAGTGAATACACAGAAATCAAAAAATACTGCAGATGCTGGCAATCTGGAATAAAACAAGAAAGGCTAGAAACATGCAGCAGGTCAGGCAAAAGCCTGACATACACCCTAATATTTGCAACATTTTCTGTTTTTACTTCAGATATCCAGCATCTGCAGTTGCTTTGACTTCCAGTCACTGTTGAATTCACTGCCACCTCTCTTTCAGGAATTCCAATCTCGAAGAATTTCTCCTCTGCTCCTAAGCAGGACTTCTAACTGTTCCTTTTGCCTTGTTCGTCCTCGGTGGTTTCTCTTTCCCTACCAGTCATGTTATAAAAAAACCCTGCCCTTAAGGCAAGCAAATCTGCCATGTTCACCTGGTCTAGCTCATATGACTCTGGACCCACCAACAGTTAATGGCGCAGCAAGCCACTCAGTGGTAGGTGGCTCACCACTGCCTCCTCATGGGGCAATCAGGTATGTGCAATAAGTGTCAATCTTGCTAGTGACGCACTGCTCTCGAAGTATGGGATGAAAAAAAACAAATCAAACCAAGTCAAGCCAGGGCTGTAACTGCTATGAAAATTGGAATCTCATCAGTGCTGCAACAATCTTCCTCCTTTCTGCTATGTGCTTGGTTCGTGTGAGGTTAGTTGATTTGATTGGCATTGTAGTTGATGCTTCAGGAAAGGTGACCTGGTCCTGCACTGTCCTGTCCAGCTAAGGACTGCAGTTGCCTCATAGGGAGCTTATTCACTCCTTGTCTTGTCTTGCTGGTTGTCAGCACACCCTCTTCAATCTGGCTGTTGGCCTAGTCTCCAACACCTCACCATGGTAATTGGCAATTGGTTTTATTATTGTCACATGTACCGAGATACAGTGAAAAACTTTGTTTTGCATGCCATACAGACAGATCATTCCATACATTAGTACATCAAGGTAGTACAAAGGGAAAAGTGATAACAGAATGCAGAATATCGTGTTACAGTTACAGAGAAAGTGAAGTGTAGGTTGACAAATAAGGTGCAAGGGCCATGACGAGGTAGATTGAGAGATCGAGAGTTCGTCTTTATCATACAAGAGGTCAGTTCAAGAGCCTTACATCAGCATGATAGAAGCTGTCCTTGAACCTGGTGGTGCGTGTTTTCAACCTTTTGTATCTTCTGCCCGATGGGAGGAGGGAGAAGAGTGAATGACTGGGGTGGAAGGGGTCTTTGATTCTGTTGGCTTCTTTCCCAAGGCAGCGGGAAGTAGAAGAAGCTTTACTGCCTTGCCTGGTGCCAGATGGCAGACCAAGAGAGGCTTGGCCTTAGAACAACCTTAGTAGAGCTCAGTCTGAAGAGACATGCAACTGAAAGGGTGTTACATTTATCTACCTGCTGCATTACGACAAGGTTGTAACACTGGAAGCTTTGACAAGGGGTTGACCAGGACTCACTTCCACAGCCAAATCTCTTAGCACAGTAAATACACAACTATTCACCAGTTGTAGGAAGAGGCACAGTCTGCTTCCTGGCTTGTCTTCAAAGCACTGTCAGTGTTCTCAGCAGCAATAGAACCAGCTACAATTCTGCTCCTCCCAAGTAGTCACTAACAGGCAAGCTTATTCCAGCTGTCTGCCGCAGGCATTCTTTTGTTCATGAAACAAATCATTAGTCTTCCAAATACTGAGGGTGGTCCTTCCAATGCCCCGAGAGTGCAGACTTGGGGGGCAACAGATAAGTGGTTCTCAGGTCTGTGTCCAAGGAGCACTGTAATAATTCTGATATATTGATAGCAGCAACAATACAGCAATAAAAGGTACTCCTTCCTGCTTCAGAAATTATATTGGTAATTAGTTTAGTGTTGTCACATGTACCGAGGTACAGTGAAAAACTTTGTTCTGCATGCCATCCATACAGATCTTTCACCACATCAAGGTAGTACAAGGGAAAAGCAATAACATAATGCAGAATAAAGTGTTACAGTTACAAAGAAAGTGCAGTGCAGGCAGAAAATAAGGTGCAAGGCCATGACGAGATAGATTGTGAGGTCAAGAGTCTATCTTGTCGTATAGGCATGGTAGTGTAGTGGTTAGCGTAACACTATTACATGCCCGTGACCTGGGTTCAATTCCGGGCGCTGCCTGTAAGGAGTTTGTATGTTCTCCCCGTGTCCGCGTGGGCTTCCTCCGGGTGCTCCGGTTTCCTCCCACATTCCAAAAGACATACAGGTTAGGAGCTGTGGGCATGCTGTGCTGGAACCACAAGCGTGGCGACACTTGCGGGCTGCCCCCAGAACACTCTATGCAAAAGATGCATTTCACTGTGTGTTTCGATGTACGTGTGACTAATAAAGATATCTTAATCTTAATCTTAAGAGTCCATTCAATCATCTTGTAACAGTGGGATAGAAGCTGTCCTTGAGCCTGGTGGTACGTGCTTTCAGGCTTTTGTATCTAACATTAAGTCCTTGTTAATCTCCAGGGATGAGGGGCACAGACTTCCCGCGGATAACAAAGAAATGTGGATGCCATTAAGGGCATCGACAAGGACACTGAGGCTACAATGACATACAGTGGTCAAGCTGTCTGTGGATATAACAGATAGAAGTTGTCAGCTTGTCACAAACTGGGAGTGGGCAGGAGACCATCTCCACTCACACATCCCGCCCATGCTCCAGACCCCAACTCCAACCCAGGCTCTGGTCGCACACTCAATATCAACGTCCCGGTGAAACACAGCAAGTACATGGATCCACAGCTAGTCCACAGATCAGCAGATAACAAAGACTTAGTGTATTCCAATCTTAATATTCTACACGAACAACAAGATCTCAATTTTATTAGATGGTCACTAGTTATTAAGCTAAAGATTTACTGGTATTTTAAGTCAGTAACATTTTTCCAATAGTGATTCTGCCGGGAACTTGTGACAAATACTGTACATATAACTATCAGGAGTTGAAAGAAACACAATTTGTGACTCCCAAGTCAGCTAATTATATACTACACTATATCTTGAAGTGCGCAGATACAAATTCCATAGTGTAATTATGCAACTACTCATGAGTATAAGATTGGCTAACTGATGGTGAAAAGCATCACAACATCTTGGTATTCTGTAATGACTGCACGTCTCTGAGTCCTGAAAGTTTCTCCATCATGCACGAGTCAAAAGTCAGGGATGTGAAGGATTACTCAACACTCTCACCCGGCTGAGTACAGCTATAACATCTCAGTGTTAGGCAGGAGATAGCAGTTCATTTGATTAGTGCCCACACTTCTAGAGGCATTATTTTTGCCTTTCATCATCACAAGATCACAAGATTACAAGACAAGGGAGCAGAAGCAGGCCATTCGACCCATCGAGTCTGCTCCAAGGAAAAGGGAAAAAATGAGAAATGAGAAATTGGGGGGGGGGGTGAGGAAGAAGGAAAAAAAAACTATTCTAATCCCAATTTCCAGTCTTATCCCCATATCCCTTGATACCCCAACTATTTAGATATCTATCTATCTCTTCCTTGAACACCCCCAATGATCTGGCCTCCACTGCTGTACCTGGTAAGGAATTCCACAATTTAACCACCCTCTGGCTAAAGAAATTTCTCCTCATCTCTGTTTTGAATCTGTACCCTCTAATTCTAAGATTGTGCCCTCTGGTCCTGGACTCACCCACCAAGGGAAACAGCTTGGCCACATCTACTCTGTCCATTCCTTTCAACATTTTAAATGTCGCTATGAGGTCCCCTCTCATTCTTCTGTACTCCAGTGAGTACAGTCCAAGAGCCGACAAACGCTCATCACACGAAAGCCCTTTCATTCCTGGAATCATCCTCGTAAATCTCCTCTGAACCCTCTCCAACATCAGCACATCCTTCCTAAGATATGGGGCCCAAAACTGCGCACAGTATTCCAAATGAGGCCTCACTAGTACCCTGTAGACCCTCATCAACACTTCCTTACTTTTATACACTATACCTCTCGAAATGAAGGCCAACATAGCATTCGCTTTCTTTACCACCGATCCGACCTAGTGGTTAACCTTTAAGGTATCCTGCACGAGTACCCCCAAGTCCCTTTGTGTCATCTGCAGGATGCACTGATAGAAGTTTAATTCAACAGCATCTCCTTCTGACTTGGTGCCCCAACAATATACCTCAACTCACTTAAACCTGTACTGTTATCTGAAAGCCGAGCCTTGATATTATTTTATGCTACTTTATATTTTCTCCATGCCTGACCACGTTTATTGAGACACAAAATGAAACAAAGAAATAGTGAGAATCAGGGTTTCCTGACAATCTTCAAGCTGAACTCCTAAGTTTAAAGAATAAGCAATTAAATAGATTTCTGTTCCCTTTAGTGGCAAATGAGAGGGAAGGAAAATTACATTGTACTCTGATGTTAATCAAAAGCAGAAGCACAATAACTGAATACAGAACGCAATGTGAATATAAGCATCGGTATCCTAATAAGAAGCTTATGAATGATTATTTTTAGAATGAAGACATGGTGACAGCTGCAGGGAAAGAGATATCGACTTGTGTAAATGATGCTCATGCTCACTGACCCAAATGATAATCTGGAAAGTTGATGTCAGTTGCGGGAGCATAAAATATAAGAGCAGGAAGGTCAGGTCCAACTTTATAAAACATTAGTTAGGCCACAAGCTGGACTACTGTGTTCAAGTCTGCCACCACACTATAGGAAGGAGGTTATTGCACTGGAGAGGGAGCAGGGGATATTCATCAGGACATTGCCTGGGATGGCGTGTTTCAGTTGTGAGTGGGATAGGGGGAGAATAAAATGCATTGGGATAGGATTAATGTAAAAATGGGTGCTTAGGTTGGACTTGACGGTCAAAGGGCCTGTTTCTGTGCCATGGCTCCACGACTCTTTGAGAGAATTTGAAGAAATTTTTCACCCAGAATTTGGAACACACTGCCTAAAGTGGTGGAGACTGGTACTCTCACAACATTTAAGAAGTATCTAGACAGGTACTTGAATTACCAAGGAGTGGAAGGCTGAGTACTAGCAAATGGGAATAGTATAGATGGGTACTTGATGGTCAGCATGGATATGTGGGCCAAAGGGCCTGTTTCTATGCAGTATGACTCTTGTGACCATCTGGGAGCTTTGACAACATGGTACATCACATGATTCCCATGACGGCAAGAAACTGCAGAGAGTTGTGGACACAGATCAGCACATCACGGAAACCAATCTCCCCTCTATGGACTCTGTCTACACTTCTTGCTGCCTCGGTAAAGCCAGCATAATCAAAGACCCCTCCCACCCCGGACATTCTCTCTTCTCCCCTCTCCCATCAGGCAGAAGATACAAAAGCATGTACCACTAGGTTCAAGGACAGCTTCTATCCCACTGTTATAAGACTACTGAACAGTTCCCTAGTACGATAAGATGGACTCTTGACCTCACAATCTACCTCATTACGGCCTTGCACCTTATCGTCTACCTGCATTAGACTTTCTCTGCAACTGTAACATTTTATTCTGCATTCTGTTATTGTTTTACCTTGTACTACTTCAATGCATTGCTGTAATGAATTGATCTGCATGAACGGTATGCAAGACAAGTTTTTCACTGTACCTCTGTACGTGTGACAATAATAAGCTAATTTACCAATTTACTGTGGAATTTATGGAATCATTAGGTGCAATGAAATTGACCATTTGTTGTCTTGTTATTCATTGGAAAAGGAGATGAAATTGTTGTCCTTGGTCACGAGTATATGAGTTATTTATCTGATCCAACTGATATCTGAATTGATTGGCATTGCAGATTAGCCTGCCTAGATAGAGGAAATTGAGGTGTAACATATAAAGGGAAAAAAATCTTATTTGTCATAGGCTTCCTTCTGTTACTGAAATACAGGCTATTTGCTTTATCCTTGTAGCAGATGACAGAACACTGCTGTTGAATCTTTAATCAATGGCCTTGACTTATTCAGGAGACCTTGGGGAAAATTCAGGGCATACCTGATGTCTCCCACTAACCAAGAAGCTCTTAGAACCTCCCCAGCTGGTCCTGCTGAACTTACGCAGGGCCCAGTCCACCTCACTTTCACAGGGAGGACAAGCCATTCCTGAACTCCCACTTTATTCTTTGATTCCATTCCTCATTTAGCAACACATCAAGACAGAAACTTGTGGAAAAGGGTCTGCAACTGTACTGGGGAACTGGATAAATTGGGCAATATCAGGGCTCTGTATTAATTGCTTCTCCCCCCCAGCTCGAGAATGAAGCAAAGCAGCTAGATCTCTCTGATGTTTGGTCTTAAAGGTCTTGGGTGTAGCTGCATACCTGAGAATCCTGCAGTAACATTTACCACCAGGGCATTTTGCTTGCTGCAGGCAGGACAAAGTAGCATCATCTGCTCTGTCACATGGCACAAGGGAGGCCACACCAAACAGTTTCTGGTTTACATTACAACCATGACTAATTCACTGGCTGTAAAACTCTGCAGGACAACCAGAGGTCAGGAAGGGCACCATACAAATGCAAGCTATATTTTCTTTCTTAATTTGGTCAGGAAACAGTACAACTTAAAAAAATTATTTTTACTTCAGTCAGCATTCCAGCTCTACAGTGGGGTTGCCACTAAAAACATTCCTGTGGCTATGACTTAGAGTTAATGCTAGGTGTCATCAATGCCAAAGCAAATATTCAGGGCTAATCTCCAACACTGGGGTATAACATTCATAAATAGTCTCAAAACTCTGGGAATACTCTGACTTTTGAACTCAGTAACCCTGCAACATATGCAGTATCAAAACAATGACAGCAATATTGTGTGATTAGTTACTCTGTATTAAATCTTATTTTAGAACACAATTGATGGGAATACCTCAACAGATTTGAATGATTTATTCAGCTCAGCAAAACTGGTTCATGTGAAGCTATTTTGCAGTTGCTTTTACCACTGTATGAGCATCTTACTGCCAAAAAAACAATTGGATAACAAATGGTAATTAAAAGCAGAATGATGGAGTTACTCTGAAGTCTTAACATAATACAAAAACTTTTGCATTTTACCTAGGTTATTTTGGGAACTATTCCTACAACTTCAAAATAAGATTAATACAATTAATTAAAATTGAGAATTTCCTTTCCAGTCTTTCCAACCTGACTAATTTCTTGAGGGTATCTTGGGATGTGATAGTGTCCGAAAATATAATGGATGGTAAATGGGATCAGGGCACAAGTCAGCCATGAGATAAATGAATGGACTCAAGGGTCTGTGTGGCCATCTCCTGCATCTATGTCACTGTTCCTAATTTCCCAGTACCCCTAAAACCCAGGCATTACAGTCCACCTGTGTACATAGAACAGTGCAACACAGGAACAGGCCCTTCAGCCCACGATGTCTGTGCTGACCATGATGCCAAATGAAACAAAACCCATCTGCCTGCATATGATCCATATCCCTCCATCCCCTGGCTGTTCATGTACCTGTCTAAATGCCTGTTTCCACCATCATTCCTGGCGGCACATTCCAGGCACCCACCACTCTCTGTGTAAGAGAAAACTTGCCCCGCACATCTCCTTTAAACATTCTCCCTCTCAACTTAAAGATACGTCCTCCAGTATTTGATATTTCTACCCTGGTGAATTTGCTTTAAAGAATTAATTGCATTGTGTTAGAGAAACAAAGGACTGCAGATGCCGGAATCTGGATGAAAAACACGATGATACACAACAGGTCCTGAGGAAGGGTCCTGACCCAAAACGTTGACCGCCTGCTTTTCTCCACGGATGCTGCCTGGCCTGCTGAGTTCCTCCAGCATCATGGTGTTTAATTGCATTGTGCTGTCTGTTTCAACTCCACTTGTGTGGAAAACAACCTTTTCTGAGTCAGATCTCAACACTCCATGGATTCAAGCAGTCACTTGTTGTTGTGAATCACACTTACACCAATGGAGTGTTTTTTCCATCCAGTGCACATGTACTGTCACCATTCCCATGCAACATCAGCTTACAGTGTTGCTCATTGAAATTAACCCATCTGTTCAGCCAGGTAGTAATAGCATTGCCTTGCTGTATGGGAACACAGTGCAAAGGGAGCCTCCTAGAGCAGGTCCCAGCTTAAGTCAACATCGCCTTGTTTACGTGTGCTTCATCACCCTTCATCAGAACTTAGTGGTGGGAAGAAGCACTAACTCTGTTTCTCTTTCCATAGATGCTGCCTGACCTGCTGAGTGTTTCCAGCATTTTCTGTTTTTACTTCAGATTTACAGCAGCTGCAGGATTTTTTCTGAGTTTTTACTATTTACTTGTATTCTACCTGCTTTTCATGTCCATTGAAGCCCTGACTGGTAAGTAACATGGACAGTCAGGATGTATACAAACACAGAAGTAGGTCACTCATCCCATCACCCTGCCCCGCCATTCAACTAAATCATTTCTGATCTGAGTGTAACCTTAGCTCTATAGTTCTGTCTCGGCATGGTAACCTTTCACCCCCTTGTTTATCTACTTCTGCTTTGAATATATTCACACTCTACTTCTGCCACCCTCTTTGGAAGGGAATTCCAAAGATCATGATTGTCTGAGAGAAAAAAAATTGCCACATCCCTATCTTAAGTAGGCATCCCGTTATTTTTATGAAGTTGCAACTGCCCAGGACCACAAGAAACTGCAGAGAGTTGTGGACACAACCCAGAGCAGCACGGACACCAGCCTCCCATCCTTGGACTCTGTCTTTACCTCTCGTTGTCTTGGTGAAGCAGCCAACATAATCAAAGACCCCCACCCACCCGGGTCATTCTCTCTTTTCTCCTCTTCCATCAGGATTAAGGACAGCTTCTACCCCACTGTGATAAGACTATTGAACGGTTCCCTTATACGATAAGATGGACTATGACCTCACGATCGACCTTGTTGTGACCTTGTACCTTATTGCACTGCACTTTCTCTGCAGCTGTGACACTTTACTCTGTACTGTTATTGTTTTTACCTGTACTACCTCAATGCACTCTGTACTGACTCAATGTAACTGCACTGTGTAATGAATTGACCTGTACGATCGGTATGCAAGACAAGTTTTTCACTGTACCTCAGTACAAGTGACAGTAATAAACCAATACCAACCAATACCAATAATCCCCAGTTCACTAAACTGGAGAGAGTGCAAAAAAAGATTTACAGGGATGTCACTGGAACTTGGAGTGCTTGGGTTACAAGGAGAAGCTGGATAGGCTGGGATTGTTTTTCCTGGGAGTGAGGAAGGGTGAAGGGTGTTCTTATAGAGGTTTATAAAATCCTGAGAGGCATAGATAAGGTCAATAGCCAAAGTATTTTCCCCAGGGTAACAGAGTCTAAAACTAGAGGGCATAGGTTTAAGGTGAAAGGGCAATTTTTTCACCCAGAGGGTGGAGAGTATATGGAACGAGCTGCCAGAGGAAGTGGTTGAGGGGTTTACAATTACAACATTTAAAAGGCATTTGGACAGTTTCATGGATAGGAAAGGTTTAGAGGGATATGGGCCAAATGCAGGCAAATGGGACTAGCTCAGCATGGCCAGCAACTTAGTTAGTATGGACAAGTTGGGCTGAAGGGCCTGTTTCCATGCTGTATAGCTTTATGATTCTATGACCTTATGAATTTTAGATTCTCGCACAAGAGGAAACATCCTCTCCATGTCCAATATCCCTCAGCATCTTAGCTCCATGGTTAAGAGTTAGGAATTTTCAGGAATCTGGGTCAACAATGTTCCCTCAGTTAACAGATTAACATGTTAACTGTTCAATGGTTCAGTTGCTGTTAGATTTTGTCCTACACCAAATTACTTTCAAATTTGCACTACAGCAATCACTTTAATTCAGCTCATCATCCAAGCCTCAATACTGAGAAAGTACTTTATAATTAGTTTTATTTAAAGCTACATCGCAGAGGTATTAACAACCTGAGGGCGACTATGTATTAATTTAGAAATCCTTCACAAAACTGATAGTCTGCAGAAATCAGTGCCAATCTGAGCAAAGATATCACAGTCATAAACAATCTACTGGAGGAACTCAGGGGGTTGAGCTGCCCCAGCAGGTTGTTTGTTGCTCCAGATTCCAACACCTGCAGTCTCTTCAGTCTCCAAAGATTTCACAGTTACTCAATTAGAATCTACTAGTCAATGACATCAAGAAAGCTCAAGTAATATCTGATGGAACACCTTCTGAATTAGTTACAGACCTTTTCAAGGATTCATGAGTTATTTGTCCCCTATCACAGAATTATGTAATACACACAACATTAATGCAATTCCATAGCCTGGTAATTAAAATGATCCTGTTGTACAAACAATTATACTGGCTTTTCAGGTAGAACTGTTCCCAAGGTTTTATCCATTGCTTTTCTCTGAACCTGATCTCTCTGTTGTTTAGCTGATAGTTCTATGCCCAGTGATAAATTGAAGCTGACAGAATTTAGTTACATCTACTTAACGTGCTTTAGGAAGTGCTTAGAGTAAATGTAGCAGCTATGCAGCTTTCTAGATGCAGGATGTTTCTAGTAGTGGGAAAGTCTAAGACCAGACAGCACAGCCTCAGTATAGAAGGACATTCCCTTAGACCAGAGATGAGGAGGAATTTCTTTAGCCAGAGGGTGATGAATCTGTGGAATTCATTGCCACAGACGGCCAAGTCATTGGGTATACTTAAAGCGGAGGTTGATAGGTTCTTGACTAGTAAGGGCATCAAAGGTTACAGGGATAATGGGGTTAAGAGGGAAAAATAAATCAGCCATGATTGAATGACAGAGTAGACTCGATGGGCTGAATGGCCTAATTCTGCTCCTATGTCTTATGGTCTTCTAATGACTGAAAGAAATGAGTAAATATATGTGTCAAACAGTAGATAGTACAGGGGCTCGCTAGGTTACTGATGACCTGACTTACAGAAATCTGACTTTACGAAAATTCTCCCATACATTTTTAAAGTATTTTTAAAGATAGCAATAAGAATAATAAAATGTTTTGAAGTATTCATTAATGATTGGAAACAGTATATATTCCATTAGTTTAATTATGGGTGGTGTCAGGGTGAATCTTCGATGAAATGAAAGAATGATAGCAAGTGTGAAATGAAATGGGTTACTATCAAAAACGGATGTTTCTGACTTATAGAGAAATCGGCTGACAGACAGCTCTGAGGAACGGAACCTTTACATAACCTGGGGACTGCCTATATTCCCAAAAAGTTAATCATTCAGTTGCTGAACTTTCATTATAAAGTATAGAGGCAAGGAATGTTGACAGAGGAGGAAATAGTGGAAAAATCTGGAATAGGGTAGAGAATAAGTGGCAGGAGGGAAAACAGCACCAGGTAAAAGAGACTGGTAGTGGAAACATTAAAGAAACGAGATGTACTGTATATAGCAGGATATCTGAAGTCCATTTTGCGTTTGAAAGACTGTGATGTTTCTTCTCCTCCTTCCCCCTCATCTCACCTCCACCCAGCCCCCATCTCTTGGGATCGAGGATGACTTGATTCCATTCCAGTTTTGTGAGGTCTGAGGTGCCTGATGAGGCCAATGTGGGACCCAGAGTCTCTTCCAAAATAGGGAAGGAGGTTTCTGGAAAGGTGGGTGGGGGCTAATTTGCGGGGCGGTGCTCTCCTATACCACTTATGCTTGGTTTCAATATGCTCACAATGTGAAGACTCAAAGTTGCCAGTGGCACGCTGAATGCTCCTTCTCCATTTTGGGTGGCCATGGGTCAGATTTTCACAATGGGGATGCTGCATTTCTTCAAAGAGATTGTGAACGCATCCTTGAACATTTTCCTCTGTCTCCCTGGTAATCTCTTCCCATTACAGTGCTGAGAGTGGAGTGTCTGTTTCATGAGTCTGGTGTCAGCATGCAATCAGTGTAAACTGCCCAATAAAGTTGACTGAGAGTAAGTAGGACCTCACTGTTGAGGTTGCTAAGCCCACAAGAGGAGACTGATGTTGATTCACCTACCTTACCATAAATTTGGAAAATTTTACAGGGAAAGTGTTGGTACTATTTTCCAGTGCCCACAAGGTACCTGTTATAGGTAGTCCAGGTCTCAGAAACATATAGGTCCATCAAGCACCCATTTGCACTAATCCCATTTTATTCTCCTCACATTGCTATCAACTCCACCCCAGATTCTACCACTCACCTACGCGTTAGGGACAACCTGTTACAGTGGCTTATTAAGCTACTGACCTGCACATCATTAGGACGTGGGAGGAAACAGAGACCTGGAGGAAACTCACACAAACATAGAGATTCTACACAGACAATACTGAGTCACCAGGGCAGTGAGGGAGCAGCTCCACCATATCATTGAAAAGTCAAGGGACGTACAGAAATCAGTCAGAGAGTCTATAGCTGGAGGACCCAATAAAAAGGGCAGAGGTTGAGCCGCAGCCTTGGTTATACTGTATCTGGGAGCACCAACTCAATCTTTAACTTTGCTGATGATACCATTATTACTGGCCAGATCAACAACACTGGTGAGACAGAGTATGGGAAAGAGATTGCAAACTTTGTGTTATGATATCAGAACAACAACCGAGCCGTTAATATTAGCAAGACAAAAGAATTGGTAGTTGACCTAAGGAAGTGGGGGAGGGGGGTTGGGAGGGAGAGGATGATTTGAACACAACATTGTCCTCATCAATGGAGCTGCTGTAGGAATGGTTGACAGGTTCAAGTTCTTAGGCATCCACATCACCAGCAACCTCTCCAGGTCCTTCCATACTGATGCCGTGATCAAGATAGCCACAAGCATATTCACTTTCTTAGGCACCTGAGAAGATTCGGCAGGTCAACAAGGATTCTCTTGAACTTTTACAGATGTGCTATAGAGAGTATTCTGACAGGTTGCATCTCAGCCTTGTATGGCAACTGCTCTGCTCTGGACCGATGGAACCTGCAGAGAGCGGTAAACACTGCCCAGTCTGTCACAAGCTCGTCACTTCCTTCCATCCAGTCCATCTTCACTGTGCGTTGCTTCAGGACAGCTAATAGTATCGGCACAGATGCCTGCCACCCTGGACCATTCCCTTTTCTCTCTTCTGCCTTCTGGGAGAAGATGCAGGAGCTTGAAAGTCCAGATATCCCAACTTATGAACAGTTTCTTCCCCACTCCTATCAGACTTTCACCGCTTTCACCTCCCCTTTCTGGTGGTGCTGCCATGTTCTCAGACTCTTTACCTCCCTCGGTTATTCCATTATTGTCACTGGTATTCTTTTTGCACTACAGTATTTGCACCGCTCTGCTTGTCACGCACTCATCGTTGTATTCATCGTTGTATTTATCATTACCATGTATACTGTTTACTCTGTGAGCTTCATGCAAACAAGGAATTTCATAGCATCCTGTGTATCTGACAATAAACTAATCTAATCTACTCCTTAAGAAGGTTGGAATGGTGTTGGAGGAAACATGCACAGAGTTACCAAAATGACAGCAGGACTACCATGGGGTAAATCATGATGAGATAGTGAAATATTCCCTGGAATTTAGAAGGCTAGGGCATAAATTACTGAAGTTTCCAAAATGTTAACTTGAACAAGTATGGTAGACAGAGAGAAGTTACTTCAAGTGGTCACTTAACCTAGGACCAGAGATCATAGTTTATACTTGGAGCCAAAAGGAAGTTAGGAAAAGTTTCTACTTGTGAAGAGTGGTAGAGTCATAGAGTTATACAGACAGAAACAGGCCATGCCGACCAAGATCCCCCATCCAAGCTAGTTCCATTTGCCAGCATTTGGCCCATAACCTTCTAAACCTTTCTAATCCATGTACCTGTCCAACTGTCTTTCAAAAGTTGATCAGTTCAGGACACTTTTCTGCCAACAATTGTTGATGCAAGGTCATGTGTTCAATTTAAATTTGAGTGATGGATTTTTGTGAACATACTATGTTAAAGGATGTGGAGCAAGTCAGGCAAATGAATCCGGGTCTCATATCACTTATAGCTGGTCTGGGGTTTCTGCATGGCACCAGACTGGTCCTCTGCACCTGGAGCAGGTCAGTTGCGAAGAGGCCACAGGTGGCAATTGAGAGTGACAGACCACATCCAGCGAGATCTGGGCCAGACTTTCCATAGAACAATGACGCCAAACCTGAATTTGGATATTAGTGCCTAATCTCAGCGATACCTTTAGCATATGCAAATGTCGAGTGAAAACAGGACGCACAGTTCAGAAGCTTTAACGTGTACTTTCTTTGCTTCAAGCCATTTTAGTTTAGTTTCATCAACTAACCAACAGTCAAGCTGAGCAACAGGATCACAACAACTCTTAAAGTCACATGAGGATAATGCATGGATTCCTCCCCAGTTTGTATGAAAACTTACATGTAGTCAAAAGATTATACTGCTACAACAAAACCAAATGACTGGCAATCACTTATTTACAAGTTAATCGTGTGGGCTCCTAACTTATTTTAGAGGAGGTCCATTTGCCTGTGTTTGGACCATTTCCCTCTGGGCCTTTTCTATCCATGTACCTGTCCAAATGTCTTTTAAACACTGTAATTGTACCCACCTCTACAGCTTCCTCTGGCAGCTTGTTCCATATACCAATCACACTCTGTGTGAAGAAGTTGCCCCTCCGGTCCCTTTTAAATCTTTCCCCTCTCATCTTAACTCTTTGCCCTCTAACTGTGGCCTCCCCTATCCTGGGAAAAAGACTGCGGCCATTCACCTTATCAATGCCCTCATGATTTTATATACCTCTATAAGGTCACCGCTCAATTGCCTACACTCCAGAAAAAAAAGTCCCAGCCTATCCAGCCTCTCCTTATAACTCAAGCCCTCCAGACTTCTGAATCTTTTCTGCACCCTTTCCAGCTTAATTGCATCTTTCCTATAGCTGGGCGACCAGAACTACGAGTGTGGTCTCACCAACAACTTGTACAATTGTACGATGACATCCCAACTCCTGTACTCACTTCACTCCTGCAACAACTTCACTAGGTCGTAAAGAACAACAACCTGGGAACTCCAACTGCTTTGGATCTCGGAACACAACTAATTGTTTCTTTTTCCTCATCCATTTTGTCTTGCACTTTGACAATTCATGTAGGCATTGTAATGCCTTTCTTAAAGATGTCAGGAAATGTCCACAGTAGTTAAGTTCTAAGTAAGACATTGACGCTGTCAAGTTAGTTGGACCAGATACATCCAACGCTGGTTTGACCTTGCCTTCAACTGGAGGGAATCCTTCAGCATCTGTCTTATAACCAAGACAGACAGCTTCTGGTGCAACAAAGACACACTTAGGTCTCTGCAACAGTTTTTCAGAATTATCGAAGTGCAGCTTTTGGATTCTCCTTGTTTACTTGCTCATTTTTCCAGACGTCAAAGTATTATCTAGATAGTCTACAACACTGATACACTTTGGATCAATGTGTCCATTAGCCTTTGTCAATATGGATTCAGATCCCGCCCTCATCGCTAATTATTATAATGGCACTTACATTTGGGCGTGTACATTAGGATTCAAGAATTCTTCTATAATTGAAGTGCAAATATACTGCACATGCAACATCTCAGAGGATCTGTCCTGGGCCCAATACATTGATGCAATCACAAAGAGAGCACGCCAGCTGCTCTACTTTGTTAGGAGTTTGAGGAGATTTGGTATATCACCAAAGACTCTTACAAATTTCTCTGGATGTAAGGTGGAGAGCATTCTGACTGGTTGCACCGCCGCCTGGTATGGAGGCTCCAATGCACAGGATCACATGGGGCTGCAGAGGGTTGTAGACTCAGCCAGCTCCATCACAGGCACAACCTTCCCCACCATTGAGGACATCTTCAAGAGGCAGTGCCTCAAGAAGGTGGCATCCATCATTAAGACCCCTCACTATCCAGGACATGCCCTCTTCTCATTACTATCATCAGCAGGAGGTACAGGACCCTGAAGACCCAAATTCAACAATTCAGGAACAGCTTCTTCCCTTCCGCCATCAGATTTCTAAACATTTGATGAACCCATAAACACTACCTCATTATTCCTTTTGTTTTGCACTACTTATTTATTTTTGTAATTTATAGATTTTTATGTCTTGCGCTGTACTGCTGCCACAAAACAACAAGTTTCACGTCAGATGTCAGTGATAATAAATCTGATTCTGAGAAAAAGAAAAAGCTGGAAATAATCAGCAGGTCAGGAAGCATCTGTAGGGAGAAACTATCAATACCTCAGATTGAGAACTTTTCATCAGAATTAGAAAATGTTAGAAATCAAATAGGTTTTAAGTTTGACTTTGTCATCAGCTGGAAGCTCCTCAGAGGAATCTAGATGCAGGTGTGGCTGGATAAGTTCCTGAGTGAGCCCTTCTACACTGAATGCTATATGGTCTCTGTGGTTCCCTGACAAGAGAGTCATGGTTCAATTTGCCACTAGGCTTGGATGTGGGTGCAATTCTGCTTTGCTCTGGTTAAATCTATGCATCACTGATTTTTATGTATTGTGAGAAGGAATATCTAGGCCCTGGGGTTTTAATCTTTGAGTTGTGAAATAAAAGAAAAAGCCTGAATGAAAAATATCATAGGAGGACAGAATTGTTCAGGCACTCAGTTATCATAACAAGGATGCCCCTGGAACTACAGGGCATTTTAATTAATTTGAGTGTTTTAATATTTAATCATTTAATTCCACCAGAAAATTTAAAGTGGGCTTTCAACACCATAATTTTAACAGTGTAATTAGTAAGCAAATGTTGAGCTACTTTAACAATCAAATAGTCTGTGAACTTTCACATTTACATAAATTACTAATTTAGGGAGGTAACTTGCAAATAAACTCGAAACTACTACTCACTTCTGTGGTCCTGATTGCATTCTTTGGAAAACTGTTATCTGATTGTGATGTTATCAAGTTCTGTTGCCCTAGCGTAATTTAATCCTTGTTCTTTTGTTGGTGTGTGTTTGTGCTGTTGTGCAAGCATGTGTTGCTATAATTAGATAACAATGGATCTCAAAGCAGAGAAGCAAGAGCTGAAATCCCAGTTGCAACCAACATTGGCCTTTACTGAATAGCATCTGCCAACTCCTGTTGAGTTTGTGGCAGCAGAGTAGTTTACCTGTGTTGCCTGTGAGAGAGGGGAAACTATACCTCACAGAAAAAGGAAGTGTTGGTTGCGTGGCTGTGGAAAAAGAAGCACAATAAGGGATGTAGCAGAGGGATCAAACTCCAGGAGAAAGGGAAAGGCAGGAAGCCCCCAAATGTGTTCATCCACACAAAACTGAATCCACCTAACATTGGCTAACATCGCTCACTAAGCCATCGTGCTAAGCAAGAGAATTTCAGAACAAAGGCAGGAAAATTCAGAGTACAGGAAGGAGATAGAGAGCTTAGTGACATGGTGCCATGACAACAACCTTTCCCCCAATGTCAGCAAGACAAAAGAGCTGGTCGTTGACTTCAGGAAAGGGGGATGCACCTGTCTACATCAATGGTGCTGAGGTCGAGAGGGTTGAGAGCTTCAAGTTCCTAGGAGTGAACATCACCAATAGCCTGTCCTGGTCCAACCATGTGAACGCCACGGTCAAGAAAGCTCACCAGCGCCTTCATTCTCTCTTGTCTCCTCTGCTATCAGGCAGAAGATACAGGAGCCTGAGGGCACATACCACCAGGCTCAAGGACAGCTTCTATCCCACAGTGATAAGACTATTGAACGGTTCCCTTATACAATGAGATGGACTCTTGACCTCACAATCTACCTTGTTGTGACCTTGCACCTTATTGTCTACCTGCAATGCACTTCCCTGTAGCTGTGACACTTTACTCTGTATTCTGTTTTTTTTTACCCTGTACTACCTCAATGCACTGTGTAATGAATTGACCTGTACGAACAGTATGCAAGACAAGTTTTTCACTGTACCTCGGTACAAGTGACAATAATAAACCGATACCAATACCAATACCAAAATTACAATTAGGACTGTTGATCTAATTTTGTAAATTTTGATTTGCGAACAAATCAGAATAAAGAATAAGATGGAGAAAGAAGCAGACCAGAAATTCTCCTGCTTGGCACAATGGTTTAATGAGCAACAATACTGAATGTTCGGTGGATTCAGTTGTGTGTGGCTGAATACACTTGGGTGCTTTCTGCACACACAACACACTTTTGCAAAATCCACCAGGTTCTTCCGCATAAGTGACACACACCAGAATCCACTGTAATCCACAGACACCATCACTATGGCATGCAGTCCATGTTTTGATGTCATGTGCCATGTACTTGTACCTATGTGAGGTTTCTCACAGCGAAATAAGTTGATGGATCACTCACACTGAAACAAGTTCACCTGGAGAGTCGAGGCCTACTTTCACGTTTGTTTGCAAGGGGCCTGACTTTGCCTGGTTTGCTGGTGTGGAGGCTCTAGAGTCCATCATCATGCAAGTAGGTTCCCATTTAAGTAGCTTTTATAGTTTGCACCCCCCCAAACTTCTCCCTGTCTCACCCTACCCCAGCCCCCTCGAATTACTTGATCAAGTGTCCAATAAACTCCCCCCAAACCAATCACGTGTCTGATCACCTGACCTCTGATCCAATCCATGTTCAACCCTCTTCCCTCTCCTCCATCTCTGGATCCTATTCTCTGATTGACCCAGTGTTCCTGCCCCCTGGGGTGACTGAACCTGTCTCCAGTCTCCCAATGATAAAGTCCAGAGCTATAACTGACCCCAGCCAGACCCCTGATATTATCAACCCCCTCTTGATACCTATTGCTATTGCTCTGCCAAGAAGGCCTTCAGTCCTTCTGACTCCAATACTACTGCCTTCTCACAGGACCTGATACAGCCAACACCCCAAAACTCCACCAAGTTTCCCCCAACACATGCCCACACTCACAACGCTACCAGTCTCTGGGATCATTGCTGCTATTGACCAGCCCCTCATTCTCTAAGTCTAACCCTTCATAACCCACCGTCCTCTTGCTACTTCCCTACTCCACCATGCACAACCTCCCTGGTTTTCCCAGCCAGCTCTGGAACGGCCTTTGGCCTTGTGAGTGCCATAGTGGGAGAATGGGGTTGAAAAATTAATCAGCCATGACTGAATGGCAGAGCAGACTCGATGGGCTGAATGGCCTGATTCTGCTCCTATTTCTTATGGTAACAGAATTTTGCTGCCGAGAGACCTTAGAGACAATTGGTGATTTTCCATCCACCCCCACAACCCTGAGCAAAGCCACTTTAATGCTGAAGAATTTCCAACCCAATATCCATGCAGAGGCAAGAGACTGCAGATGCTGGAATCTGGAGCAACACACAAAATGTTGGAGGAACTCAACGGGTCAGGCAGCATCTATGGAGGGAAATGGACAGTCGATGTTTTTGGTCAAGATCCTTCATCTGGACTGTTATCAGACTTGTGGAGTCCAGGTGAAGGGTCTCAACACGAAACGTCGAGTGTCCATTTTCCTCCATAGATGCTGTCTGACCCCCTCAGTTCCTCTGGCGTTTTGTGTATTGTTCCAATATCTGTGTAGTTTTGCAGGTGAGAAGCATTATCTGCTGCCCTCTAGTGAATTAAATAACTGCAGATCCTTGCTGTATGAACAACACTTCTGTCAACCATGACTCAGGGAAACTCCAACTGCAGCAGCATGGTTGCCAATGCTTCACCTCTTTGAGGTCAGCTTTTAGCTCCCTGTTGACATATTGTGATATCCATGGGAATCCAGTATTGGAGGCCTTCCTAAATGGTGAAGACATTGAAGACCCCATCAGCAATGTCTATCAGCAGTAGTAGGAACTGATGGAAGAGTGGCAGTCGAACCAAGTATTGAGTGGCCAACTGGCAGGAAGACACAGTCCTGTTGCAGGGTTTCAACCCCAAATTGTCAACTATTCCATTCCCCCCACAGATGCTGCTCGACCTGCTGAGTTCATCCAGCAGATTGTTTGTTGCTCCAGAGTCCAACAGTCTCTTGTGTTGACAGATTAAGTCATCTCCTCAAGTCTTTCTTTGGGGAGAGCAAACTGATCTTTGGATAAAGTTACCATGAACAGTTTAGTGGCATTGACTTCATCCATTATGCACTTAGATGCCTACAAAAGTTTACCTGACGTTATGCTAGTTTGACATGTGAAGGCGTGCAATCGCTACAGTCGGGTTAACACTAGGTTCCAGTCCTTCATTGGTCCTAAAGCACTTTGGCCTGTTCTGAAAATATCTCAGGGTGGTCTGCTGCATAATTCCAGCATCTGCAGCTTTTGTTCTGAAAAGAACATGGAAGATGTTATGCATGTGCAAAGCTTTCATTTCCTTTTTTATGTGGACCGGCATTGATTATAAAGGATCCTATAACCAGCAAACACAGTAATTGTTTCAAAGTTTCAGCCAAGTTCTGTGTAGCACATGTTGTTTCATCTTATAACTTTGAACTTGCTGGATGTATTTCAGATCTGAAAGGTTTTCATTGTTTCTTTTGCCCATGGCTTTCAGTCAATAGTAAAGTGACTGTGGAAACTATATTGCAGGATATTGTTCTTCAATTAGTGCAGTGCAAGCCCCTTCTGGGAATACTTGTGAATACATTGAAGCAAATGGATTTCTAGCATCCATCCTCAGCCTCCTGTGGTTTTCTGCAATCAATGGCTTACTATTACTGATTTTTCAGTTACTGTGTATGGAATGAAAGCCTTTTTTCCACTTTAAATTGTTTTGGTCAGTCTGCAGTTGTTGTCTTTAAATAGAACAACTTAAGAAAATAGGAGCAGGAGAAGGCTACTGGGCCCCTCAAGCCTGCCTCACCATTCAATATGATCATAATGTGGATCTGCCCCAAGTTTCATGTCCTTCTCTGCACCAGTTCCCTATTACTCTCAATTCCCCGATCTTTCAAAGATTTATCTACTTCCTCTTTAAATATTCCTGATGATCCAGTCTCCATAACCCTCTGGGGCAGAGAATTCCAGAGTTACACCACCTTCTGCGAGAAGTTCCTCCGTGTTAAATGACCGATGCTTGGACATTCCACAGGAATGATCAATATTTGCAGAGGGATCCTGCTCTCAAGTGAGGTGAACAACTCTGGAATCTGCCTGACCATTGTAATAGAGGGAAATTGCATTACCTGTAATAGAAGTCCGGGGACAGTCAAGAAACTCCATTATTTTGGCGCCAGACCAAAGGCGAATATTACAAGAATAATTTATTCAATTCACAGGAAGTGGGTATCAACAGACTTTATTGCCCATTCCTAACTGACATTGAACTGATTGGCTTATTAGACAACCTCACAGGGCATCTAAGAGCTGATCAGATTACCATGGACTGGAGTCATATTTAGGCTAAACCAGTTAAAGCTGGTCAATTCCTATCCTTAAAGGATTTTAGTGAACCACTCGGGGCTTTAACAAAAACCAAGTTGGTTTTCGATTATCATTACTGATTGTAGATTTTTATTTTATCTTATATAACTAAAACTATTTTAACTCCACAGCTTTTATGTTGGGACTTGAACATGTTTCTACGTTAACAGTCCAGACTCCCGGATTCTTAATCCAGTAATTTAATCTATATGGTACATTACCCCCAAAAAGGAAATAAAATAATGAAAGGAGCGTTATTTAGTTTTATTCACAAAGGAGTGAGTGTAGCGGTTAGCGTAACGCTGTTACAGCACCAGCCACCCAGGTTCAATTCCAGCCATTGTCTGTAAGGAGTTTGTACGTTCTCCCCGTGTCTGCGTGGGTTTCCTCCGGGTGCTCCAGTTTCCTCCCACATTCCAAAGATGTACGGGTTAGGAAGTTGTGGGCATGCTATGTTGGTGCCGGAAGCGTGGCGACACTTGAGGGCTGCCCCCAGAACACTCTACACAAAAGACGTGTTTCACTGTGTGTTTCAATGTACATGTGACTAATAAAGATATTTTATCTTATCTTAAATGGAAGGCAAGAACTCTTTCCCAGTGCTACCATCCTGCTCAGGATTTTATCCTGGAAATATTCTACCAAAGAAGCTTCTTGCGTATTGAAGCAGTTGTATCCTAATGTGACCATCAGAGGGCAGTCTTCGCAATATATTATTCAGAAACAGGATGGTAGCATTGTGGTTAAGTTACTGGGACTGGTTAAGGTACTGGGACTGGCTTCCAAAATTCTGGACCATCTGAGTCCCGCCAGAGTAACTGGGGAATTATATTGAAATTATTAAATAAACCTGGAATTTTTTTTTAAAAAAGCCAGCTGCAGTAATGACAATAATGAACGGTTGCTTAATGTAAAATTGTTATAAAAATGTATGTTGTTCATTGATGCCTTCAAGAGAAGAAAATCTGCTGTCCTTAGCCAATCTGGCCTATATGTGACTACAATGTGGCTGACTCTTAACTGTCTCCTTAGCTCAAAGGCAATTAGGAGCAGAAAACAAACTGACAGAGGAACTCAGCGGGTCAGGCAGCATCTGTGGAGACAGAGGGATGGTCGATGTTTCAGGTCTGAAATATCACTCAAGTATACAACTTGGTTTTGCAAAGTTGATTTTTCTTCTCTAGTTCCAACTTAAACAATCTATATATTGCCAAATGCAAATCTGCCATATACCAGTGTGAACTGGCAGCCTTTTAGAAAATGTTTGTTTTAAAGAATATTCCTCGATATATTTCAGAGTGGTAACTTGGTGGAGTTTAGATAATGCAGCAGTAACTTGGTTTATCACTAAAAGTACACAGCCTTTCTTTTACTTTTCTCTTTGAATCTTTACTTGTTTGCAAAACTATTTTCCTCTTGTTGTGTATTTTCTTGTCTGCTCTTTCCTTTTTTTTAACTCTTCAGTATCTGGATCATCGCTGACAAGGTCAGCTTTAATCATCCATGAGAAGGTGATGGTGAGTCACTTTCTTAAACCGTTGTAGTCCTTCTGGTGAAGGCGCTCTCATAGTGCCATTGGGTCAGAAGTTCCAGGATTTAGACCCAGCAACAATGAAGCACCAGTGATTTATTTCAAAATCTGATTGGTGTGTGACTTGGAGGGGAACCTGAAGGTGGTGGTGTTTCCCTGCTGCCCTTGATGGTGGAGGTCACAGGTTTGTGAGACGCTATCAGATAGTCTGGGAGAGCAACAGCAGCACATTTTGTAGATGGTACACAGCGCAGCCTCTGTTTTAGTGATGGAAGGAATGAATACTTAATTGGTAATTGGTTTATTATTATCACATGTATCGAGATATAGTGAAAAGCTTTTGTTTGCATGCCATCCAGACAGATCATTCCAAGCACAAGTACATCAAAGTAGTACAAAAGAAAAAAAACAACAGAATGTAATGTTACAGTTACAAGGAAAGTGCAGTGCAGGTAGCAAATAAAGTGCAAGGGCCTTGACGAGGTAGATTGAGAGATCAAGAGTTCACTTTTATTGTATAAGAGGTCCATTCAAGAATCTTATAACGGCAGGTTAGAAGCTGTCCTTGAGCCCAGTGGTATGTGTTTCTCAAGCTCTTGTATCTTCTAACTGGTGAGAAGAGAGATTGACTGGGTTGGAAGGGGTCTTTGATTAAGTTGGCTGTTCTCCTGAGGCAGCGGAAAGTGTAGACAGAATCAATGGAGGGGGAGACCGGTTTTCGTGATGGACTGGGCTGCGTTCACAACTCTCTGCAATTTCTTGTGGTCTTGGGCAGGTGCATGGGGTGCCAATCAAGCGAGCTTCTTTGTTCTGGGTGGTGTCAACCTTTTGATAGTTGTTGACACTCGTCAAAGCATGTGTACAGTATTCCAACACACTCATGAGTTGTGCCTTGTAGATGGTGGAAAGGCCTTGGGGTATCAGGAGATGAGTCACTCAACACAGGATACCTAGACTCTGACATGACCTTGCAGCCATAGTATTTATGTGGGTGGCCCATCCGAGATTCTGGTCATTGGTGACCCCTGGGATACTGATGGTGAGGAACTCAGCAATGTTGATGTTACTAAATGTCCAGAGTAGCTGGATGGACTCTCTTGTTGGAGATGATAACTTGCTGGCACTTCTGTAGCACAAAGAGTATTTTCACTAATCATTCCATGCCTAAATGTTGTCTAAGTCCTTGCTGCATGCTGGCATGAGCTGCTTCATTTGCTGAGGAGCTGTGAATGGAAGCGAAAATGTGCAGTGATCAGCGAACATCCCCACCTTACTCTGTGTGTTTGTTATTCTCTTTGCCTTCTTTCCATCTATGTTGTTATAACAGATGTCTTGTAACACTAAAAAAGCTAAAATGCTGTGTTGATACATTGCAATCTGACTCAAATTTTACTCCATTGAATGGAATGAACTTTGAACGCAGAGTAAATATAACATGTTTAGTGGTACTGACAATGCATGAACTTCCAGGTATGGGACTACTGGGAATATTTTGAGGGATTAGTTAAAGAAAATCAGCCTAAACTTTCTTCTAAAGCTCCTGTTCTACATTTCTTTTTACTCCCTGCTGACTTCTAACAGATGCAGAATCAATGTGACCTCATTTATGAAAAAAAAGTTATTTTTAGTCGTGGAATGAGGAAAAGAAATGGAAGAAACTCTGAGCTCCCTACAGCCTTAAATCCAATTTCTTTCAAGGTCTGTGGGTATACACAAACTTTTGCAAATTGCTGTAATTTAATGTAACTGTGGAATTGTGGAAGTATTGCTGAGGTTTGCTAGATTATACTGTAAAATTAACAGCTTAATTGTTATTAATTATCAGAAACTCAACCTTGATTTTGGGTGCTGTCCGTGTGGAGTTTTTAAGTTCTCTCCTCAACTGTGTTGGTTTCCCCAGGGTGCTCCAGTTTCCTCAAACATCCCAAAGCTATACTGGTAAGTTGATTGCTGTAAATTACACCTTAGTTAAGGTAAGTGGGAACAGAACCAAAGGGGAGTTAGAGTCACAGAGTTATGCAACATGGAAACAGGTTCTTTGGCCCATCTCATCCATGCTGACCAAGCTTTCTACCTGAGCTAGTCCTATATGCCTGCATTTGGCCCATATCCCGCTAAACCTTTTCTATCGATGTACCTGCCCAAATGTCTTTTAAGTGTTGTAATTGTACCTACCCCTACAGCTTCCTCTGGCAGCTCATTCCATATACTCACCAACCTCTGTGTGAAAAGGTTGACCCTCAGGTCCCTTTTAAATTTTTCTACTCTCATCTTAAACTTGTGCCCTCTAGTTTTAGACTCCCCTACCCTGGGAAAAGGACTATGACCATTCACCTTATCTATAGCCCTCATGATTTTATATACCTCTATAAGGTCACCCCTCAGCCTCCTACGCTCCAGGGAAAAAAGCCCCAGCCTATCCAGCCTCTCCATACAACTCAAGTCCTCCAGTCCCAGTAACCTCCTCAAGCTGATGGACATGTGAGAGGGTCTGTCATGGGGCTATGGGAATACAAGGAGGGGGGAATGGGACCGATGTAATTGCACAGTTGGGAGCTAATATGGACCCAATGAATTGAATGGCCTCCTGCTGCGTCACAGCAAGAAGGTAAATAATAAATTCAGCTGGACTAACCACATAAATATCATGAACTGGCTTAGTAATCCATTCAGTTCAAGTCCAGTTAAGGATAGGCAATAAAAGTTCATCTCACTGGCAATGCCTAGATCCTTAAAAGTGAATGAGCTATTGCAGTGGATGACATAGGCAGAAGTTTGTTGAAGTCTATCTTTACTTACAGTTGGAACACAAATTGCCCTCCAGAGCCAAGGCCATATCATTAACCATTAAAATAAAAAAAGCCACAAAAGAAATGTTGTGCTTAGGTTAAAAATCAGATCAGGGGCCCATGGCCTGTGGTGAACACACTACTCACTGTGCCATTAATTGGATGAGTTTTGATGCAGTTGCAATTTTTGGAGTATAACTGAGAAGGTTTGGATCAGAGCCAATGGGTCACCAGACACGTTCAGATATGTCAATAGAAGCAGAAGCACTGAGGTAAGGAAACTATGGAAGGAGCAAGAAAAGAGGAGATAATTAAAAACAGTTGGTTGAAGTGGAGTGAATAACTACATTTCAGAATTAAAATCACTCCAACTCCATCGGAATGCTGAAAACAGGAGCAGACGGCTTGATAGAGCTTCCTTGCATGGATCATTAAATGTCAAGGCTGCTGTAGGGCATGGGGTAGCAATTTGTCATCAGCCAGCTTGATTCATTCCATGTGATATTAAAAATTGGCTAACAACACTGGATACAGCAAAGGCTGTAGGAGCAGGCAACATCCTGACTGTAGTACTGAACACACTCCTGAACTAGCCTTGCATCCAGCCAGGGTGTTCGTGTACATTTACAATATTGACATCCACCCAACAGAATGGAAAGTTGTCCACAAAAAGCAGGGCAAATCTTTTCGGGCTTAATACTGCCCAATCAGTCAACATTTAAATATCAGCAAAGTGAAGATACATGGCATTGACCATGCTCACAAGCAGCATTTACTTGTCAATAACCCACCCCTCCCTCCACCCTAAATATTCAATCCCTTCAGCTCTGGTGCCCTGTGGCTGCATTGTTTACCAGATACAAAATGCACTTAATTTACTTGCCTGGACCATTCCAATAGTACTTGCCAAACATGAGACTTCAACTAGGATCATCATCAGGAGACTTCAACTAGGAGACTTCATCAGGCACGGTAGCGTAGCAGTTAGTGTATCGCTTTACAGTGCCAGTGACCCGGGTTCAATTCCGGCCACTGTCTGTAAGGAGTTTGTATGTTCTCCCCGTGTCTGCGTGGGTTTCCTTTGAGTGCTCCGGTTTCCTCCCACATTCCAAAGATGTACTGGTTAGGAAGTTGTGGGCATGCTATGTTGGCGTGGGAAATGTGGCGACACTTGCGGGCTGCCCCCAGAACACTCTACACAAAGATGCATCTCACTGTGTTTTGATGTACATGTGACTAATGAAAACATCTTATCTTATCTTAGGTACAGCAGGCACATAGGAACACCACCACCTGTAAGTTCCCAATGAGCCTTGAGAAGGATCAGGGTCATATGGCCCCCTCTTGCCCTTTTAGTTTATGTTTTAATTCACACTTCAGCCTGACTTGGAAATATCTTCCTGTTCCTCCATTGTCACTGAGACAAATGGAACTTTCTGTGCAGCAAAACTGCAGCTACATTATGGCTTTATGGTAGCTTTTGCGTGTTGTACACTCACCTCAGAAATTCGGTATGTCCCCTTTGACACTCACCAACTATTATCAATGCATCATAGAAAGCATCCTATCTGGATGCATCACAGCTTGGTACGGCAATTGCTCTGCCCGGGACCAAAAGAAACTGCAGAGAATTGTGGACACAGCCCAGCGCGTCACAGAAACCAGCCTCCCCTCCTTGGACTCTGTCTTTACCTCTCGCTGCCTTGGTGAAGCAGCCAGCATAATCAAACACCCTACCCACCCGGGTCATTCTCTCTTCTCTCCTCTTCCATCAGGTAGAAGATACAGGAGCCTGAGGGCATGTACTACCAGGCTCAAGGACAGCTTCTATCCCACTGTGATAAGACTATTGAACGGTTCCCTTATACGATAAGATGGACTCTGACCTCACAATCTACCTTATCGTGACCTTGTACCTTATTGTCTACCTGCACTGCACTCTCTCTGTAGCTGTGACACTTTACTCTGTACTGATATTGTTTTTACTTGTACTACCTCAATGCACTCTGTACTAACTCAATGTAACTGCACTGTGTAATGAATCAATCTGTACGAACGGTATGCAAGACAAGTTTTTTACTGTACCTCGGTACAAGTGACAATAATAAACCAATACCAATACCAAGATTCCACATTTACTGGAAGTGACTGGAGACCAATTTCTATCCCCATACTTTCTTCAGTAGAGAGCCATGTTTCTTTAGGTAGTAACACTTGCATCCAATAGAACATCAATAAATAGGAAAAACTATTGACCTAATAGTTGGGGCCAGAGTGTCAACTACCAGAGGCCACCCAGGTGTAGAGTCCCCTTCTGTAATTGTACATTTAAGTAACGGGGTAACTTAGTGATTGGGTTAGCAAAATTTCACAGGCTTTGCAGTATACTGAGAATGTTAAAAAGGTGAGAGTGGATGAAAACAGACATGAGTCTTGGGATGATCCAAAGCAAAGGATCAGAGATCAGAGAAGTTAGGTAGGTACATGTGAAAACCTGATATTTACCGCGAAAATAATTTGGGAATATAAGTCTGCACTGTGTTGTGTAAACCACAGTCCTGCTACTGGAATTAATAAAGACTTCTTTGTTCTGAGTAGAGTTTAAATCACTCTTACCAAGAGGCCAACGTTGAATGTTCAAAGACTGTAGGGAAAACAACAAGAAGCTGAAGATGTCCTTTTCACTCTGCAGTGCTCTGTAGCTGGCCTGTACATCCCAGTTTTATTAACACCTATTTTCTCCTTTACCTCCTACCCCTCAGGAGGACTGACGGCTGAGATTGGGCTCCAAATTCAGAAAAGAGCATTGGTTGGGAGGTCCTCCTCTACATTCCTCTTAAGGTATCCAAGTGTAATTCAGGAACAGCTACTTTCCTACAACCATCAGGTTCTTGAACTGACCTGCACAACCCTAACCCTACCTCAGCAACGGAACACTACAGACAACTTCTTGCACTACCATGGACTTGCTTCTAATTTATGTACTGATGTCTCATTTTGCACAGTCTTTTTCTGACCGTCTTGTATAATTTATGTTCTGTGTGTTGTCTGAATCTACATGCCTGTGATGCTGCTGCAAACAAGTTTTTCATTGTAACTGTACCTCACCACACTTATGCACATGGGACTAAACTCGACTTGACTTGACTTTCTTTCTTTCCTCACTCAAGAATATCCTTGAACATTCTGATGGAAGATGACAGGACAAAGCAGATTTGAAAGGAAAGTTTCTCTTCACTCAGAGAGTGGATGATATCTGAAACTTGCTGCCAGAGGAGATGGTGGAATCAGATACAATCACTATGCTTATGAGACATTTAGACAGGCACTTAAAAAGGCAAAGCATAGAAGAATACAGACCTACCGCAGGCAAATGGGATTAGCATGGATGGGCAAAAGGCTTAGCATGGATGTGGTGAGCTGAATGGTCGATTTCTGTCCTGTATAACACTATGACTTCAAGAGAGAGTGCACTCCCTCCTCAAATATTGTAGATTCTAAACACCAGCAGAAGAGAGGCAGCAGTATTGGCTGGTATCCTAGGAAACAGCACCTTATCTTCCATCTGGGCACATTGCAGCCTTCAGCACTTAATATCAAATCCAATAATTCCAGATAACTCTTTTTTTTTGTTTATAAGGGGACTGGCCAGTTCTGCTGCAAGGTTATCCATCTGTAATATTAACTCAAGTTTTTCTTTCTCCACTGATCTGCTGGGAATTTCCGGCAATCTCTTTTTGGTTTTCGGTCTTGGAAAATGCTCCAATCTTCATTTCACTGCTTTTATAGGTCCCTTTGTTTGTTTCCATTCATTTTCCATATTTCCCTATGACATTCGGCCCACTGAGTCTATGCTAGCCCATGGTGCAATTCTATTCCCCCCACTAATTTCCTCTGTAACCTATTCTCCCCACACTTCCATCAACTCCCCCCAGATTCTACAATTCACCCAATCACCTACACAATAGGGGCAACTTAATGGGGTCAATTAACCTACCAACCTGCACATCTTTGGGATGTGGGAGGAAATCACATGACCTAAAGGAAGCCCATGACGTCACAAGGAGAATGTGCAGCATCAGAGCTGCTCTCTCTCACTCTCTCTGCAACCTCATGTTTTCTCACTTTCTCAGTTCTTCAGTCTGAAACACTGACTAGATTTCTCCCTCCGTAGATGCTGCCTGACCTGCTGAGTGTTCCCAGCATTTCCTGTTTTTATTTCTTGAGAGGCAAGTGGCTGACTATGTTCACCTCTCTGTTCTTCTCTCCTCTGTTCTGCAGGAAGTGTTTTGTTTGCAGAGTTTACAAATACTCTTCGCATTGCTTGGTCTTTGTTATTTTTCCTGCATGTCTTCTTGGGAAAGCGTTGGGTTGTCCTGATGTAGTGCAGCCAGTTTCCAGTGTTGTGTCTATGGGAGGGATTCCTCTGTGTGGAGAAGGTACTGGAGAAAGTGGAATCAATTAGATAGTCCTTTCAAAGAGCAAACACAGATGCAATGGGCTGGATTACAATGTCCTTTAATATTAGACTTAATGAGAACCCTTTTGTATACATATTCTCACACAGGAGTTGGGGAAGTGGGTGAATGTCCCATCCCACCATACCTCCCTCTGGTGTTAACGCATCCTGGGTAGCAATCTAGCCTCTTTTCAAGAATAATCACTCCTTCCTCTCTGCTCCTGTTTGTTTCTCTTCTGGGTTGCATTTCTATTCTTCTCTTGATTCACTTTCCTCATTACCTTCTCTTCCCTTTTCTCTCTCGCTCTGTTATCTCTCCCATCAGTTATCCTTTATTTTCCTCCAATCTGTTTCTCGGCCCCACCCCCTACTTGTACACCCATTTCATTCCTTCGCTCCTCTGAGTAAGCTTTTGGTCTTGTTTCTAATTTTTCCTTCTTTGGTTTGATATCTGTTTTTACTCACAGATCTTAGAAGTGTCTTAGGATGCATTAAGTATGCCAAACCAATCCAAAATGTTATTGTACATCATCACAGAAGCAGTAAAATTATATATGAATAAATTTTCTTTTGTAATGGTTACTGTTTTTTTTTAATTATGTTGTCTTATCTTTATAATGAACAGAGACAGGCCATTCAGCCCATCAGGTCCATATCAGCTCCCAGCACAGCAAGCTGCCCCCCTCTTACTTCCTCATACTCATGCAACTTATTCTCTCTCATACATGCTAATTTACAGTAGCCAATTAACCTATCAACACACGTTGGAATGTGGGAGAAGCTGGACTGTTGGAGGAAACCCACACCATCACAGAGAGATAAGATAAGATATCTTTATTAGTCACATGTACATCGAAACACACAGTGAAATGCACCTTTTGCGTAGAGTGTTCTGGGGCAGCCCGCAAGCGTCGCCACGCTTCCAGCGCCAACATAGCATGCCCACAACTTCCTAAACCATACATCTTTGGAATGTGGGAGGAAACCAGAGCACCCAGAGGAAACCCACGCAGTCACGGGGAGAACGTACAAACTCCTTACAGACAGTTGCCGGAATCGAACCTGGGTCACTGGTACTGTAATAGCATTACGCTATCCGCTACAGTACTGTGCCTGTACAAATTCTACATACAAGGATTGAATCCCTGTTTCTGGAGCTGTGCCTAACAGTGAAAGGCCTTGAAGGTTGGCTCTACTGATATCCTGCTATCACTCTGCCTGAAGACTGATGAAGATCCCGATGGTAAGCAATAACCATCTCAAAACAGAGTTGTAGCACAAGACCTGTTGAACCCTTGTGGAATTTCAAGGCTGAACTTGCAAAACTAAAGCTTTTTAATTGATAATATTTTAACAATAAAGTGTGTGAGTTGAAAATAAGCAAAACCACTTGAAGTGGGTCTAGAACTTGCCTCGAACTTGCAGCAGACCAAGTGTTCAGTTGGTTCGCTTTTTGCTGCAATAAAGCACATCTCCCAGTCCACTAAAAATCTATCATCTCTTCACAGAATGGCTATTCCAATAATCAGTACTTTCAAGGATAAAAGTAAAATACATTTTCGTATTTGATGTGACAGAAACAGCCCAGCTCTTCCATGCCACCCAAGATGCCGACCTAAGCTGGTCCCATTTGCCTGTGTTTGACCCATTTCCTTCTATACCTTTCCTTTGCATGTACCTGTCCAAATGTCTTTTAAAGGTTTTAATTGTATCCGCCTCTACCACTTCCTCTGGCAGCTCATTACATATACCCTCCACCTTCTGAGTGAAAAACTTGCCCCTCAGGTCAAACTATTCAATGATACAAGCTACTCAGCTCCAAAATATCATCTCCCTTACCTCTTATTCCTCATTATAATTTTCCACCCCTTCCCATTACTAGATCAAGTTTTTGAATTCCACCCCTCTTACAGCAACATTTGTACAATTTGAACAAACATTAATGGATGCCTTAATTTACTAGAGACATAAGTTAACATACAATGGATCAGAACATGCAAAGCTAATGGCTTTTCAATAATTATATATGATTATCAGTGGAAGGCTGTCCAAAGTGCTTTCACGTTAAGAAAATAAGCTTCCTTAAACCTTGCTCTGTGGAGCTAACCTTTTAATTTTCCACGATGGTTCCATATAACCTGAGTAAAGGGTAGCAGCTGCAACATATTTTTAGTTTTAATTATCACTTGTGTAAACTGTTGTTCCCAGGACGTGTAATGTCCCAATCTGTGTCATTTTCAAATGAATTCAAGCTGTGCATATATTTTCACTGGGTTGACAAAAAACATTAAACGAGAAATAATATTATCTGAGGACTGTGTACAGTAAAAGGATTAAAGTTTAACTTATCACCAGTATGGGTGACACAGTGGCGCAGCGAGTAGAGCCACTGCCTCACTGTGCCAGAGACCCGGGTTCAATCCTGCCCTTGGGTGCTGTGTGTGTGGAGTTTGCACGTTCTCCCTGTGACTGCATGGGTTCCTCCCAGGTGCTCTAGTTTCCTCCCACATCCCAAAGACGTGTGGATTGGTAGATTAATTGACCACTGTAAATTGCCCTTACTGCGGTAGAATCGGGGTGGGGGAGGAGTTAAAGAGAATACGGGAAGAATTTTTTAAAATGGGACTAATGTAGGATTAGTGTAAATGGTTGACAGTTGTTGTGGACCAAAGAGCTTGTTTCTGTGCTGTATGACTCTATAACCTCTGTCCTCCTCTGACCAGCTCCCACACCTCTTTCTTCTTCTCCCGCCTTACTTGATTTATTTCTTACACCTCTCCTTCCATCTCTGGACCACAAACCATCCCCCTTTAAGTTTCTGATGGAGGGTTTCGACCTGAAGCATCGACAATTCCTTCCCCCCCCACAAATGCTGCTTGACCCACTGAGTTCCTCCAGCAGATTGTTTGTTGCTCCCTTTAAGTTCCCTTCTGATGACTTTGCCATTCTGCCAACAGGATCCATCAGTCTGGAATTCTCTTGCTAAATGCTAATGCCCGGTCAAACCTCTCCTAACCCTCAGCTGCCTCAGGACATCACAATCGAAATAGATAAACCTAAACCATTGAAAGTTTAAAGAGCCATTTTTATGTTGTCCCAGATGTTCATGAGTCTTTGGAACTCTCTTGCTCAAAGGGTGGTGGAAACAGTCTTTGAACATTTTTAAGGTAAAGGTATACAGACACTTGATAAGCAAGGCAGAGGTGGGAGTGAAAGGTTACCAAGTGTAGATGGGAATACAAAGTTGAGGTTACAATTAGATCAGCCATGATGTTATTAAATGTTGGAGAAGTCTTGAGAATTCATTTGTTCTAATAAATACAATGACAATGTTGCTTTTAATTGGGAGCCCACCATCATTTCTATAAATAATTTCTTTTTGGAGGGAAAAGCACACTTTAGAAAACATTTGTGCAACATGTCAGTCCAAGAAGCTGCAATCTAGATCAGGCTATTTAAAATTCATGATACTATTTTCGACTTTTGCTTTGAATCACACCTTCCATAGAGAGATAGATTGGTGTTGCTACAGTGATGCTTGCCAGCAGAAATTACTGAGGTGTTCATGGGGTTTCTCTTCCTACAGCAGAAGTTTAATATCAATTGGCGCAAACACAAGGCCATACATCTGGTAGAAGGCCAACTTCCTCTAGTGATGTCAGTGCTTCTCTTAGCTACAGATTTGATTTTGTAATTATCTCTGGTCCTTTATGTTGAGCATATATTTGGAGCTGGTGACAAATACAACACTTCCTAGTGTTTCCCGTGACTTTAAGTTCTTTCTTTCTAAACCCAAGAAAATGCAAATAGAAAGGACCAAGAAGTAAATTAGATTACATTGCTTGGTCATTAAAGGCCACATTCCTACAGGTACACTTTGGGCACTGTTAGATTAGTCCTTACCACCAAGTGCAAACTGCAATACAGTAAGTTAATAGATCCAAACAGCAATTTAGGATTTTTACCGATAAAAAAAATCTGATAGACTGTACTTCAAAATGTAGGGTGCCAAAAAAAAAAGGCTAGGAAGTGTTGGAAGAACTGATGCTTAAAATAAAATAAAAAATAGCATTAAACCAGATCCTGTATCAGGCAAAGTTCTCCAATACTGAACAAGACAGAGGACTGGTTCTCAAAGTCCTTCCCCTTTATATTTTAATGATATTAAAAAAAGGCTGCCTTTTCCTTCCACAGCAACTTGATGACCATATCCCAGGGATTTCTGAACTTTGACCTTGATTTGTTTGAATTTTCTGTGTGTTTTGCATTCACATATTTACAATGCAACTCACCGGGTCTGCTATATCAGAAAACAGCACTGGGAGTATGATGTATATGCTTGTTGGAGTGTGCAGACTTTGCAGATTGTGAGGTTAATCCTCATCCAATGCAATACTTCCCTAAATTGGACCTCATCCATTACTGGCAGGTTTGTCAGCGACTGAATTGTAGCAGGGCTGGTTGAGGGGGAAGTAAAGTCTCTTACTTCTGAAGTCTGCAGACAGGTGTGAGGGAAGTGAGATCTGTTCCTTTTTTATTCGGTAATGGGATGTTGGCATCACTGCCAGGGTTGGCATTGATTGCACGTCTCTAATTGCCCCCTGAACTGAGTGGCTTGCTTGCTGGCCCACCTCATTATGGTGTGCAATCATAGGTTAACCAGTCTGGTGAGTCTGGAGGGACACACATGCTCGTCTCTTTAAGATAAGATAAGATGTCTTCATTAGTCACATGTACATCGAAACACACAGTGAAATGCATCTTTTGCATAGGGTGTTCTGGGGCAGCCCACAGGTGTCGCCATGCTTCCAGCACCAACATAGCATGCCCACAACTTCCTAACCCATACATCTTTGAAACATGGGTGGAAGCCAGAACACCTGGTGGAAACCCACGCAGACACGGGGAGAACCTGCAAACTCCTTACAGACAGCAGCGGGAATTGAACCTGGGTCGTTGGCACTGTAATAGTGTTACATTAACTGTGACACTACCATGCCTGCCCAAGGACTGAAGAACATTAGTGAATCAGATGGGTATTTCAAAAAACCATTACTGATATTAGCTTTCAACTCCAGATTTATTTAGTTACTTGAATTTAAGTCAGAATCAGAATCCGAATCAGGTTCATTATCACTGGCATACGTCGTGAAATTTGCAGTTTTGCGGCAGCAATACAGCGCAAAGACATAAAATTACTACAAATTACAAAATAAATAAATAGTGCAAAAAAAAGAAATAACGAGGTAGTGTTCCTGGGGTCATGGACCGTTCAGAGGTCTGATGGCGGAGGGGAAGAAGCTGTTTCTAAATTGCTGAGTGTGGGTCTTCAGGCTCCTGTACTTCACTGCTGTAGTAAGAGTTGAATTTGTGTTGCTGGGTCAGTACCCAAGCCTCAAGGTACTTGTTCTGTAACCGAGCCACCATGCTAATCTTTCCCACTGTGTTCTCATTTCTATGCCCCAGCTAAATCCTGTTACTCCCAGACATGAGAGGTTGAGGTATTTTTTCTCTTGGACTTTACCTAAGTAAGAAGGGAGGAGATCCTACAGTACAGGCCGACTCTTCTTCTCTACACAAAAGCAAAGCCAGAACTGGGATGTCAGTGACAGAGAAGGTCACAGTGGCCACCAATTTTTATGGTATTTGCAAAATCTTCAGTTAGCAGCTCACTGCCGCATAAGGGAGGTCACAGCCACTCTCCATTCCTACAGACTAGAATTGAATTGAACTGATTTATTATTGTCACATGTACCAAGACACAGTGAAAAACTTTGTTTTGTACAACATCCAATCAGATCATTTCATTACTACATTGAGGTAGCACAAGAGAAAACAATAACAGAATGCAGAATAAAGTGTCACAGTTACAGAGAAAGTGCAGTGCAGGCAGACAATAAGGTGCAAGGCCATAACGAGGTAGATTGTGAGGTCACGGGTCCATCTTATCATACTAGGGGACCGTTCAGGGTTATAGGCAGGTAGTTAGAGTTGAGTCCACAGCCAGATCAGCCAAGATCTTGTTAAATGGCGGAGCAGGCTTGACGGGCCAGATGGCCTCCTCCTGCTCCTATTTCTTATATTCAATAGTCTTATATAGACAGGATAGAAATTGTCTTGAACCTGGTGTTACATGCCTTCAGGCTTTTGTACCTTCTGCCCGACGGGAGGGGGGAGAAAAGAGAATATCTGGGATAGGTGGGGTCTTTGATTATGTTGGCTCCTTTACCAAGGCAGCGAGAAGTGTAGACAGAGTCCATGGAGGGAAGGCTGATTTCCATGATGTGCTGAGCTATGTCCACAACTCTCTGCAGTTTCTTCTCCCCTGTTAGGGAACAGCAGATAGCAAGATCACGTGAATTCTGAAAGAAAGTGAATTCCCAGTAGTTCAGTGTGCCATTGGTGGTTCCACCATAAGAACAACGCATTTGAATCCTTAAATGACTCACAGCTGCAAGGTGTTTAATTCACTGAATGTGCAGTTGGTCCGTAACCACATTCAGAAGGTCATAAAGATTCCTGCTTGGTATAGGGGTGCCTTCACAATGCCTTCATTTTCTCCACATCCGTCCACTTTTGTACTGCTATGCCAGACCACAAGGTGGTAGCTTGGAGACAAGGGCCATGCCCTTACTATTATGACTGGTGGAGGATGCAATCTTAATAACATGATTTCAACGCAGTTTTAACACACTGTTTATTTGTCCAGAGGTGGAGGGGAGAAGGATGGACCTCTAATCACAGCAGACCAGTAGGTCCTCTGGACAAAACCTAAATGGCAGGTGAAGGAGACAGCAACTGCTGGCAAAGGAAAGGGTCATTCCTCAAGGATGTGGATGGAATGCAGAAAAAAGTTCTATGTGTGGTAAAGGCCAGTGTGTAGATTTTCAGATACCAGTCACTGACTCACTAGCCTCATTCACTAGTCAATGCACCACACACCCCTCCCTCACCGACAATTATAATCAATCAGTACTTACACATAATATTCAAATATCCCACTGTTCAATACCCACCTCGTAAGCAAAGCCTCACATTATGAATAACTGTATCTCATTTCATTTTGCAGTGCTAATCAATTTATCCCTTCATCTCTTATCTCAGCTCTCAATATTTCTTGTGTTCATTGAAAAACAAACCTTAAAAATATGAAGATGGTAGCACTGTCTGGATATAAATCACAGTGTTTAAGACTTGATAAATACCAGCACAACATGTCAAACCACGAAGATGCAATCTAAACTGGCCTATTTTTTATCCATGATACCATCTTTCAACTTCTGTTTTCAATCTCCCTCGTATACAGAGACTGGTGTCACAACACTCATATTTGCCCGCAGAGATTCCTTTGATGTTCCTCGGGCTTACTGCAGAGGATATTAAACAAACATTATGAACTACATCTGGGGGAAGGCCAGCTGTTCCTATTTGATTTGCCTATACGCTTCATACTTCTGCAACTAAAATCATTTGTATTGAGCAAATATGAAGAATCTGGTGAAGATGTTGTTTTAATTGATTTATTTGATGTGGATGGCCTTTGCAAGTCTGGCATTTATTGCCGATCCATAATGCCCTTCAATTTACTGGCAACGTCTTTTCAGAGGACATTGTAGACTCAATCGAATTGGAATTGAAATTGGTTTACTATTGTCACATGTACCGAGGTACAGTGAAAAGCTTGTCTTGCATACCGTTCATACAGATCAATTCATTACAACAGTGCATTGAGGTAGCACAAGGTAAACCAATAACAGAATGCAGAATAAAGTGTTACTGTTACAGAGAAAGTGCAGTGCAGGCAGACGATAAGGTGTAAGGCCATGATGAGGTAGATTGTGAGGTCAGAGTCCATCTTATTGTACTAGGGAACCATTCAATAGTCTTATAACAGTGGGGTAGAAGCTGTTCTTGAGCCTAGTGGTACGTGTTTTCAGGCTTTTGTATCTTCTGCCCAATGGGAGAGGGGAGAAGAGAGAATGTCTGGGGTGGGTGGGGTCTTTGATTATGCTGGCTGCTTTACCGAGGCAGCGAGAAGTATAGACAGAGTTCATGGTGGGGAGGCTGGTTTCCGTAATATGCTGAGCTGTATCCACAATCCTCTGCAATTTCTTGCAGTCATGGGCAGAGCAGTTGCCAAAAGCCATGATACATCCAGAGAGGATGCATCAAATAAACTGAATCAAATTACCATAGGCTGGGAGAATCTCAATATCACTGAAATTTCCTTCCTAAGGACACGAGTGAACCGGATGAGATTTTAACTCTATCTGGTGGTTTTGCAATCACATTAAATCTATCTTATTCAATTAATTGAACTGAAGTTCCTCAAATGTTGTGTTGGGATTTTCCATCAGTAGGTGAGTCTAGGAACTGAGGGCACAGCCTCAGAATAAAGGGACATCTCTTTAGAACTGAGATAAGGAGGACTTTCTTCAGCCAAAGGGTGGTGAATCTGTGGAATTCATTGCCACGGAGGGCTGTGAAGACCAAGTCATTGTGTGTATTTAAGGCAGAGATTGATAGGTTCTTGATTGGGAAGGGGTTTAAGGTTTACAGGGAAAAGGCAGCAGAATGGGGCTGAGAAAAAAAAATTAGCCATGATTGAATGGTGGAGCAGACTTGATGGGCTGAATGGCCTAATTCTGCTCCTACATCTTATGGTTTATAGGATTTTAACCCTTGTTTATGAAAAATTTGGCTATGTTTCTGGTTAGCGCTCCAGTAAAATAGTCATTAAGCTATCACACCCTCTAACTAAAACAGGACAACAATCTTGCACCTCCTCTCTTTATCATTATAATCACCTGGTTGGTACTGTGCCAGGGAACTATAATCCTTATTATAATAATACTATGGCATCTATTTGGTATCACTGTCCTGCTAGGCCGGCAGAAAACAATCGAGGGGCCAATTAAAATAGCTGAAGCTTTAGCACCTCCCTTCCTGCTCTGATCCAATCTACTGCAACACTTTGTGGGAAAGGGAGCCACTGTTAACCAATGGGCTACTCTTCAAATATTCATTCTGCAAGTTACAGTTACTGTTCCTACATTTCATTATGCATAATTCCAAAAGTTCTTAATAAGCTATAAACGACTTCAAGCAATTCAAGATGATTTATAAATTCAAAGGGACACACAAGAGACTGCAGATGCTGGAAATCTGGAGCAACACACAAGGGAGCTGGAGGAACTCAGCTGGTGAGGCAGCATCGAGGGAGGGAAATGGGCAGTCGTTTCAGGTCAAGACCCTTCATCAAGATATACGGAGGGTCCTGATGAAGTCCTGGATCCTGATGGAGGGTCTCGATCCAAAACGTCAACTGTCCATTTCTCTCCATTGATGCTGCCTGACCCACTGAGTTCCTCCAGCTCCTCTGTTTGTGGCTTATAAATTCAAATTCCATGTTTCTTTTTCACATCTTGTCCCATTAGGGACCAATCTGAGGAGATTTAAAGAGACCTGAACAGTGAAGAAGAGGCAGCCTCTCAGCTATGCAAACCTGGCTGGGATTCAAGGAGGGCCGCTGTTTCTGCCTGAAGTTATATCTAAGCCAACGATTTTGCTCTTGAGGGGAAAAACAAGTGAAACCTACTTACTTGCTAATTTATTATATAGTATAGATTTCCTTGCAAAAAGGAATCATTATATAGGAATACTTTTCCTTATTTTTTTTAAGTTTCAATTAAAACTTTGAGAACCAAATTTCTGGAAAGTAGGACAGGGGAAACAGTTATAGAACATAGAACAGTGTGGATGATGAAGGGTCTCAGCCGGAAGCATTGACTGTCCATTTCCCTCCACAGATGCTGCCTGACTCGCTGAGTTCCTCCAGCAGCTTGCTTTTTGCTTCAGATTCCAGCATCTGCAGTCTCCTGTGGCTCCACAGAACAGCACAGCACAGGAACAGGCCCTTCAGTCCATGACGTCTGTGCTGATCATGCCAATTTTAACTATTCCCATCAGCCTACACATGGTCTATACCCTTCCATTCCCTGCCTGTTTATGTGCCTGTCTAAATGCCTCTCAAACATCACTGTCACATCTGCTTCCAACACTTTTCCTGGTAGCGTGTTCCAGGCACCTACCATTCTCTGCATAAAAAACTTGCCTTGTAAAGATCTTCTAAACTTTCCCCTTTTCACCTTAAGCTAAGCCCTCCAGTATTTGACATTTAGTCATACAGAGTCATAGAGTCATACAGCAAGGTAACAGGCCCTTCAGCCCAACTTGTCCATGCCCATCCAAGCTAGTCCCATTTGCTGGTGTTAGACCCATAACCTTCTAAATCTTTCCTATCCATATACCAGTCCAACTGTCTTTCATCCAGGAAGAAAGACTCTGACTATCATCCCTATCTATGCCTAATATTTTCAGAATTACAGATGAGGGGTATTAAGGTTAACTTTCTCACATGTAAGTTGTCACACAATCACATTGACACTGGACCCATTCAATATTCAAGATCATTTCTAAAGATATTGACAAACAGAATCATAGAGAGTTATAGAGTCATACAGCAAGGTGACAGGCCCTTCGGCCCAACTTGTCCATGCCAACCAAGATGCCCATCCAAGCTAATCCCATTTGCTGGTGTTTGACCCATAACCTTCTAAACCTGTCCTACCGATATACCTGCCCAACGGTCTTTTAAAAGTTGTTACTGTACCTGCCTCAACCACTTCCTCTGGCAGCTTGTTCCACACACACATTCACCACCCTCTGTGTAAAAAAAAGTTGCCCCTCAGAAACATGAAACAAGTTCATACAGTTTCTGAATAAATGTTGCATTTTTGGATGTGCCATCATTCAAATGAGCTTAAAAATAAGGCTCTGTTGTTCTCTCAGGAAGATGTATAAGATTCCTGTTAAAATATTTGGAAGGTTCATCCTTCAGTTTACATCACTAATGCAGCTATGATGAGAAGCTCATCCTGCTTTGTAGCACTAAATGTGTTATATGTCAGCATTAGTGTGCAGTTTTCTACCACTGATTTCAGTTGAATGAATTTTGGATGCAGAGAACATTGCACCGAAACTACCGTATAACACATGTATCACTCCTGACATAAATTACTAATTAATAAACTGGTTACTTAACTCATTGAAGTTTAAGGTGCCTTGCTGTGCACAAATTACTGTGCTGGTCCTACATTATATCATCTACACTTCAAAAAGTACTTAATAGGCCATAAACCACTTTGAGTCATCTGAGATGTATTATAAATTCATGTTCTATTCTAGCTTTCTTTTTTGTATCTTGTCTGGAGATCAGCTAGTGCCCATGTACTGTATGTTATGTTAAATAGATGCAAAAGAGATGCTGCTTTTGTTTGTCTGGTTTCAGCTAACTTTCACTCTTCCTTTAGGTGAGGATCATTACTAGAAGTCAACACTAAAGTAAATGTTCTTCTCCTTAAGATTTTTTTCTTAGAACTAAAGTAATCAACAGTTATGGTTTAGCGTTTGCCCAGAGGGCTGAACAGGTTTAAACTATTTCTCACTTTCATTTCTGTTAAAAACTAAGGTCAAAGGTTTATGAACAGATGTGTTACAAATGCACTGTATCTGACTTGTGCTGATTCAGGAAAAAGAGCTAGTTCTTGTACAGGGTTTGAATGTCACCCTGAATCCAGCAGGTTGTCTTCCAATCTCTTCATATAAGAAAAGTAAAGATTATTCATGAAAAGTATATTTAAGTACAAAAAAAAGAGTATGACTGTTTACATTTATAGAGTTGTTCCGTCTATAAATTCACAGTGTTATCAGCTCTATACATTGGTAGTGTTTGCACATTTTGTGTACATAGCATCCTTGCCACTCACATGACCTCCTGGAACAATGCAAACTTTAAGTGTATGAGAGCTTTCTACCCTGGACTTAGCCCCTCAATGTCCCGTGGCAGAAGGATCCTAGAATGTAGTCCTTCCCTACAATGCCTTTGTGTTGGTTGTCTTGAAGTCCTCCTCCTTCAGTTCATGGGCAAAACATTTGCCCTAGTATGAAGCAATCAAGAGTGCCCAATGCTTTCCTTTGCATTTTACACTTTACCGTTGAGATACTTGGCATTTTTCCTTCAGAAAATTGCTCTTCCCCAATTGAGATTAATGACTGGGTTTGAATATCCATTATTTCTGCAGAGCAACTCACAAATTGCTTTTTTAATATCTATACAATCTTTAATATCCATCAGGGACAACAGGTGTCTTGTTTAAATCATTCTTCTCCAAAGAATTCAGATGCTGATCATTAACGGCTATTCTTAATGTTTGCAAAATTCCATCTACAAGAGATTGAAAACTTTCTTCCAGTTAAAATACTTCAAATAACCTACAATGCATAAATCTGTTTTTATTTAATGATGGCAAGTAATGAAATAATAACAAGCTGAATGTATTTGCTAAGTGCTCATGTCACATTATTTAAAAATATGTGGAATACTGTTTTGTTTTCACTGGCTACAACAATAATGTGTAAAATCTATAACCAATTGATGAGGCAATGCAGCAGCTAAGACGAAATCTACTTCAGCAGCAGCATATTTATAGAAAATACTAGACCTGAAAAAGTCAAGGTCTCCTCACAGTGAGCTCACATACCTAGTCTAAGCATTTAATTAATCAAGGTACCTAGATTCCAACTGTAAATCAGCTGAGTAGTATTGCTTTGCACAATGAGGAAAATCATAAAGAACAATTTGGAGTGATGGTAAATCTTTACAAAGCACCAAATCACTGCTGACTTTTTTCAGAACAAAAGTTCATTCTATATTTTCAGCCACTTAAAAGAAATTGAGCCCTGATTTTAATCTAATCTGGTATATTTGCCATATGTGACAAACATAGAAAATGCATTTGAAAGACAGCCAACACAAAGGCATTGTGGGGAAGGACTGCAGTCCAGGGTCCTTCTGCCATGAGACTTTGAAGGCTAAGCCCAAGGTAGAAGCCTCTCAAACACCTGAAGTTTGTACTGTTCCAGGTGGTCACATGAGTGGCAACGGTGCCCTGTACACAAAATATGCCAACTCTACCAATGTATAGAATTGATAACAGTGAATGGCATGTTTGGGTTATGTAGGCTTAAATCTCATGAACTTTAATATCCATTCATTTTGAGTGACAAGAACATTATGCTGGGTACGTTCTCCTTCGTATTGTTTTTACTACCTTCAGAAGGTATTTTTGCCGAGTTATTCTCCACTAGAACGACAAACATTTGCTGGAAGGTACCTTTGACCCTTTGTGCACTTTCCTGAAATAGGTTTACTGTACATCATGAAAGGAATTTGTTTGCTTGGCACCTGGGGGCAAATTCCCCAATTATCTCCCTCCCATTGTGACACCTCCCATCAATTTTTCATGTTTCTATGAAGTTCACCAATGAGTTTAATAGAGCCATAGTCCTGCAGTCAAACAGCAGGGAAACAGGCTATTCAGCCCATCACTGACCAATATGCACCCATTCATATTAATCCACTCTTCCAGCACTTGACCCTTAGCTATCTATGCCTAGTCAATTCAAGTCCTTGTCAAGACTTTTCTATAAATGCTGTCAGCAACTGCTTTCACCACTCTCTCAGGCAGCGTATTCCAGGTACCACTCTCGGGCTGGTTTCCCTCAGATCTCATCTAAATCTCTTACCCTTTACCCCAAATTTATGTCCTCTAGTTTTATATACCTCTGATAAGGGGAAAAGTTTCCTGTAGTCTACTCTATCGCTTTGTTCTGTTCCTAACCCCTTCTTCGATATGTGAATGCCAATGCAAAAATGTTGAATCAGCAAATGTGAATACTTCTCTATTCAGGCAGAAGATCAATCCCTAACAATTTAGGACTCATTTATACCAGGAGACAAATGTTATTCAGTATGTTCATCGAAACAGATGAGTATTGTTAGCTGTCATTATAGAGAACCAAGATAATTTTGATTTGAAGCATGATTTCTAATTTAAAGTGAAATGTTCTTATCTATTTAATTGTGGTATGTTTCCTGATCCTTCTGTTACACTAGGAGCCATCAAATGGAAACAAATGTTTCACAAGGAGCACTGAGCTTGCTGGAAAGACAGTTTAATGTCAAAGGACTCCAAAAGCTCTTGATTGCCTTTGAACTATTTGGGCAGACTGGAATGTTAGTTGTAACATTTATTACTGTTAGCTCGTCTGTCACTTGTTCATCATCAAATTTTCTCAAGCATTAACATGCCACATAATAACAGAATGTAGTATTGACCAGTCAGTTGTGTTCTTATAATAACATTTGTCAAATTCCAAGTGACTTTAATCTTATAACTTCACACTAAAAGATATCTAGCTTGTTTAAATTGAGTATTTGTAGAATAAGCTATTTGACTGTGCGATGTTAATGGGGAATGGGATAAACTATTCAGTTCTTTAGGTTTAAAGTAACTAACTGTCAACTCTTGTTGAATTTCACATAGAAAAATCATCTGATGTAAACTCCACATTCATGTCCTATATAGAATCAAACAGGCTGAGACTGATTTATGGCTCAGGATTCATCCAGTCTACCTGTTTGTCTTGATAAATATTTCACTTTGCAGGCAAGTGTGATTCAACTTTCACTAGTTACGCTCACATTATATTACATGGATGACCATAACATTACTGAAGGGCATAGTCTTCATGAAATGACAGGCAACTTTTTTTTTGCTGCGACATTTCAAGGTTAATGTTGCTATAATATTTGTGAAATGAAACTATATAACAACTCATTTTCTTTAAATAGTAATAAGGATAAACTGATTCATTTGATGTTATTGTAATTATAATGACAGTCTTCACGCTTCATATTAACTGTTGATTCTTTCAGTTTGTGTAGATACCCTAATGATTTGAGAGACTGATGGCTAAGTGATAATTAAACTCAAACAAATTGGTAAATTGGTTTATTATTGTCGCATGTACCAAGGTACAGTGAAAAACTTTGTTTTGCATGCCATCCATACAGATCATTTCATCACATCAGTACAAGGAAAAACAATAACAGAATGCAGAATAAAGTGCTACAGTTACAGAGAAAGTGCAGTGCAAGCAGACAATAAGTGCAAGGCCATAATGAGGTAGATTGTGAGGTCAAGAGTCCATCTTATCACACTAGGGGACTGTTCAGTAGTCTTATAACAGCAGGATAGAAGCTGTCCTGGAGCCTAGTGGTACGTGCTTTCAGGCTTTTGTATCTTCTTCCTGATGGGAGGGGGGAGAATGTTTGGGGTGGGTGGGGTGCATCCAGATAGGACACTTTCTATGGTGCATCTATAAAAATTGGTGAGGATCAAAGGGGACATGCCAAATTTCCTTAGCCTCCTGAGGAAGTAGAAGCGCTGGTGTACTGCCTTGGCTATGTTGTCTACGTGATTAGACCAGGATAAGCTATTAGTGATGTTCACTCTTAGGAACTTGAAACTCTTAACCCTCCAAAACACAGTAAGCATAGCCAGAGCTGGTTATATTGCTGCAATTGATTTCTGGGTACTCCCTAAAATTTTGTTCCTTGTTATTTTACAATTTTCCAAGTGTTGGCTTGCTTGCTACTTAATCATGGATGAGTGGTTTCCATTTTCTGATTTCATTTTTAGATGCTGAAGATGTCACAAGTCTTAGCTATTTTTTTTCCTCATTCAATTTATTTTCAATAAGCCTAGCAATATAGTGCATCCTTCACAGTACTCTCTCTTTAATGAGAAAAATATTGCTGTTTATCAGCAGAAGGAGAAAAGAGGAAAGATGTCGACATGTCAGCATGTATTCGAAGTGATGAACCACTTTTTCGTGGCACAGAGGCAGTACTTGGGGACATATCTGGGTAGACGTTGGATATTTTGCTGTTACAGAAAAGAGTGTGTTGTACATTTTGACCCACTCACCCATTGGCAATGGATTAATATTTGTTACACCCCGACTACATTTGAATTAGGTTGGAAAAGTTGTTGGCAAACACTAATTAAATTCCTTCTCTGGAGGAGAATTGGAATGGTGGTAGTTGAGGAGGTACAGTGTTGCAGATAGACAATGTAATCGGAGCAGGGTGTAGTCCAATTTCTATATCCAACTTTTCTGTCCTTGTGATGTTGATACTTTCTCCAGTCTGGGCACCAGCCACATTATAATAAACCATTGCATTTATATGTTTTCATGTGTAAACTGGGCTGCGAATACAACAGGTTTTTGATTATAGATACACAATAACATTGAATTCTCAATTTCAGGTAAACTGCTCCCCCTCTGTCCCTTTTCTCTCTCCTCCTGATCTACCCAATTCTTCCTACACTCACCCCAGCCACCCATTACCCTGTTTCTTTCCCCTCTTCAACTAAGGCCATCGTGGGTGCCCATCACCCAAACACTCCTTCCCCTCCTCCCACTGTTCACATCCGTCATCCCCACCTTACTTGATTCCACGCTCCACCTTCCTCTCTTATCAGATTCTGTCATCTGCAGCTCTCTGTCACCTCCACCTATCACTTCCCAGCCTCTGTCCCTATTTCCACTCTGCCCTCCTCCATCTGCCCATCATCCCTCCTCACCTGGATCCACCTATCACTTTCTAGCTGTTGCTCCACCCCTTCCCTTCACCTTTTAATACTGGCTATCTCCGCTCTATCGTTCAGTCCTGATGAAGGGTCTCAACCCAAAATGTTGAATGTCCATTTCTCTCCATTGATGCTGCCTGACCTACTGAGTTCCTGAAGCATCTTGTTTGTTGCTTTTGATTATGGATGATATCACAGCCTACATCACCTGATAACCAAAAGACAACAGCACCCATTTATGTCACACCTTTACTGTCGGAAAAAGTGAATTTTCCCTCAAATCACTTGATATTAATTAGAAGGAAAATAAAACCCTCGATGATTGCCTTTTTTTAGTCATGTGTTTGCAGTTATTAATTTGTTTCTTACTGAGAGGTATATCCTTCTCTAGATCTTAAACTATAATAATAACTGGTCTGGCATAACAGGGTCCTTGCCCTTTGAACTTCATCAACAGTAATCCTAATGGGGCTGCAGACTGAGGACAAGCACATTTTTATGTATTTGTACATTCATCCTAGTATGCAACCTAATTCAGTCACATGCTGAGGAATGATTAATTGCATCCCAAAACTGCTTCCTCTCTCTTGCATTTGCAGTGTACATCATTCCTGTTGATTTTCATTCAAGGTTTGAAGAAGTATTTTGTGAAATTCATTAAATAATACCACAGATTACAAACTCATAAGTATAATAGTGATTACTTTTAAGAACCATATTTACCTTTTAAAGCCATCAGATAGTTCTCTTGTACTGAAGACCATTCTAACAAACCAACCTTGCAGAGTTATACAGGGTTTATACAGAAAACCTTTTTTTATTGTAAGAACATACAGCATAATTGACATGCATCTTTCTGTCTTCAGATGATAATTATTCTGTCAGGTTGTATGACTTAAGCTCTGAAGATTGAAGTAGCTTTATTAAAATTAGTGGCTAAGCATTAAAAAATTACCTGATTTAAGTCAGATAAGGAATTCTAACCTACTCCTTCTAATACCTGTTACATATTTGATCCATTAAGACTAAATCTACATTATGTATTCCAGTAGGGTCTGAAAAATTGTAAAAATGCTGCCCAGGATACATATCTCATTAAGTTCAAAATTGGGAGATGGGATACTAAAACAGCGATAACAATTTCTATTTATACAATGCCTTTAATGCTGAAAAGCATCCCGGGGCTCTTGAGAAGAACATTATCAAGATGAGAAAAATCTTCTGTTTTGATGTAGCAAATTAAAGTGATAGATTGTATAGCTCCTTACTGCAATTATAATGGGCTAAGGTGAAACTGCACCTGGAGTACTGTGGAGAAGCAAGAGACTGCAGATGCTGGAATCTGGTGCAACCACAAAGTGTTTCCCCTCCCTGACCATCTCCATCTGCCCATCATTCACAGACTCCTCCTACTGGTTCCCCTCCACATCTCCCTCTCTTTATTCCATGCTCCACCATACTCTCCTGTCAGATTCCATCATATTCAGACCTTTGTCACTTCCACCTATCACCTCCCAGCTTTTGACATCATTCCCACTCTCCCTCCTCCCTCATCTGCCTATCACCCTCCTCACCTGGATCCACCTATCACCTGCCAGCTCTTGCTCCACCCCTTTATACTGACTATCTCCCCTCTTTCTTTCAGTCCAGATGAAAGAACGTCGACTATCCATTTCCCTCCACAGATGCAGGCAGACATGCTGATTTCCTCCAGATCCTGTGTGTTGATCCTGGAGTATTGCACACAGTTTTGGTCTGCTTATTTAAATTAAAGACCATCCAGGTGATCTCTGCGTTATGACCATTTGGGTAACGGAAATTCATGCTAACAGAATCTACAAATCTACCCAGATATTTGAGATACAAAATAAAATTTGCTTTCATGGAATCTATGTGAAAAAAGTAAATGAATAAGCACAAACTTAATTTTTTTTCAGAGACACAAGAGAATTTGCAGATGTGGAATCTGGAGCAACACACACAAAATGCTGGAGGAACTCAGCAGGTCAGGCAACATCTACGGAGGGAAATAAATAATCGGCGTTTCGGGTCGAGACCCTTCATCGGGATTGGAAAGGAAGAGAGCAGAAGCGGGACTGCCCTCTTCCTTTCCAGTCCCGATGAAGGGTCTCGACCTGAAAAATCGACTGTTAATCTTTTTCAACCCGCATTGCTTGACACATGTGCAGATGATGTGGCTTCGTGTTACTTAGAGTCATGAGACAGACTATTTTCTAGGAACAAAATCCCTCTGTAACACAGGCGTATTTGTTACAGAGAGTGTACAGCAAAGATTCACTAGACAGGTTTCAGGGTTTGGTGGGTTTAGCAAAAGAGCAGAGGTTGATTAGTTAACGCCTAGAATTTAGAAGAATAATAGATCTCATTGAAACTTACAAATTCCTTACCAGGTTTGACAGGTTGGATGCAGGGAGGATGTTCCCCTGACTGAGGAGTCTAGAAGCAGAGGTCACTATTTTAAAATTAGACAAAGGCCATTTAGGACTGAGAGGAGGAGAATATTTTTTCAACAGAAGGTGGCGAATCTTTGGAATTCTTTACCCTGGAGGGCTGTCATTGATTTCACTCAAAACAAAGACGCATAGATTTCTGAATATTAAAGGAATCAAGGGATATGGAGACAAAGTGGCTTTGATTTAGAAGATCAGCAGTGACCTTGACTGATGGCAGTACAGGCCTGAAGGGCCAAATGGCCTACTGCTGCTCCTATTTGCTATGGTCTTATCTCCACCTTAGATGCTCAAAACAAACCTAGTTTCATCTGTTACCACTTCCTGAAAACAAGATGACTAATCTCAGGTCAGAAATAAAATCTTCCAATTCAAGCAGTTCCTACCAGCACTGAAAATCAATATGCATTTAAACAAACTACTGCATTTCCTCCAGGTAAACAAATCAGCAGAGATGTACAGGCAGCTGAGAGGTTTTCTTCCTCGATGTAGCAACTAAATATAGAGTGATCAGACACATCTAGTTAATAGTTAATAAGAAAGTTCTCAGGCTTATTTTTAAATTCTTCCAAGGCCTCACCCTTCCCTATTTCTCCAATCTCCTCCACCCATTTAATCATCCAAAATACTTACACTTCTTCAATTCTGATTATATACAAAAGTAATTGTTGACAAAATACAGAACTCTGAAATTCTCTCTCTCTCAATTTTTCTGCCTCTTTTACCTGACATTCCCTCTTAGAAATAACCCTTTTGATCAAAACCTAACCTTTGATCATCTGCCCTATTATCCTGTTATATGGATTGATGTCGAATTTTATTTTATACTCCTTTGATATGTCTCAGCACTTTTTCACTATGTCAGATTTTACATAAATACAATTTCCTTTTGTTATCCTCATATCTTGAAAATGAATTAGTGGCACTTAACATATCGCTATAAATGTGGGTTCTGGAAGTTCAGACCCATTCTGCCATTCAGCGGCCTCATTTTAAGTGACACTAGGAGAATCAGAGGATATGGGAATCAGGGGGTAGAGAGAAGTTGAGGAACAGGATCTCATAGAATCGTGGAGTCGGCTCAACGAGGCTGTGGCCTATTTCTTGCAACTAAGCACCACACAAGAAGGTGGTCGCTCAGCATTTTGGCATATGTTGAAGTCTGACAATCAGTGGGATGCATGAGCAGTTCTAAAGATTCACTACCCTCTGGGTGAAGGAATCTCCATTGGTGGAGGCAGATATGATAGAGATGTTTAAGAGAATGGAGGGATATGGACATTGTGTACACAGAAGGGATTAGTTTAGTTAGAATCAAAATCAGATTTATTATCACTGACACATGACGTGAAATTTGTTGTTTTGTGGCAGCAGTACATTGCAAAGACATAAAACCTATAAATTACAAAAATAAACAAGTAGTGCAAAAAAAAGAAATAATGAGGTAATGTTCATGGATCGTTCAGAAATCTGATAGCGGAGGGGATGAAGCTGTTCCTGAATCATTGAGTTTGGGTCTTCAGGCTCCTGTACTTCTCCCTGATGGTATTAACGAGAAGAGTGTGTGTCCCGGATGGTGAGGGTCCTTAATAATAGTGCCTTCTTGAGACACTGCCTCTTGAAGATGTCCTCAATGGTGGGAGGGTTGTGTCCGTGATGGAGTTGGCCGAGTCTGTAACCCTCTGCCTCCTCAGTACCTGGTCAGGTACACCATCCGGGCCTGATGCCTTGCAAGGGTTCACCATTTTGAAGGATGTTCAGGCACCAGCCTCCGAGACAGAGATCACAGGGTTGTCAGATGCTGTAGGAATTCACCCAGGTGTAGTGTTATTCTCCCTTTCAAAGCATGCATAAAAGGCATTGAACTCATTGGGGAGTGAAGCATCACTGTCATTTACGCTGTTAGTTTAGTTAAGTTAGGTGTTTAATTACTAGTTTAATTAGTTTGACATAACATCATAGATTGAAGGGCCTGTTCCTGTGCCGTACTGTTCTATGTTCTAATTTCACCTGGAGGTAAATAAGAAGTTCTGTTCACAGAATGCAACCTCTGTCATCAAAGATACCCACCATCTGGGCCATGCCATCTTCCGAAGCCTGAAGTCCCACACCGCCAGGTTCAAGAACAGCTACTTCTCTTCAACTACTCAGTTCTTGAACCAACCGGCACAACCTTAATCACTACCTCAATATAGTAACACTATGACCACTTTGATCACTTTACACTACAATGACCTTTTTGTTTGGAGACACAAGAGACTACAGATGCTGGAAATCTGGAGCAACACACAAAATGCTGGAGGAATTCAGCAGGTCAGCCAGCATCTATGGAGGGAAGTGGACAGTCGAAGTTTCGGGTCAAGACCCTTCATCTGGACTGGAAATCGACTGTCCATTTCTCTCCATAGATGCTGCTTGACACACTAAGTTCCTCTAGCGCCTTTGTGTTATGCTTTTGTTTTATTTTGGTGCTAACTGTTCTTTCTTGCAAATATTGTGTATAATTTATGTTTTTCTTGTGAATGTGGCTTATCTGATGCTATGTGCCTGTGACGTTGCTGCGAGTCTTTCATTGCAACTGTGCATAGAGTCATAATGCACTGAAACAGGCCCTTCGGCCCAACTGATCCATGCCAACCAAGATTCCCATCTAAGCTCATCCTATCTGCCTGTGATTGACCCATATCTCTCTGAACCTTTCCTATCCATGTACCTGTCCAAGTACCTTTTAAATGTTGTTAACGTACCTGCCTCAACCACTTCCTCTAGCAGCTCATTCCATATACTGACCATTCTCTGGATGAAAAAGTTGCTCCTCAGGTTCCTATTAAATCTCTCCCCTCTCACCTTAAACTCACACTCTCTAGTTGTTGATTCCCCGACCCTGGGAAAACGTCCTGATGCAGGGCTTTGACTCGAAACGTCGACAGTCCCTTTCCTCCCACAGATGTTGCTTGACCTGCTGAGTTCTTCCAGCAGATTGTTTGTTGTTCCAGATTCCAGCATCTGCAGTCTCTTGTGTCTCCTGGGAAAAAGACTGTGCGCATTCATCCTATCTGTCCTGATGAAGGGTCTCCACCCAAAACGTCGACTGTCCATTTCCCTCCACAGATGCTGCCTAACCCGCTGAGTTCCTCCAGCATTTTGTGCGTTGCTCCAAATTTCCAGCATCTGCAGTCTTCCTTGTGTCTTCACCCTATCTACTCCCCCTCGTGATTTTATACACCTCTATTAGATCACCCCTCATTCTCCTCATGCCCCCTTCATGCTTGAAGACCCACACTCAACATTTCAGGAACAGCTTCTTCCACTCCACCATCAGATTTCTGAATGGTCCATGAACACTACCTCATTATTCCTCTTTTGCACTACTTACATATTTTTGTAGCTTATAGTAATTTTTATGTCTTGCACTGTACTGCTGCCGCAAAACAACAAATTTCATGACATATGTCAGTGATAATAAATCTGATTCTGATTCAAGTTCCTGGGCATCAACATCTCAGAGGATCTATCCTGGGCCCAACACATTGATGCAATCATGAAGAAGGTATGCCAGCAGCTTTCCTTCATCAGGAGTTTGAGGAGATTTGGAATGTCACCAAAGACTCTTGCAAATTTCTATACATGTATGGTGGAGGGCATTCTGACTAGTTGCATCACAGCCTGGTATGGAGGCTCCAATCTGCGGGATCGAAAGAGGCTGCAGAGGGTTGTAGACTCAGCCAGCTCCATCACAGGCACAACCCTCCCCGCCATTGAGGGCATCTTCAAGAGGCGGTGCCTCAAGAAGGTGGCATCCACACTAAGGACCCTCACTATCCGAGACATGCCCTCTTCTCATTACTACCATCAGGGAAGAGGTACAGGAGCCTGAAGACCCACACTTAACATTTCAGGAACAGCTTCTTCCCCTCTGCCATCAGATTTCTGAACGGTCCATGAACACTACCTCATTATTCCTCTTTTGCACTATTTCATTTATTTATTTTTTGGGTAGTATAGCAGTTAGTGCAACACTATTACAGCGCCAGCGACCCGGGTTCGATTCCCGCCGCTGTCTGTAAGGAGTTTGTACGTTCTCCCCGTGTCTGCGTGGGTTTCCTCCGGGTGCTCCGGTTTCCTCCCACATTCCAAAGACGTACGGGTTAGGAAGTTGTGGGCGTGCTACTTTGGTGCCGGAAGCGTGGCGACACTTGCCGGTTGTCCCCAGAACACTCGACGCAAAAAAGATGCATTTCACTGTGTGTTTCCATTTACATGTGACTAATAAAGACATCCTTAGTAATTTTTATGTCTTGCACTGTACTGCTGCCACAAAACAACAAATTTCACGACATATGTCAGTGACAATAAACCTGATTCTGATTCCTACACTCCACTGAATAAAGCCCCAACCTGCTCAACCTCTCTCCATCCCTCAAGTCCCAGCAACATCCTAGTAAATCTCCTCTGCCATGCCTCCAGCTGAAGTGGCATCTCTCCTCACAGCAGGCTGGCCAATACTGAACACAATACTCCAAGTGCGGCCTCGCCGTCGTCGTGTACGTGACAACATACTTCTTTTCTCTCTCTCTCTCTCTCTCTCACTCTGACGTACCGGAGAAGATGTCCCTGCAGATGTGTGTGAGGGAGAGCCCAGGCCTCCCCTCCCGCTGCCATCTTCCCGGGCCGCAGTCGGTCACCTGACTGCCGCCTGCCCCGCCGCCATTTTCTCTCTGGGCTGCCTGGTGCGAAGGTGAGCGCGGCTCCGGCAGAGCAGTGCACGCCAGCCGCTCGCCTCCCTCCCTCCGCGCACACGGATCCACGGGGGAGGGCGAAGAGACCGAGCATGGTGTAATCAGCTCCCGCCCCCCCCCCCCTTCAGCGGAGCCGGATTCTTCTTCCCCCCTCCTCACGGCGAGAAGCGCGGCCAGGATGGCTCTGAAGATCGTGAAAGGCAGCATTGACCGCATGTTTGACAAGAATTTGCAGGACCTGGTACGTGGCATCAGGAACCACAAGGATGACGAGGTGAGTCCTTACCCGACCTTCCCGGCTGCTGCAGCCGCCACGTCCCGCAGCTCAGAGAGAGAGAGAGGGTGTTCGCAGGCCCGGCCAGTTCTCCCAGGCCCCGGGCTCGGGTTGCTCCCCTCTGCCGGGCTCGGCAGCTAATATGCTGCGGCTCTCCACCGGCGGGCAATGTCTTTGGGTCATCTCGTTGCCTACCCACCTCCTTGCCGTCAAGGCTCCCTGAAATCGGGCAAACTGACAGCTCGGGGTCCGCAAGGGTGTTTTGGGCCATCAGCTGATGCTTTTGCTGACACACTGGCGTCTGGTAACCTGATAGTTTGGGGACATGTGTGCTCAACTTTTGCCTTCTCTCTCACCTCACCCATAGCACAAGAGTGTGCATTATTGCAGCTATCAAAACAGGACTTGGGAGAGCCTTTAACTCCTCTTAAAATGGTATAATGTTAACTTTTCGTTCACGGCATTTCAATTTACTAAGTCTGCAGGTTCAATTGTTAAGCGTGCAAACAAAAATGAAGCTGATAATAAATGCTATATTCTGGAAAATATTTAAAATAGATGTAAAACATTTGCTTCCATAGATCTTTGATTAGGTGTGGCATGAGTATTTTTTCCTAGTGAAGTGGAATGAATCATTCACTTAACCCTTCTGCTATAAGCTGATTTTATATTTGAAGATATTGAACATTGTTTCACCTGCCACTGAAATTAATCTTGTTGCTCACCTTGCATCTCAGCCGCACTCCTCCCCCCACCCCCCAAAAAAAATCTGGATTGACTTTATTTGCTTAAGAACTTGAGAGACATTCCTAACAATTAACTAAATAATTTCCTTTCTCGCAAGCTCAATGAAGCCTAATCCAGTAAGTCTAACACAGCTCCACTTCATCTAGATGGTCAGCCACCTTGTGCTCACTCTACCCTTCATGAGTTCGTATTTCATTCGTAGGATCAAATGTTGTGTTGATATAAAATGATGAATAGAATATTTATAATTTAAAATCTTTGTGTCATCTTTGGGAATATGCATTGAAAAGTTTGGACAGACAATCACTAAAACTGAAAATGCATAACCTGGAAAAAAAACAGAAATCCAAAAGCAAAAGTTATCCATGGATGATGAGAAATGAAAGACAGCAATAAACCAAGGAAAGAGGCTTCAGAAAGTTGCCAGAATTAGCAAACCTGGGAACTGGTAGTATTTTAGAACTTAGCAATGGAGGATGAAGGAACTGGTTTTTCTGGGGGCGGGGGGAGGGAAAAAAAAACAAGATTGGTTAAAGAAGCATTAAAAAAAAGACTAATATCTTCTGTAGGTAAAAAGGAAAAGACTAGCAAGGGCAAATGTAGGTCTCTTACAGTTACAAGAGAATTTTTAATGGGGAAAAGGAAATGGCAGAGGAATTAAACAACTACTTTTGTCTGTCTTGATGGAGAAAGACAAGAAACCTGTCAAATATTTGAGAGCCAAGAGTTTGACGAGAACGGGAACTGAAGTAAATAGTTGAAAAGAAAAGTACTAGAGAAATTAGTAAACCTTGAAAACCATTGAAGTGCCTCTCATCGTGTGAAAGAAGTGGATATGGAAATGTTGAATGGTCTGGTTATCATCTCCCAAAAGTCTGTAGGTTCTGAAATTGTTCCTGTCAATTGGAGGGTAACAAATGTGACCCCACTATTTAAGAAAGGTGGAAGAGAGAAAACAGAGACCTACCAATGCTTGGCCTTGCATCAGTCAAAGGGAAAATGCTGGAATCTAAAATGAAGGATGTGATAATGAATACCTTGAAAAGCATAAAAGGATCAAATAGAATTCCAAATGGATTTATGTAAGGGACATCATGTTTGACTATCTGCTGGAGTGGTAGAAGAGATGAGGGGGAACCAGTGGATGTGATGCATTTGGATTTCCAGAAGCCCGTCAATAAGATCCTGTGCAGGCGATTGGTTAACAAGGTTAAAGCACATGGAATTGAGGTTAATATACAGACATGGATTGACAATTGTTTGCAGAGGATATGGAAACACAAACTTAGTGGGCAAGAATATGGCAGATCAAATATAATGTGTAAAATTATGAGGTCATCCACTTTGGTCCACAAAACAGAAAAATTGTACTTTATAAATGGTGACAGATAGTGTTGATGTTCAAAGGAACCTGGGTGTTCTTATAAACAAGTCACTGAAAGACAGCATACAGGTACAGTAGTCAATTGGGGAAAGGAAATGTCATGTTAGTCTTTATTACAAGAAGATTTGAATATAGGAGTAAACAAATATAGTTGTATAGGACCTTGGTGAAACAGTATTGAGTACTGTTTTCATCTCCTTGCTTAAGAAAGAATATACTTATCATAAGAGGTATTGCAGTAAAAATTCACTAGACTGGTTACTGGTTCCAAGGATGGATGGTTTGCTGTATGAAGAGAAATTGTTGACTAGGACTGTATTCTCTAAAGTTTAGAAAAATGATAGAAAATCCCATTACAAAATTCTCACACAGCTTAACAGAGAGAATGTTTCTCCTGGCTGAAGAGTCTAGAGCCAGAGGATCAGAGAATCAAGAAGGGGTAGAGCATTTCAGACTGAGTGAAGAAATTTCTTTGTCAATTGTTGGGAATTCTCTACCCCGGATGGTTGTGGAAGCTTAGTCATTGAGTTCATTTGAAATTGTGATTGATAGATTTCTGGACGTTTGAGGTAATAAAGGGATGTGGGTTTAGTGCAGGAAAGGATGTTGAGTTAGAAGATTAGCTAAGATCTTGATGAATGGCAGAACTGACTTGAAGGGCCAAATGGCCTGCACTTGCTATTTCTTGTGTCATATTTATTGTTTGCCAAACATGCATGCAAAGTAAGATCTGTTTTTGTGTCTTGGATATTAAGTCCAAAAAAAGTTACCAAGCAGTTGGAATAATTTAGCTTGAACATTATTGTAATGAAGCTTGAAACTACGAAGGAAACTTACTGACTTAGTATTTACTTCGTACCTTTTATTTTAACTCTTATTATTTCTCCCATGAGGTTGTGTGACAGTAGGTGAAGATGTGAAATGAGTTTATAGATAGCTGGCACAATGGATGAGATGGGATTCATAGCCCAGGTACTGTCCTTTTTTTTCTACTGTATGTAAGCTTGAAGGAAATATTTTATCGTGGGGATGAGAACATCTTACAGTAGTGTGAAAGAAATTTATTTTGGGAGCTGGGGATTTGTGAATTTAATTAAGTTTTAAAAGATTTATGAATGCCAAAATGAAAGTGTCTTTTTGGCAATACAGCTAATGGATTGGATAGTGAAGGTGGAACGGTAAATGGAAGGAGGGGAGAGAAATAAAGATCGGTCTTTGATCTTTTAGGGTGCTTGTGTTTATTTCAAGAGTACTTTTTGCAGGGTGCATTAGAATATTTGAGACTTTCTTGAAAATATACAATCCAATTCAAATTAAAACTGAATTCCCAAAAATTTGTTTCCAGATAAACTGAGTGAATAGCTATATTTACTACAATTAGTTTAATTGCAAAAGAAATATTAAGTTACCTGTGATCAGCTTATCTAATGAAACCTTTGAGCCTCAGATTCCAAAATGAAAGTAGTAGGCTGTTGCATTCCAACTTCATGCACATTTCTGAAATTGTGTGCATCACTTCAACAAAAGCTGAAAATTCTTCCCTGTCCTGCTTGGATATTTATGAAAATTAAAAGCACAATTATAATGCCAGTTGCAGCAGGTGTTGGGGAAAATAAGGGGATAGAGGAATTTTGGATTGTTATTGGATTGCAGTAACCCAAGCTCTAGTCTGTGTAAAATGTTATGGCTCAATGGTTTTCTGCAGCCAAAAAAAAAATGCTTGGATACCATTGATTGACTTTGAACTTGTACTTGTTTATAATAAAATTTGTGCTGCATTGAAAACCATTTAAATTTATTTGACATCATGACTCAATGCTCTCGACAGACATTATTTCAGAAACTATTCCAGGAGTGCAGTTACACTATTACTTCCATGTCGTTTCATATGTGCTAATAACCAAATTGGTAGTCTGACTCATCAAATGTATTTTAACCCCAAGGAATCCAATATTTTGCAGTGGACGGTTAAAGCCCCTATCCTGTCCACAGGTTACAGCAATTCTCAGCTGCCCTTTTGAGAAAGTAAGTTGAGGATTGCACTTTATCACACAATTTATCTCCGTATGTTACTGATTATGTTGTCTCACTTCAGAAGAGGCATGGGCCAAATGGCCACCCTCTGGCGTCATAAGTCTAAAATCACTCTGGCTTTAAAATTGTACCTGAAAAATAACTCAACCACATTGCTGTGTGTCTGGATTCGATATAGAGGGCATTACTATGACAATTTTATAATCGCCATTATTGATATTTTCTTTTTAATCCCAGTTTCTATTTATTTAAACAATTGCACTCCCCAGTTGCCATGGTGGGATTTGAACTCTGAGCTTCCAGGTCATTAGTTCAGTGCTCTATTACTGGTACAATAACACCATATTACACTTTTCCTTCGGTGTCTGATCTGATGCCCTTGCATTCAATTTTAACTTCTTAAAGCAGGATCAACATTCATGTTGAGCTTTTAAATTGAAGATAGTTCTAAAGTTATACATTTTAAATATGAAGCGTTTTGTCCTGTTCTTTCATAGGGACTGTTGCCCGAATAGCTCTCAGGGTCATAATACTTTATAGTTTCCCAATCTAGCTCCTGCTTCAGGCCAAATGTATTTCGGTCTTGCTTCAGAATGGCAGTGTGACTTCTGCTGAACCATATTCTGCTTCCTGAAGCCTGGTATTCTAGAACTTGAGGAAGTAAAACTTGGAAGCAGAACTGAAAGAAAAGGCAGTCCAAAAACGCAGATGCTGGAAATCTGAAACATAATAGGCACCTGTTAACATTACAGGCAGAAGGGTCTTTGAGAGCAAGCTGTGAGTATACCATATGCAAGGGCAGACTGGAAGAGGATCAATGTTTTCACAGGTTGAGTTTTGCTGTAATGAATGAGCTCATCTGGCATCTCGGTGATTCTCCCTCAAAGTGTCAGGCTCTTTCAATGCAGAACTTGTATGCTGCAGTCATCAATAAACAGCTGCAGCCTTGGAAGTTATGGATGTGGTCAAGGGAGGCTTCCACTCAAACACTGAGACGTGAACCAGGATTTTCTCTGAGGGAGAGAAACTGATCCTCCAATGTGACTTCAATCCCAGCATCAGAGGAGACAGGGAAAATCTGGCATGGAATAATTCTCAAAGAGGGATTAGGCGCAGATAGCTTCAATGGAGTAATGCTCCTGACAAAATGCTTGGAGGCCAGATTGATCATAACTAACATCCTGTTTAGTCAGCCTAGCAAATAGAAGGCACTTCTATCTGATGGATTATGTTATCATCCAAGTGAGAGACTCAGGCATGTCATCTAAACCATGTCAGGTTCACAATAGACCCAATCTGATGTAAAGCAAGATTACAATAATTTTCTCAGTTTTTGTCACTGCATTGTTCTACCCCACCTCTAACAAGCTTTTTTTTGTTGGAATGGAGATCATCTACAGGATATTGGATTTTGGAGGCTGACCAAAACATTGTGAATTGTTCATTAAGGCATAAGCCTTGTAGTTGATGTCTACAGCACAAAGGTGCTCTACCAACCTCCACTTTACAATATCACCATTCGACAATTAAGGTCTGTGATGAATTCCTGGAAAATGTAGATTACCTCCTGCATCTCAGGAGCCACCTCTCAACTAAGTTAGCTGTTAATATTTACCAAGGCCTTTAGTTCATTCCCAGCACTGAGGTCCTAATCCCACTCATTCAGCTCTAATGGGAAGGCCACATCATTCTCTTGTCTGACATAAGATTCCTGAAACAGATACTCCTCTGAGCTCTGTTGCAGCAGGAGATTACAAGTGGACAGAGGCAGCAGTCAAAGATATTCTCAAAGCCTCTTGAAGTGTAACATTTCTACTGATGACAATCCCTGGCCCATGACTGTTCAAGATGGACAAGGAGCATTTTGGATGGTGTTGAGAACCAAGTGCATTTATTGGGAGAAAGCTGAAGCCCAGCATAAACTGCGGAAGGAGTAGACCACCTTCCAAAATGCCTACCTGCTTGCATAGTCAAACACTTTTTGCCAAAACTTTGACAAAGTTTGTAGTTCTCATTATTGGCATCTGCCATCTGAGAACCCATGGAACTGGAATTGAGGCAGTCATCCTTAATCCCAAGGAGCTGGTTAAGAGTGAAAGTAAGTTCCCCAGTTAGCTGCTGATACAAGGTGCTGACTGTCTAATCTGTCCATTACTTTGTAAAAGTTTCTGCAGGTGATACAGTAGAAGATGATGACTTACATTGTGGTCAAAGTGCATTTTTATAAACTAAAGAATAATGTTGATCCCAGTCTTTTTTAAGGACATTTAAAACTGGAAACAATTTATAATTAAATCCACAAGTAGTTGGAGAGTAAGTTGAAACACAACACAAATCTTAAAAAGATTTTAGTTTTACACTTGATTTTTTTTAGTCAACAGAAATAAGATCAAATAGAATAAAATAATTTAATAAGTAAACACAACTTAATTTCTGTTGAAAACTGATTTTCTAGATTTACCAGTTGCTTGTGAATTTAAGCCTTTTAGGGAGGGGGCAGGTAAGTCAGAGCTATACAAAAAAAGGAAGTGAATTGACTTTCCATTTGTGAGTTTATTCCACATGATAACAAAATGGTCAGTCCTTCCTCCTTAACCTGGCAACTTTCCAAGTCAATATAACTGTCTAGCTCTTCTTCAATCACCCATGTCCATTCCATCAACCTTGAAGCTACTTTTTCTGTTAGCAGATTCGGTGCAGTGGTCAAGTTTCTGACCTGGTCATTTTCTTCATAGACATCGTCTATTTCCCTATCCATAACTCTCCAAGTGTGAGGGAAATTTCCTTTAATGTTTTTACCATTTTTGGCAACAATTACTGGCTTTCATAACCATAAGCTCTTCCAAAGCTCTGCTTCCTCCATTCCATTCCAGATTATTTTCTTGCCTTCCAACAGAGCAGAAATTAAGATTACCAGCATTGTATTTAAACCCATTCACAGTCATTGCTCCATTCCACAGTGTGCAATACATATCTGCAGGCAGGAACCAACTTTTTTTCTCTCTGTTATGGTATCTTGAAGGAAGTCCATTTTTTGGTCTGCTGTTATCCCTTCAAGTGCCTGGAATCCTATGACTAAACATCTCTATTTTAAATCCATTCTAAAACTTAGTACATTGAACTAGCCTTCAATCATCTTGATATGTCCCAATCTGGTGTCAATTCTTTTTGGCTTTTGCATTGCAGGTTGGAACATATAATTGGGAGTAGCTCCTTAAGCATGGTACATCATTCATGGAATTGAATGGTTATCACCTATCTTCAGATTAATTATATTTGCCTTAATTCTTCTGGATTACAGAAATGTATTCAAAATTGTAAATTTAACAATTGATCTAGTATTGATTGCAACAGGCAGGAGTGTTCCAAGGAATAGTGATTACATGGTGAGCTCACAGATGTTGCATTGCTATGTATCCCTGACCTTGTTCTTCTAAGCACTGGAGGCGTGGGTTTGGGCAGTGTTGCTGGAAAAGACATGATGAGTTGCTGCAGTGAATTTTAGAGATGCTGTACATGTGAGCTACAATTTTCTGGTGGAGGCAGTGAATGTTTAGGGTGTTGGACTCCAGCTTGCTTTATCTTGAATGATGCTAAAACTTCTCTGGAGATGTTCTGTAAGTGGTAAGAAGTCTTTGAGGAAACAGGAGATGAGTCACTCAATCTCTAAGGTGCTCTTGTTTCTTTAGAATGAGTGTTGCAGGTCCATTTAAGATTTTGGTTCATGCTCATCCTTGGGATGTTTATGTTAGTGTTAATGCTGTTGAATGTTGGGGGACATTGCCTGATTCTTATAATGTTAATAGTCTTTTTTTTGTTTCACTGCAATCCATAGACATTCCCTTCAAAGAAAATTCAGTCATGATCTACCCTTCACAAAACTATGATGACTTTCTGATCAGCTAAATAGTTTCAAGATGTTCACTGGATCTATCCTAGCAATTTCCCAAAAACTTCCATATTCAGATCATGGGTTGATAATTCCTCCTTTCATTCTCTCACCAATCTTGAGCAGAGCAATACAAATCTCCAATATCATTTTCCATTCCTTAGTCAAGAACTTAGAAGTTTGTAGTTGGTGGCAGAATATATTGCCTACGAATGGTTGCAAAGTAAATACTGACAGAGTTTTATTCATAAAGATTGTTTCATGTGATTAAGTTAGTCTTTTATCAAGCCTCAAATATATTTGTAGTAAATGATGATGGGGACTTCTTTTGACAGGATGTAAGCTATCAGTTAATCATCTGGTTCATAAATTTGGTTTTCCTAAAGTTTCAAAAATTTGCCTAAAAACCCCTGTGGATTTTGTCATCTGACTGTTTTACTGATGTATTGTGAATTCTTGTCATGTCAAAACTGACGGCAAAAAGTAAAAATTGATAAAGTTTAAGGTGGAAAACAGTGCACAAGATACTTGGAATACATTAAATTCATGTTTCTGTTATATTTAGAAAGAAGCTTGTGTCTTGAACATCCTTGGTGCAGATAGTCCACAGTAGTTTCTGAGTTTGAAGCCATGTAATTTGATCAATAATTTGGTGTCAAATTCTTTTACCTCAGATTTGTTGTATAATACTGATTTTTTTTTGATGAATTTCATGTTTCAATGAAGTGAGTATGCCAGAGCAGGATGGTGGAAGATGCATCTTTTCTGCCAAAGAATGGAGTACATCAGTTTTTTTTATGGTAGACTTTAAAGTCACAGCATTGTCAATTACTTCCTTCAAATTCTAAATAATAGGAACTTCTTGCCTTTTCCAATCCGTTAAACTGAGAACTTCTGGTTAAATCAAGGTCAATTAGTCTTTTTATGTATGTCTGGCTCTGGTATCAGATTACCATTTCAAACATTTGTCTTACCTACGGAAATGAATTTTGATCCTAAAGCTACAAAAAGATAAGTCTCAAATAAAATAATGTCTGCCTAATATCCTAAGAAGCTTATCTAAGGATATTACCTACCTGCCTGTTGATATCACAGGTTGCATTGAATTTGCAAGTAGTGGACAATATGAATTCCTTTCTGGGAAATGGACTATCAAACTCATTTAAATGATATGGTAGAAGAAACAAGATTATTTCAGTTTTGACTGTTTCTAGTCACGTTGGACAAATATCACTTAGTTATTTTAATAGCCAGCTAATGGTATGTTTTGAGACATTGTTGCAGTAGTCTGGATTTTGCTTGGTTTTATCTGCTGTTTTTTAAAATAGAAGTGTCACTTAATTGTTGTGGTTGAAAAGCCACTCAGTCTAGAGTTATGGATGTAATAGCTCTTTATTCAGTGCAGGTAAGTGTTCAGGAGAGATCGAGTAGAAGAATCTCCTCAAATCATATACAATGTTTTATATTTTTTTTAGATGTTTGTACATGACAGATAGTTGACAGGCATCAAATGTGATCATGTCCATCTTTGGTGTGCCTAGATGGCAAAGTAGCCAGTCTGGAACCTCTTTAAAAAGGTTCTGATTCCAATTCCTAGACCATTCATTTATTCATCTAGTGTTTCTCTGCATTGATGGCTGTTCTCAGTGATGTGGTACCTTTAACACCTCTCTATAGTACATTGATCTCCTTAATCTTGATCTCATCAGTGTGCCATGGCTTGGAGTTGATAGGAGCAATTAATAAAGTCCTTTGTCTCAGCTGTCTTGAGATGGCCTCATTGTTTGGCAAACCCATACCAGAATGCCTCAAAAGTCGTATCATATTTACTCTATTCCAATATTGGACATATATATCTATATATGTATATGTTGAGGCTCATAATCATTGGTTTGTATGTCACAGTGATCAATTACCAAGCCACTTGTGTCAAGTGGCTCCCTGCTGTGACCAGGCAACTTCTGTTTCCCATACTGTGTTGTCTTTATTTATACAACTGCACCTTGTGATTTCAAAACCAATTTCTACTTGGCAGTATCAATATGTTTTGAAATGGTTTGAAGGCTGGTTCTTGCTTGTATCAATAGATTCTATATTAACTGATTATCCTCTGATTATGGTTCTCTAACACATGTTAAAAAAAATTTAGTCCCATCTGCTACCATTTCCCCACCATAACCAAAAAACAAAATTGCAAACAGCTTCAGTCTAAAATCAAGAAACTTCAGATGCTGAAAAAGTGAAATAAAGAGTGAAGATACTGGCAAATCTCATTATTTCTCTCTGCATAGATTTTGTGTGATTTAGAATTAATTTTTCAGATTGATAACCATGCATCAGAAACAATATTTCAGCATATTTTGCTTTCGTTGCAAACAATATCATCAAATTTTTGAAAGTATTTTCCTGAAAGGGACAATCTGTATCCAATTAAGTAATTTCAATTGAGGCTATTTAAGAATGTCCCACATGTTCAAGTATGGTCAATATTTTTCTATTTAGTCTATTTGAGGCATATATTTTTTAACTTTTGCAGAGAGCAATGACTTTGAATTGTAATTATTTGGTTGTCCTGGATGAAGGGATACCATATTTTGTATTCTCAAACTTGCAGCATAAAATTACATTAAATTGTTTAAACCCATTGCATATTTTCTCCATGTGCCTCTGTAGTTTCTTTAAAATATAGAAATGGTGAATTTTAACAGTTTACAGCAACTTCCTGCTAATGAATTGACAGGTTTTCAATGATATTGCAAGTTATTAATAAATGAAGAAATCGTCCTAAATCGAGTGAGGACAATTTGAAGAGTTGTACAGCTTAATCCAATAATTCTCAATGATTTTAATTATTACATTTTCATATGGTTGGGGGGGGGATCCCAATAAAAGTCACTTTTTAGCAGTAATTTTGGGGAAAAATAAGAACATAAATCGAAGCAGGAAAAGTTCATGCTTCCCCTTGAGCTTGCTCCACTACAATGAGTTAAAGGCTGAAGCGGTACCTCCAGTTCAATTTCTTGCCCAAGCTTCATTTCTTCTGAATTCTTTCTTGACTTCAGTGATATTTAGCCCATTCTTGTTCAGTTTCTTTTCATTGGATGAAGTTTTTAGACTTATTATAGTGTGTTTTCATTGTTTAAAGTAAGCAAAATTCTTTGTGTCCAGATGAAGGGTCCCGACCTGAAACATCGGCTGTCCATTGCCCTCCATAGATGCTGCCTGACCCACTCAGTTACTCCAGCTCTTTTGTGTGTTGCTCAGAGTTCCTTATAACATTCAGTGGAAGATTAATTTGGTATTGACCTTCAGTGGCTGATTGGCATTCTCTCTTTTCGATTATATTTAGACCAACAGAAAAGATTCCAATTCCAAAAGAATGAAAGATGCTGAATTTTTGCCAGTATAGGGCATTGTTGTATTCCAATAAAAGGGGTTGGGTTTTATGATGTGTTTAATTGCAACCACTCTTTATATTCTGCTAGGATGATGGGCTTTTCTTTTTAATGAAGCATAGAAATATTAATTATATGTAGAAATATATAGTCAAGAAATAGTACCTTTTTACATTGTGGGATATGTATAAGATTAAGATAATTGGGTAATATAAATAATTCAAATCAAGTTTGTTAATTGGAGTGACTGTTGAGAATTGGGTAGAGATATTGCACTGGGCATGTGCCAAGTAGTACATGCTTCCATAATGCAATATCCTTTGACTATCATCCATGTATTCAGCTAGGAATGAGTTAGCTTCAGTCTAAAATCAAAATAAACTGTCAGCTTTATTACCAAGTTTTAACGTCCATACCTGTGGAGTCATCTACTTTATTACACTCAGTGCACACATCTGCAGGTATTTTGAAACATACAATGTAGCATGCATTTCTATACTTTGTCTTGGCACATGTCAACTTTTATAATATAGCAAAAATTCATAAAATATTTAATAGTTTATTGATGTTAGCACAGTTTGAATTAATGCAGTCTTCTAGATGTGAACTAGCTTCCATTTTAAAAAAGAAAACATGGATTGATCACAGTATGCCTCTGAATTTCACAGGTTGAACATGATTACATCTGCATCCAGCTGCAACATGAGCTCCAGTAGCTTAGCTCAGGCTACTGTTACTTTACCATCAGTTTCTTTTGACAGTGATGATTGTGTATCAGATTTGAAGTAAAATTGAGTTTAATTTTTTAAAGTTGGGTTTCTATTGTGATGATTAAAATAAATATTTGAAGTTTTATAAGAAAGGTTGATATTTGCTGACTGTCATGAACTGCAGCTAGCAATTAATGGGTTATTGATATCAACAGAACTTCATTAATATGAATTAGTCAAAGTGCCAAACATGTACAAGTTTTTTGAAGTCTAAAAGCTATTGGATGCCTCATTGCATATTATCTTTGTGTGGTTTTTGGCGGGTAGTGATGGTAGTGTGTGCATGAGCAAATAATTAATGTGATTTCACCACTATTTGAAAACAGTTTAGATTGAGAGTAACAGTTGGATTCCATTCATCTTTCTATATTGAATAGCATCAATCCATATTGAGTTACTTCTCTTCTTGGGTAGTGGTGCATATGTGTACTTTGTTTATAAAAGTTTAAAGTTTGTTTAATCCAAAGGTTTGGCTGCAAAGGTTTTCTGTAGCTGCAAAAAAAATCTAACACTCACAATGTAGATGATAGGCTATGTGCTACTTCAGACATAGACTGGTGACATGAGTTTGTGCTTAAAGTGTTTACATACCAAGCTTCTGGAGTCCTGACTTGAAAGAGGATATGAGGTTTTGGTGCTGTTACAGGATAGATGCACAGCTAGAATTGCTTCTGTTTAAGGAACTGCAGAAATTGTTTTGGTTCAGGGTAGTGTGCTTAAATCTGATAGTGCTGCTGAAACCAATGCCACTTAAGCTGAGTAAATGGGAAGGATAGTAAAATGGAAGCCATTGACTAATTAACTTATTAATTACCAAGGTTTAGTTGTATTATGGAGGAAGGCTTTGTGACTTCATTTACCTGAGTGAGGATGAGGGGGAGTGGAGTTAGATTAATTTACAGCTAATTAGAATTTTCCAGTTTGTATTTGGAAACGTGGTTCTTGTCTCTCTAGTAATGATTTATTTGAGGATGTGATGACCAGGATAATTAGTAATCCTGTTGATATTGTAAAGTACCTTGATTTCTTTGTGATCCCGCATAGAAAATTTGGTGAAAACAAATTAATCAGTAGGATGAGAACTGATTCAAAAATTAAGTAGATTGCTGTGAACTGGAACCAATCTTAATGGGTAAAGCTTGAATTATATCCCCATGCTTTCATATTAATTCATTATTTAAAATAGGTTTACAGTAGGTTGTTAGTAGGACAATTCATAAAGTTATTGGTGATGTAAGTGCAGACACAGTTGACTCATGAAGGTGTCACCAGCAAGTTTACGTCTATTTAAACAAGTTGAGGAAATGATCTTGAGTGTAGTTTTTAACTGAATGTGGACATGTAGTTTTGGAGCTAGAAAACTGAAGCCTGTTTACACCTTGAGATTAATGATGGATTAAAAATAATGGATCGAGAAAATATATTGGGGGAGAATTCTCAAAGCAAGTGCTAAGTTAGAGACAATGGTGCAAAAACAGTGTGAGATACTTGTACAGAAAGTTAATTGTATTGGTGTTCAGAGCTTCAGAGTTTTGTATTGTCACATACCAGCAACAAAAGAAACACACCGAGTCATGTATAAGTTAAAACTATCTTATTAATAACTACGTACGATAATAAGAAAAATAAAAGTAAAAATGTTAGAATGTTAGAAGTAAAAATGTTAGATCTTAAGCATTAACCCCAAAAAGTAAACTCGAAGTGTGTGTGTGTGGCAAACTCCCAAACTCCAAGTCCAGGAATAGTTCTCAACGTTCAGTTCAGCAAGCCATAAGGTGAAACATCAGCAAAGGCTTCTGCAAAGCCACCGTTGACTGAAGAGAAAATAGAGAGTAATTACAAAATCCAAATGTTCCATGATGGAACTCATACGACACCTCAATCACTGATGATCTCCATTCCTTTGTTCCAAAGTATCTGCCACCCCAAAAGGCACTCGAGATGTGGCCATCCACACAAATACCTGTCTCCTTCTACAGGTTAATGACAAAGTGGACTCCACTGGATTATTCCAAAAATCCATACGTGGGTTGTGGTGACAGACACTGTTACTGTTTTTCATCCATCGATACAGAGACCAGCAGGCAGCTCTCTCTTGCTTTCTGCTCCAAAAACGTCATCACGTCCTTGATCTCCTGTTGTCATAATCACGCCACACACACACACACACACACACACACACACACACTACTGTACTATGTCTTAAAGGGACATTCACCAATAGTAACCTAATCCGTAACAGTATTCAGTTTTGGTCTTTGTGTGTGCTAAGTATAAGATGCAGAGCATGGCAAGAATAATTGTCTTGTTTTCATTACCTTCTTTTGCCCCAAGCATTAAATCATTTACTTTCAAGAATGCAGGCTTGCAAGATATGAGGTTTTAAAATGTTGAAACTGGTTTCACTCATGACTTTTAAATTATGTTCATGGCTTTTGTTGCAGTCAAATATGCAGTGGGTTACACATTATCCTTAAGCAGAACTTGACAGTGTTCCTAAGCAGAGCATTTTTTTTGTTATTGTGGGTGAAGTATAATGTAGATTCTTCTGGAACTTTGCATGATTGCCTTATGGAATTAAAATGGAGGATTTGAAGAGTCTCCCATAGTGTTTCCTGAAGAAGCTGCAGTACTTTTTCTGTTACAGGTTATTGGGGGCTGGTTCATTGAATCAGAATCAGGTTTATTATCACTTTCTTATGACGTGAAATTTGTTGTTCTGCAGCAGCAGTGCAGTGCAAAGACATAAACATTACAATGTATTACAAAATAAATAGTGCTTGGAATAATGAGGTAGGATTCATGGACTGTTCAGAAGTCTGATGACGGAAGGGAAGAAGCTGTTCCTGAATTGTTGAGTGTGGGTCTTCAGGCTCCTGTACCACCTTTCTGATGATATTAACAAGAAGAGGACATGTCCTGGATGGTGAGGGTCCTTAATGATGATGAATGAGCTTGATGCAGGCTTTATAGTGTTGCTCATCTCTTTTCATTTTGTTTATTTGGATTCCCTGCCCATGACATCACAAGCCTGGATCATTTGATCTGCTCAGAATAAAAAAACTGAGAAACAATGCTGAAAATTTTCAAGCGCATCTGTGGAGAGAAACAAGTTAACTTTTATAGTTGATGACCTTTCCTCAGAATTGGGAATGGTTAAAATCAAAAATGTTTCAAGTTGCAGAGAAGTTGGGGGAGTGGAGGGAGCAATGGAAATGCCTGTGATAGGGTGGAGATCAAGAGAGACTGCATGATGCATAGTGCTGATGCTGGCTGAGAGAGGATGGTGCAAGCTTGTTAATTGAAGCTAATCTGTCTGGAATTCTGATAAAGGTCCTTCGACCTCAAATGTTAACTCTTTTACCACAGATGCTGCCTGACCTGCTGAGTGTTTCCAGCATTTTCTGTTCTTGTTTCTGATTTCCAGCATCTGCAGTTCTAACTCCCTCTGGCAGAAAATGCTGTTCAAAACTAAAAAGGTTAGCATTGTCTTTCAGTCCTGCAGATATGTTGGGCAACTATATTAAAATCCACATGAGTGAGCCCCAATCTGATTCATACAGAAGCCTCATTAATTTATACCCATTTATGCCCCATTATTTGTGGGACTGAAAATCACTTACTGCAATATACTGGGTGGCATATTGATTCCACTGCCTAAAGACAGTTTTTTCCCATTTTTTCAAGATACATTTTGTGCTCTGAGCTGCAGTTCTGGGTTTCTATCCTCTTGTGTTCCTCCTCCATTCAGCCTGCAATCAGCCCTATAGCCTCCTGGTCCAATATTAGAGTCATAGACTCATACAGCACAGAAACTGTCTCTTCAGCCACCAACACTGTGCCAACCATCAAACACCCGTTCACATTATTTCCATTTTTTATTCTCCCCATTTTCGCTTCGATCCACCTCATCCCCAGTCACAGGGAGAAAGTGCAAGCTCCACAGGTTTGAACCCAGTTCACTGGAGCTGTGAGGCAGCAAGATTACAAGCTGCACCATTGTGCTCTCGAGGTTGTACTGCCTGTTCTCGTTGTTCTTATGTTGCTATTCAACCATGACTGAAAACTGCCAATAAAAATTGGTTAGGATCATTTTCATCCAATTGTGCTTTCAGGTGTATAGAATGGATTGATCATACTTGATCTCCCTTTAAACTTTATATACACTAAGTATAATCCACCTTTCCTGCAGTTTTTGATTATAACAAAGGAAATTGAAGTGCCAAATTAGTAGTCTACTGCTCTTAACCAACCTTTCTCAATTACCTTGTAAAGTAAACAACTACCAGTTTCCACCTTTATCTATCTATTCCTTGTTACAGAGATAAGAGACTTCCAAGAAGATATCCTCTGTTCTTGGCTCTATGCTAGGCTGTGACGGAAGCATGCCAAAGCCACCAATTCGCAATGTACACTTTTTGTTTCCTTTATTTCAGTCTTGCTAATGGCTGTATTGACAAAGTCAATGAACATCTTCCTGGATGTTTGCTTGGCAGTTCCCAGTTAAATCAGAGACAGCTCACTAAAATTTTTGTTTATAGTAGTGTGTCAGAATTGGGTATTTTTAAGCAGCGGAATTAAAGCTGTGTGTGGTGATTGCAAGATTTGGGTCTGGATTGATGGTGTCCAGATTTAGGGTCACTAGGTCACTCCAAGAAGTGGTCTTCAAATTCTCTATGAATTTGAGATAACTAGCTAGACAATTTCATGACCTTGCACCATAAGAAAGGGCTTCTGGGGTGTACTGTAATGTCTTGCATATCGAGATTATTGTCTTCCATTGAATTCATGAGCTCTGCAGGGAGATGAAGCCAATGTGATCAAAGGAATTGATTTTTACTACATGTTGTTTGTAAACAAGTAGAATAGTTTTCAATGAATTTCAATGTTATTTTTATGTGGGAAAATGAAAAATACTGCACTTGTATTTTGTTTTTTTGTACAAGTTAACCTCTGAATTGACTTGAACTCTAAAGAAGCAAGCATTTCATGCCTCCCTTGCTGTTCCATTCTTAAACTGATCAGGTATGGGAATACATATAGCTTTGTATATTTGTATATTCATTATGATTTTTCCAAAATCCCTGATACCAATCTCCAAGAGTTAGCTGCTTATTGTGAATCTAATTTCTTAAACAGTAACATAATGTACATTCCAGACAACTTACGGTCGAACTTCTAAGAAATGTCCATGGTATAGTGCCATTAGTTAGCAATGAGTTACCATTATAGTTCTACCATAATCCAAAAACATTAAGAAATTTTTGAGGTAGTTTTAATGAATGTGGAAGTCTCCATACTCAACGTTATTTATTTAACAATTGAACGAGTTAATACAGAAATGCAACATTACTTGATTTATTAATCATCATGCTACCAGTCATTAAAATTAAAATGTGACATCGCACTAATTCTCCACAAGAAGAATTGGAATACTGCAAAATTTGCTTTGGTCTGTTCTCAGATCTATTGACTTGTCTGTAATCTTCCAATAGAGTTTCAGTACCATCTAATGCCTTGGTTATTTTTTGTCTTATTACTCGCATAATCGGAAAGAAAAAGACTTGGAGAAGCCCAAGCTGAATGGATTTGATAGTGTTGGACCGGATCCTCAAGTTTAGATGAAGTATTTCATTACAACTGTAGAAAGGTTGCAAAGCACAACTGGCATTGTTTTGGTAATCAAAATGTGTGATGTAAGCTCAGTAATAAACACTGTAGGTTGAGGAATAGTAGTATGTGAAATTGGAAACTGGTTAACTATTCAAACTAAAATGATGTCTTACTCCAAATGACTATAGCTTGACCATCCACTGAAACTTTTTATCATTGGCATACTGTGTAAAATAAAAATGCAGAAAGGAAAAATAAGATTCACTAATCCTTTCAAGATAAAACATGGTAAAACTTCCTTAAATTTTCATGTGAGTAAATCCCCCTGTAATGCGTTATCACTCGTACAGTTTTCAAGAAATGGACGCATTGTTAAGTAATAATAAATGCATTTGTATGCTTTACCCAAGAATGTAGTTTGGCCCAAGAAAAAACATTATTTGAAACTGTAAAATTATTGTAAGTGAAAATTTCAATATATAAGGAGAAGAGATTGTGAAAGGGGAAACACTTGACTATAGTGTGAGCATTTAAATTCTTTACAGTCTTAGAGTATTGAAGGAATTTTCAGCTTCCTGTATGTAATGTTCTTAGTTTAAAGCCATTACAGGAAATGGTTTATGATCTCCAGTGCTTTGTAGAGCATTTTCTTTAAACTTCCTGAGTCATCCACTTTTCAAAGTTAATGTAGAAGTTATGTAGATAGGTAAAAGTTGAAAAGCCTATCAATGAAAGAATATCAGAGAATTATCCCTCAGAGGAAGCTTCATTTTTATGAATATTTTTTTCCCAATTATCTTTGGAATCATTTTTAGATACTGTGATACAAAAGGAACCGGGAATCTGTTACATGAAACACAAGCAGTTAGCATGGAGGTACAGGAAGAAACTAGAAAGCCTTATGGATTGTTTTTATATTACTTGCAAAATAAATGGATTTATTGCAAGTAATATAAAAATAGAAGCTTTGCACCTTTACAGGGGATTGGTGAGACCAAACACAGAATACAGTGTACACTTTTAGTCTTTCATATTTAAGGAATGATATATTTGCATACAAACTGTGTTGAGACCACGATTGGATCAGCCATGTATTGAATAGCAGAGCAAGCTCGGGAATTGATTGACCTATTCCTGCTGCTTATGTTTTTATCTAACGTGTCAATCCTCTAAGTTCATTTCATGTATTTTTTCAGATCTGCACCTCAACTCCTCTTTTTAAAACCTCACTTCCTCCTTTAGATATAAACTCACTGTACATTTCTTCCTGCATTATGGACATTGACTAAATAGTTTGACCACAAGGCTGAAGTGAATAATGTACACTTCAGTTTGTTGCCTTGTTCTGTGATCTTTCTTGTTTCAGTTCAAATGAAAAGAGGAAGAATGACAAATACAAGGTCTGTCCCACAGATATTACATGGACAGGAATGCTTTTTTTTCTATAAGTTCCCCTTTATAACCAAGTCATAATTAAAATTTGATAGGTATTATACATTTGCAGACAGCTTTTTATGGCAATGGAGTTCATTCTGGAACATAATCCAGAGAAATCCAGTAATCATGCACTGAAAAACTGTTGTATTATGGAAATTTCATTTGGAATTATTTAATAGTACAACACATTATGACGGTACATTTTTAACCATTGGTTGTGAATTAATACCAATAATTACATGAACAAAAATAAAATGCTAGAAATAAGTTTGGCAGCATCTTAGGAAGAGAGAGTTAACATCTCACATTAACCTTTCATCTAAAACTTGGATCGATAATTTCATTATGCTATCTCTTTTTAAAAAATAGCTATTATTTTAGTTTCCTGTCTGCTATCGGGTTAGGCATTTAGCGTGGTTATGTATTTAGATTGCATAAGTAGTGGTGGGGATATTCCCTGATGTTACTGAGTCATTTTATAATTCTTGTGTATTCAAAATTAACAAAATTGCAGTATTCCCTGTTTTATTTTCAAAGTGCTTCTTTATAATTCTTTATAAGTGCTGAATGTAATTGCTGATTAATCTTGTTTTCAGGCCAAATATATTTCACAATGTATTGATGAAATAAAGCAGGAGCTCAAGCAGGACAATATTGCAGTCAAGGCCAATGCAGTCATCAAACTTGCATATGTAAGTACAAAGTGTCACAAATTTGATTAATATTCTGCTTAAATAAAATTATATTTGCAGTATGTCTTTTGTTCAGCTTTGCCAATCCAACTGGAATAATTTGCATCCTTCAGTAACATGCTCTTTGCAAATGCTCAAGTTTAGAATATCATTGTTGTTTTGGTTCATCCCTCAATTCTTGCAGCCTTCTTTTGAGGTACTTAATAATTACCCCTTTCCTTAAACTCCCCATCACCCCTCCCAGTTCCATTTGCATTTTACCTTTGTAATTATAAAATAAATGCACCCTAAATTTGGAGACAAGATATTAATGAATGAGAGTGACCTACTCTGGTACCTGTAATCAGTACAGACATTTGCATCTGATTTACACTGAACAATTTTAACTGGGGATGCAAAGCCAAGACTGACACCAAATGTGCAGTCTGGAACAAATCCTTCATTGCGAGAGTTCTTGTTTTAATCAGACTATTACTTATCTCCAAATTGTTAGTCTGTGTGAAATGTTAAGAAATTGAAACATATTGATATTATCTCCTTGTTCCTCCTCAAAGATATTCACCTCCTCTTTCAGGATACATATTTACTGCAAAACTAGGTGGAAAATTGATACACATTGGATGCAGAGTCTGCAAAGGGATATGAATATGAGAAGTAGAGAAGAAGGTTGTGGGTGTTGTATAATGTGGGAAATTGTGAAGTCAATTTTGATTGAAACAATGGGTAAAGAGTTTTTAAATGGTGTACAGAAACATGTTGGTGTACTGGTGTGCATGCGTTAATGTGCAGATACAACATGCGATTCAGAAGTTTTCTAAAATGTTGGGGTTGGAGTACAAAGACAAATCATAAATAACTTAAAAAAAAAGTCAAAGCTTAATGTTCTTGAATGCGATAGCATTTGCAGCAAGATACATTGCTATCTGTGCTATCAATTTGAGTATGATGTAATAGCTATTACAGACACACGGTTGCAGGGTGACCAGGTCTGGGTGCTCAATATTCCAGGTTACACACTGTTCCAAAAGAACAAACCAAAGGGGAAAGGAAATGAGATGGTCTTGTTAATCAAGAAAGCTACCAGAGCAGTGTTATTTTATAATATAAAGACAGTGGATAGGATGTGGAATAGGTTTGGGTTGAAATCATGAATAGCTGAGGAAGGATGACTTTTAGAGTAGTCTATAGACCCCCAAAATGTGACCTCTTAGTAAGTCAGACCATAAATGGGGAAATATCAAGGACATGTTTGAAGGAAACTGCAATTATCATGGTAGATTTTAATCTACATAGTCATTGGAAAAACCAAACTGGCAAGCGTATCATTGAAGAAGAATTTGTGGAATGCGTCAAGGATTGCTTTGTAGAGCAGTACGTTGTGGAACTATCTTAGATTTGGTTTTATGCAATGAGGAATGATGAGGGACCTTGTGGTTAAAGATCTCTCAGGGGGATAGAGACCACAAAATTATAGAATTCCAAATGCATTTTGAGGGTCAACGCCACATTTAAATTGAAGACACTGGTTATGGACGATAAGGGCAGTTGTAATAGTATGAGGGAGGAGTTGTCTTAACGTGTACTGAGTAAACTAGTTAAGAGACAGGTCAATAGATGGACAGTGGCAAATATTCAAACATCTGGTCTATAATGCTCAGCAAGAGTTCATCCCAATCAAAAAGATGAATTCCATGAGAAAGGGGGACAATCTGACATTAGCAAAGGAGGCAAAGGATAATGTTAAATTGAAAAGTTATGTATAAAAAGTGGCAAGGGTTAGTGGTAGACCAGAGAACTGGGGAGACTTTAGTTTTCTGCAGCAGAAGACTAAAATGCTCATAAGAAGGGAGAAAATGAATTTTGAAAGAAAACTTGCATGTAGTATAAAAACAGTAAAAGTTTGTATATATAAATAGGAAGAGGGTGGCTTAGGTAATATGGGGCTTCTAGAGAACAAGTGTTGAATTAGTAAGAGCAAACAAAGAAATGGCAGATGCGTTGAATAAATTTCTTGCATCAGTCTTCACTGTGGAAGACATTACTGATATGTCTAAAATATCAGATGGGCTTATTTATCATAGAATTTGCAAAATCCCACTTAGAAGGGATAAAGTATTGGAGGAGCTCAGGGCTAAAGCTGACCAGTCGCCAGGATCTGACAGACTGCACACTAGGCTTTTAAAAGAAATGGCTGCAGAGACAGTGGACCCATTGGTTGAAGTTTTTCATAACTTGCTAAACTTTGGGAGGGTACCAGAAGATGGGAAAACAGCCAATGTGACTCCCTTGTTCAAAAAGAAAGGAGGTGGGCAGAAGACAGCGAACTACAGGGCAGTTAGTTTAGCAGGGCCAAAGGGCCTGTTCCCGTGCTGTACTATTCTACGTTCTGTCATTGGCAAGATTAATTAAAGAGAAAATAGCTAATCATTTAAGAAAGCGGAATATAATTAAATCTTGTCAATGTGGTTTTATGAAAGGTAAATCATGTTTGACAAATTTGCTGGAATTCTTTGAAGATGTAACAGGGAGAGTTGTTAAAGGAGAATCTGTAAATGTAATGTATTTAGTTTTCCAAAAGACATTTGACAAGGTGCTGGATAAAAGGCTGGTGTATAAATTAAAAGCCCATGATATTGGAGGAAGTAAGTTAGAATGGGTTGAAAGCTGGCTGTGTCACAGAAAACAGAATTGGAATAAATGGGAGACTGGAGGTAACTAGTGGAATACCACAGGGATTAGTTCTTGGCCCACAGTTGTTCAATAATTACATTATGTCCTGGAGGAAGGAATGGTATATAAGGTTTCCATATTTGCTGGTGATACTAAAATAGTTGGAAGTGCATGTTGTGATAAGGGTACTATGATTCTGCAATGGGATATAAACAGATCGAATGAATGGGCAAAAAGACTGGCAAGTAGAGTTTAATGTGGGGAAATATGAAATCATGAAGGTTGGTAAGAGAAATCAAAAGGCAGATTATTATCGAAATAGAAAGAGCCTGCAAGTACAAAGGGATCTAGGTGTTGCAGTGCATGAATCACAAAAAGCTAGCAGGCAGGTTCAACAAGTAGTTAGGAAGGCAAACAGCATTTTGGCCTTTATTGAAAAGGGATTGGAGTTTAAAAATAGGGAGGTTTTGTTGCAATCGTACAGGGTATTGGTGAGGCCTCACCTGGAATACTGCATATAATTTCGGTCACCCCTAAAAATAGATAATAATTTTGGAGGTTGTATAAAGGAGGTTCACTAGGCTAATTCCTGGGATGAGAGGGCTGTCCTTTCAGGGGGGACTAAATAGTCTGGGCCTGTCTTCCTTGGAGTTCAGAAGAATGAGGGGTGATTCTATTCAAACACATTAGATCCTAAGAGGGTGTTACAGAGTAGATGTTGGGATGTTTTCACTAGTGGGAGAGCCCTGAACAAGGGGACATATCTGCAAGAGAAACAAAGGAGTGCAGATGCTGGAATGTAAATGAAAAACACTGATGCTGGAGGAACTCAGCAGGCATCAGTAGAGAAAAGCAGACAAGATAAGGGGCTGGCCAACTACAACTGAGGTACATAGAAATTGGTGGGTGTCTGGAATTTTTGCTCCAGCAGATAGCAGAACCTGGATCATTACAAGTACTTAAAGTGGAGGTGGATAAATATTTGATAGATCAAGGAACAGAGGGGTATGGAGAAATGGCACAAAGGAGGAGTAGAAGGCAGCATAGTTCAGCCACGATCTTATTGTATGGTAGGCAGGCTTGATGGGCCTAATGGCCTACTTACTTGTGTTGAAGTCCTTGCTGTAATTGTATTGGGCTTTGAGACTTTCGTGTGCAGTTTTTTGATCTTGGTACCTAAGAAAAGATATTGTTAGTACAGTTCGGTGACATTTAAAGTGTTTCTTTTCTCTCCATAATAGCTGCAAATGCTGGGATATGACATCAGCTGGGCTGCATTCAATATTATAGAAGTAATGAGTTCATCAAAGTTTACGTTCAAGGTAGAAGTTCATCTTTTGATATTTTTGCTGTTGCTTAGATGAATGCATAAGCTGTAGAGTATATTAATATTAACTGCTAAATCTTAAATCGCTAAAACTTAATCATTGTTTTTCCTGCCAGGATTTCAGCTTAAGGTTCATAAATATTAGCAAATCTTGAAATTTGTGTACTCTTTTACATTTGTTTATCCTTGCTCATTTATATTGCGTGGCTTAAGATCTCAAAGGGGAAGAATATTTGGGAATAGGTGGTTCTACCCTGAAATCCCGGTCGTCTGATTTTTTTTCAAACATCCAGTTATACATGTGTTCCTTTCATATTAAAAAGATATATACAGGTTGTAGTTTCTAAGATTTTACATTGATTCACCTCAATTCAGTTAATGTTTGATGTTGACATAAATGCCACATAAAAACATTACTGCTTGGAGTGGATTCATTAAACTGTGCACTTATTGCCTGGGACTTGTTCAAGTTATGGTTTGGAATTCTGTACAAAATTACTTGCATAATCACAAACTTAAATTTTTTCACTAACACTATTAATCAGCATTTTAGAAAATAGTTGATTTTTCTTTCCCCATAATTTTAATTCTTGGTACATTCAGTAGTTTTAATACAGCTGAAAACGTTACCTTGAAAACATTTTGTCCAGCTCTTGTAGACTACATGGTCTTGAATAACTAGAAGCAATATAATACATACACAACTATTTACTAGTTTTATTTGTGTACATTAGTCAGTTCATCTGTAAATTATATATTTTAATAAACATGTAACGCAATTTTGTAATGTTTTGCCCTTAAAAGGAAAGGATTAATCCTCCTAGTGCTGCAAATAGCGTGAATATTGGGAGTGCATTATGCTTGTTTCAGTCTATGGATATTGTCAGTTTTGTAGGTGGGGCTAGCTTCCAACAAGAAAGATTGTGGAAACTCAGCATGTGCTTGAAATTCTTGGTTTTCTGGCCTGTTTGGCTGATATTATGCACATTACTTGGGTAAAGTAATCTAGTGGAAATTCTACACTTGCATCACCAGTGTATAGAATCTTGCAGAGCTAATAAACTTGCTGTACTTCCAGTGAAATAGAAGCAGTTGTCATATCTTGTAAGCCTTTTACTATATATTACCCTTGTAAGCCTTTTACTATATATTACCCTAATTCTTCCCTGTTCCTGACTTAACAAGGTAAATGCTTTGTACTGCAAAACTCAAGTTTGCCAACTTGGCATCTATTGCTTTTTTGCAACTCCCTCAAATGTAGGCTGTTCTAAGCATTTTAAATATTTTTTTACAGTTACTAAAATTAACTATTCATCAGAGTTCCCCACGTTGTACCTGCTGCCTTGGATTGTTCTCTTTCATTGCCTGTGTTCATCAAGTGCCTGCACCCTAATTTGGATTCCCTTCTTCCCACTGTTGGCCTGCATTCTAGGCCCTCCTCCGATCTACAAGGGACAATATATAGGAAGTAGAGCAGGAGAGGGCAAACAGAAGAGGATGAAAACTTAAATAAGAGAAAAAGAAAATGAGATAGAAGGGATAGAAGTGAGACAAGTACAGGTAGTGAGACTAGACAGGCTATTAAAACTGGTCTGTGGCTATGGCTGGATCTACCCTTGTTCTCATGATACTGGCCTCCTTAGAAGGATCAAAATAAGGGAGAAAAATAGGGAGGTTTTGTTGCGATTGTACAGGGGTAATGGTGAGGCCTCGCCTGGAATACTGCATATCATTTCGGTCACTTCCCTAAAATGAGATAGCGTTTCCTTGTCCTTAATAATTTGAAATGGAGAACATCCTGCCATTTATAAGGAGTTCAGATAGGTTGTTGAAGGAAAGAGGGATAGAAGGATATGGGAACAGAGCCTGCTCTTGTGGAACATAAACAACAATATGGTTTGAACATAGAACAGTACAGCACAGGAGCAGACCCTTCGGCCCACGATATCTGTGCCAATAATGATGACAATTTAAACTGCACATCTGCCTGCACGTGATCTATATCCCTCCATTCCTTGCCTGTTCATATTTCTGTCTAAATGCCTTTTAAATGACCGAGAACAACCTGTTCTATTACAATTTGGTGTAATGGCCCTGATGGTGCCTTGTGTTTTCCTTCTGATTCACACCCCCATCCCTTCGCCTCCCAGAATCGACAATTTATGTGAAAAGGTACTTGCTTATTTATTTGAAATTGACACTTTACTTCTTACAGAGTACAGAAACTAAATCTAATCCAATTTTACCTTTCATTTGTATCCAGTCTCTAATCTTTTCATTTTTCCAAGTATTTTCACTGTGAATATACGGTGTAATATATTTTGTTACTTTTAATATTTTCCTAATAGAATAGCATCTGCAGCTCATGGATTTATTGTAGAAGGTCTGTCAGTGGCTGCTCAGTACTTTGAAAAACAGTACTTTTGCACACATTCAAAGTGCTCCAGTCACATTGAAGTTCAAATTCTGGCTTTCAGGTCATGGTGACGTTGACTAATCAAATATCTTCTAATTTTAGAGCCAGAGTTTGTTCGACATTAATGGTTCCCATCAGATCATAAAATATGCTGTCTTCTGACAATTTAGCTCATGAGTCTAGGCCTGGACAATGCTCATATTGCATTAGTACCTTTATTTGCTGCTGTTTCTGTACAATTGTTCTTGGCTCAATGCTGGGTGGAGTAGTTATCCATGTCTTTGGTACGGTTAACATTGAGCTTGTGAATATTTCAACACTCAACCATTTCATCATTTTAAAAAAATGGAAATTTGCAGTTGTTCGTATTGTGAAGCTCGATCTATTTTGGTCAATACAATTAATACTGTTTTAATGAATGGCAGTTTTAATTTGAACATTCATTCAGGTCAAACTACTTCTTGCTGTGTAGCTGGTTTCAATTTGATCTTCCTCAAACTATTGACGTTCTAGTGTCGCTCAAGAAGTATTGATTTGTACTTTAATGTAAGGTACTTGGAGGTTTTTGCAGTTGTGGATTGTAATTCTGCTTACGTTTTTCCTTTCTGCAGAGAATAGGGTATCTGGCAGCCTCTCAGTGTTTTTATGAAGGAACCGATGTAATCATGTTAACAACAAATCAGATTCGTAAGGCAAGTTGAGAGATGGTTGATATATGGATTTTCATTTATATAAAGACATGATAAATAAGACAATTTGTGCCTTAATTCTAATCGGAACTTTTGCATACACAGGATCTCAGCAGCCCGAATCAGTATGATACAGGAGTTGCTTTGACAGGTTTATCCTGTTTTGTTACTCCAGATCTTGCCAGAGATTTAGCAAATGACATTATGACATTGGTGAGTTGTTTTAGATTTGAAATTTGCTTGGGCTGGAGGAGGGTTCCTTTTTGATCTCTGTAATTGTATTTGTACACTAACAGCTACTTTGATCCACAGATGTCTCACACAAAGCCTTACATTAGAAAGAAAGCTGTGCTTATCATGTACAAGGTGTTCCTCAAATACCCAGAATCCCTGCGACCTGCCTTCCCACGCCTTAAAGAGAAACTGGAGGATCCAGATTCTGGTCAGTTGTTGCTTTTATAGAACATGTTAACGAATGCTTCCTACTTAATTGCACAAGGTAGCTTAAGAATTCAACAACAAGTAGATTTTTTAAATTCGTTTTTAGTGTGAAGGAATCTAGCTATATGTCGGGAGTTTCATTGGTGGAATGGACACATCAGCCAACATCTAATATGTTCACGAATCCAAAGCTGAATTATTTAGTTTGAGGAATAGATTGATTCTGTTTAAAATTTAGGCCCAGTTTGAGAACAAAGAAATAGGAGTACGCCATCTGGCCTGTCGAACCTGCTTTGCTATTCATTAGGATCATGGCTGATCTGGCTGTGGACTCAGCTCCATCTGCCTGCCTTTTCCCCATACTATGCAAAAATCTATCTAACTGTGTCTTAAATATTAAGCAAGTTAGAATTTTGACTTTGGTTAATTTGGTCAACGTCATGAACTGCTGAATAATGTATTTAAGATGGGTAACACTTGTATTGAAGTTTGGGTTGATTTGTAATACTTCCCCAATTGTGTTTAGTGTCTAGTATTCCCAAATATTAGTTGGTAGTAAGTTTTGCACAGTCTTCATATTGCACACTTTTGTTTTAAACTTATTAACTGATACTATAAATTCAAAGTAGCACCAATAAAGTTAAGTTTGCACATATGCACTAACTGCTGAATTACCACAGTGGCACAATCTCTCCAAGGGAGAGGTCAAAGGTTCTAGATATTCAACTTTTTGTCTGCTTTGGTCACTCAGTGTTTAACTCTTGCCTCTGTTTGTTCTACAGGTGTTCAGTCTGCCGCCGTGAATGTTATCTGTGAGCTTGCCCGACGCAATCCGAAGAATTATCTTTCTCTGGCTCCACTGTTTTTCAAACTGATGACATCATCAACTAATAATTGGGTCCTCATTAAAATAATTAAACTTGTAAGTCAATTAGGAATATCTTTATACAAAGAATGGACATCAGACCTTCTAATAATTAGCCTAGTTTTACTATAGGAGCTGTTTGTCCATAGATTGTGAATGTTTATGGTGATGCTGTGTGATCATATGGCACTTACTTTAATGGTTAAAAGGTAGATCTAATATCAAGTTGTATTTAACCATAAGTTGACACTCAGCTATATTGGGCATCTTTTTCTGTGTCTGCTGAAGCAGTAAAATGAAATTACTTAATTTGTAATTAATATTCATTATGTAGTTTAATTATGCACATCAAACATGCAAAATCATTTGGTTTAAGTGCAGCAGAAATGATTTTATTCTGTGCAACTACAATACTACTTGAGTGGGAGTCCATTTTCTTCTTGTCAAGTTGGTGAATTTTTTTGAGTAATGTGTTGGCATTAGGTCAAATGGACTATGTAATGGAACAATTAGAAGGATGGGATGAGAGTTTGAAATCCTTGTTTCAGATCGTGACAAAATGTGGGAGGTTCATCTATAGCATTTTACTTATAAGATGCAAGTTGTTTAAGACTTCAGGCATCTTCTGTTCATAACTAAAAACAGGGGCAATTGAGATGCATATTTATTTATTTTTAATTTATTAATGTTAGAATTTAAGACAAGATTATTGGAATTTTCACAGATAATTAAACTAATTGCTGTCCCACAAATAAAAGGTGCAATTATTTTTACAAACTTGAAAGGCTTTTATTAAAAGAGAAAAAATGTTAGCATCCTGCAGAAAATTGTACATCTTTCAAAATTTGACATGAATGTTTCTGACAGACCACCACAGTTGCACATTGGATTTGGGATTGAAACAGTGATTGATGCTACAGCAATTACACAGTAATTTGATTTACTTTGGTTAATGGTAGGAAAGGTCAGTAAAAATGATTTATGATAGAAGTCAAATTGGAATGCTATAGTGTCAAGCTATCAGAATATCAGTAAATGGAGGAAATACCATCAAAGCAATTTGAAAATTATTTCAAAGGAAGTGCACTGAACCTTAAGTTAGCAATCATGACTTAAGTTGTTATTTTAAAATGGTTTCTTTGCATTAACATTTAGTGTAAGTTTTGGTCTTCTCGGCATTGTGATGGTGATCTTGAGTGTTTTCTGGGTGCAGAACCAACCAGGATGCTGAACTGTTCTAGGCTAAAAGTTTGTGTTAGATGATCAGTTTGCATGATGATTTTAAGTTGACCATTTAGTAGTAAACTCGCTGTAAATGTGCATTTATCGTGTAATACTAATGCCTATTTTTCTGTTAGTTTGGAGCCCTTACCCCACTTGAGCCACGGCTGGGGAAGAAACTCATTGAACCACTGACAAATTTAATACACAGGTTAGTTCTCTTTTTCTATTTGGATGAACAAACAACCACTACGATTTAAGAGTATGTGCAGATAAGATGCATTTTGTAATATCTCATGATCTGTGGAAGACAAAAAGTGGCATTGTTCAGTATACTTGGCAGACTTGCTTTGTATGAGTAATTATCTGAAGTATAGCAAACTGAAGGCTTGATTCATACATATTTCCAAAATGTCCAGTATAAAACTTTGATATCAAATTCTTTCGTTGTTTGAATGGCAATTCCTAAAATATTTTATTTCAATAACATCTCTAAATGATGAAGTTATTTGCAAAAAGGCTATTCTGTCTCTCAGAATTAGATTTAATCATGTGATTTTGAAAATCTGCCTTCAATTGAGGATAAGATTTGCAAAAATCAATCCAAATATTTTGCGTGTCAATATATTTTCTCAAATGTTTTTTGCATCAGTGTTCCAGACTGAATACTATGAAGCTTTGTTGTTTTGATAGATGTATTTTGTTATTAGAAGAGTGTTGTAAGCTTTTTGTATTCTACATATAATTTTATGGAGCTTTATTCATCGTTCCCTATGCCTGCAGGGGAAAAAAAAGCAAGTTTCTTGATGAACAAGTTGTCCTTATGGTGAAATAAACAAGTCTAAACTACATGTTGTTCGATAACTTGAAGTGCATTTTATTATTAAAATTGAGGACCAACTTATTTGAGGATTTCCCAGTGCTGTTTCAGTTGTTACCACATTTGAGAGTTGTTGCAAAAGCATGCCTGCATATAATTGGGAAGACATTCTATTAATCAGCAGTCGGGTAACTTGCAAGTAACATAGACAGTAATAGTCTCATTTTCAAAGTTGGGCCTGTACTTGCTCGTAACAAAAGTTTCCCAAATATTCTTCAAATACTACTGAACCAAGGGTTTGGAGTGTGGGATGGGGAGGCGACAGAGATATTGAGCTGAAGAAAGGGATAAAAGTGTATTTATTAAATAACTAACATTATTATTGAACTGTTACAAATCCATGTGAATGTAAGACAATTATGATAATATCCACTCAGCAAGCCTAATGTCATTTAATTGCTTGAACAGTTAAAGTACGATTTAGTTAGAGGTGAGGTAAGAAGAGTGCTGGTGGGCAAATAAGGTGAAGTTGTATCTGGGTACACCTGAAAAGGTGCTGAATTAGTGAGGACTTGGAAGGGTGGATGGCAGATGGTGGATATATCTTTTGCAGGGAGCCAACAAAGTCGGCATGACGTTGACGAGAGGAATCTTACCACCTTGAACTTGCCAGAGAGTGGGAAAACATACTGGATTATCAATACAAAAAGAAACTTGCACAGTCTTAATTAGGGTTGGCCTTATAAGTTGACGACAAATTGAGTGACCCATGAGGAAAAGTTTCAGACACCTGCTAAAATTGGCATTGTGTTGTAAAATTAACAGTTCAGCAAAAATTGCATTCTGTTTTCTTTCCTTTGCAGTACCTCAGCCATGTCTCTTTTGTATGAATGTGTGAACACCGTGATAGCAGGTAACATCCTCCTGGTGATCGGGAGTCTGCTTGCTTTTCAGTGCAAAACTGTTTTTAAAAAAAAGTTTAAGATGGTGATCTGTTAGAAAAGCAAATGTTTACACTTCAGCTGTTCTGTAAATTTTACAAAATCCTACCTTGAAGATTTTTTTTTGTTTTGAAGAATAAATTAGCTGAAAGATTGTACAGCATTGTCAGAACTGTCAAAATATTGTATCAATCATGGAGGGATACCACTAAAGGAACATTTATTGGAAAACAAAATTCTGCTTTTAAGAAGAAAGCACAAGTGTGTTGAATTGTTCTAAGCCAGAAAACTTAGAGAAAAATTGATTAGAAACAAAATTATCATAGTTACAGTGCAAAAGATTTCATAGTTCATTTTATAATTTCAAAAAGATGAGTTACTTGTTTTAATTCTGTGAAAATTGATTAACTTCGTGGTTTTTAAACACGTGGATATAGTTTCAATGTGCAGTGGTTGAGTACTTTAGCAGAGGTAGGAAGAAATTTTTGCCAATGTTAATATTCTTGCACTGAGTAAAGTTATTTGAGATTCTATTGAAAGAAAATAAGCATCTTGTATGAAGTACTGTTCAGTCCTGCTGGAGATTTTCTTTTGGACAATGGGCTAAATTAAGATGTGTACCACCTCTTGATTCCCTTAGCTATTTGAAGAGGAACAGCAAAGCTCTAGCCAGTGGTTGTCAATTCTTACCATCTAAATATGGTCTGGCAATTCATCAGTGTTTGCCTATGTTAGCGATTATAGTCATAAGAATGTCAAAGTTTACCTTTCCTTTGTAACGGCTGTTCTGATCCTACCCTTGTTTTTAGTTTCTACGGCGAGCTCAGGCATTACTGGTTTTAAGATTTAGTTATCTCTGGATCAGCCACAGTTTTATTTAGCTTTAGTCCCTGTAATGTTACCTATGCTTAGGCCACTGCTGCAGGCTTCATATCCATACCAATAATTCCGTCTTGTATTATGTTACAGGTAGTGTCAGACTACTTGCAGCCCATTTTCCTTTTTGACCTTAATCTTGACATCAGTCCTTTTGGGTCCTGAAGCATTGGCTGTTTACACAGATGCTGCCTGACTAGCTGAGTTTTTCTAGCATTTTCTGTTTTTGTATCAGATTTCCAGCATCTGCATTTTTTTGTTACTTTTATCTTCTGATCTTTTAATCCTTGTGACCAGCATATGGAATCCTTTATTCTATAAATTGTCACAAAACTAAAGAGGTAGTGGAAAATATAGATAATTGGTTAGGCAACAATTCAAATTGCAGCACTTTTGGGCACTTCAGAAATGATACCCAAACCAAAATGAGATCATCACAAAAATCTTCAGGAATCAATTCGGAAAAATTGCGGCTGTCCATTAAAATAGGTGATTGAGGAAAATTAGAAAAGAGTGGATAAGTGTTGCTACCTATCAATATGTCTGTAACTGAAATACATGTTATGATTAAGGAAAGAGCTAAAAGAGAGTACAATGAGAGTTAGTCATTGAGGTAGCCCAGGCACAACTAAACTACTGTGGTGTAAAATCCCGTTAAGGTTCTTGGGATTCAAGATTTCATAATCTATACTTGCGCACTACTGAATTGAGATCATCTCATTATTCAGTCAAATGGTATATCCTCAATTGTCTCATCAGTATTTATGCAAATAATTATCCTACTTTGAAGCAGGTCAAATGGCCTGACATTTTTCTAATTTAAAGTATTTAGTGGTCCTAGTAAGTTCTTTTTCTGTCAGTAAAACATTTACCAGGTTGAGGCTAATATTTTATTCCTTCTACAGTCCTCATCTCTCTCTCTTCTGGAATGCCGAATCACAGTGCCAGCATTCAGGTAACAAACTTTCTCAGTGGTATCATCCATTATACTTTTCATTAATTTTTCTGGGTTCTATTTGACAGGATTCATTTTCTTTGGTATTTGAGTTTAATGAAGGAATGAATTACATAATTTAGTTCCTGCCCTTTCAGTGATTTTATATTGAAAATATGTTAGCAGCATTTAAATATTGAAGTCCTTTGCAAGTAAGAACGTATTGAAATGTTAAATTCCATAAGTGTATGACATGTTCATTGGAGTCCTGAGCACAATGCTGTGTAAAAGGTTATTTTTGATGATGATTTGATGTTGCTACATCTTTCTGCTTGATGGTTATGGACTATTGAGATTTTGCTTATTTTCCTTAAATAAAAAAATGGCCTACTTTTTTCTGTTCAGCTTTGTGTGCAGAAGCTGCGAATTCTTATTGAAGATTCTGACCAAAACTGTAAGTAGGTAGTTCTGCACTTATTTCTTAGTGTAAAATTTTAAGTGTTCTGTCAATTCCTGCAACACCCCACTATTCAGAGCCTGCCCAACTGAGAAAGACACATTTATTTTTTCTTTTGTTTTCTGCCCGTTAACCAATTCTCAATCCATGCCAGTGTACTCTCTCCAATTCTCTAAATTCTAACCTTGTTGACCAACCTCCTAACATAACATGGGACTTTATTGAAGGCCTTATGAAAATCTAAATCACCACATCCACTGATTTCCCCTTATCTAACCATGTGATAACTCCTCAAAGAACTTCAATGCATTAATTAACATTTTCTTGATCATATTTCACAATTTGCTGATAATACAAAGCTAGGTGCTATTTGTGAACAGGGAGGAGGATATAAAGAGGCTTCAAGGGCACAAGCTTTGTGGCCAGGCAAGAATTGTGGCAGATGGAATATAATATGGAAAAATATGATGACAGGACATGTTGATGTTCAAAGAGAACTGGGTGGCCTTGTACACTAGTACTGAAAGCTTACATGCAGATGCAGCAAGCAATTAGCAGAACAAATTGTATGTTTGTCTTTTATTAGGGGAGGATTTGAGTGCAGAAGTAAAGATAACACTGCAATTATGTAGGGCCTTAGAGAGACTATGCCTGAAGCATCCTGTGCAGTTTTGGTCTCAGTTTCCTAAAAATGTATACACCAGCCAGGCAGAAATGATGAGGATTTGTTCGACTGGTTCCATGTTTGCTGTACGAGGGTAGATTCAGTAGACTAGGCCTGTATCCACTGGAATTTAGAAAAATAAGAGATCTCACTGAAACAGAATTTTTACAGGGTATGAGATCTGAATACAAGGAGGGTGTTTCCCCTGTCTGAGGAGTCCTAGACCAGGGATCACAGAGTCAGAATAAGAGGTAGGCTATTTAGTACTAAGAAGATGGGAAATCTCTTAACTGAGTCCCGGGAGCTGTCTGGGATGTGGAGGCTCAGTCATTGCGGTTCATTTGAAACAAAAATTGACTGAAGGGATTTGGAGAATTTGGGAATAACACAGGGAAGTGGTACTAAGGTACAATATTAACCATGACCTTAATGAATGGTGGAGCTGGCTCAAAGCACCTACTTGTAATATTTACATTCTTACTTTGGATTTTTTTTACCAGTTTTTGTTATTCACTGGAGATGAAAAGGTTGTTGTAACTATACACTTTTCAGGCTTTGTCCTTTACTGTCAATGCTAGCCCATAATTGGGCAACATTAATGATATTTTGGTATAGCCACATGCTGGCCCTTGCCCTGGAGTTGAGGTGCTTACTTAGACTATTCTTAACTACTGATCCAGGCACGAATTTTCAAATGTAATCTAGTGCAGATGATTTTTAAATTTAAAAGCTTATCTAGAACGTTAATGATATTTAAGTAGAGCTTCAAGAATCCTGAGCTTTTGTAACTATTGATTTTTTTTAATTAAAAAAATTCTTGGTGTAGGTGAGCATTGATTTTTACTTATAGTGCTTAAGTGTTATAATCATTGTGACAAATTGCCAAAGATTCTGAACTGTTCTGCAGTGAAGTATCTGGGTTTGCTGGCCATGTCGAAAATTTTGAAGACTCATCCCAAGTCTGTACAGTCCCACAAGGATCTAATTTTACAGTGTTTGGATGACAAGGATGAATCTATACGACTCCGAGCTCTAGATCTTCTGTATGGAATGGTAATTTAATATCTTTATGTGTCACTCTTTTTAATGAAGTACATGAAAATTTAAGCAAACTTTTGCACTTTTTCTAATCTCTTAGGCCTTCCAAGTAGTAACTCAGTTGATTGAAAACATTTTACAATGACGGAGTCTGAGAGTATCTTATTCCTGTGATCTCTCAATGTTGGCTATGCAATTTTATGGATGAAAAATGACGAATGTAGAAAGTACCTCAACAGAAAATGGTATTTTTCAAGCATAGTTGAGAAAATTGGAACTTACAATTATTTCTGTGGCAAGGTAGAAAAGGGATATGTTGCACTGACTTTTTCTTGGATACTAAATGATATATTGTGACAGATCTGGAGCTTGCCAGTGCATTTCAGCTTTTTAGCACGTGTTTGCATGCTTAAGCACAGTTGATTATATAGAGCCTAGACTTACTAGTTCTTGTAAATATCAGTTGTTGCATTCAGCTTGATAAGATAATATTAGGCCGGGATCCTGCAATTGTACCTGTAGTACACTTGTGCGTGTGGATAAGATTTGAGTTCTTTAAAGGGATATTGTGCGGTTATAAACTTTAAAATTACCTGCAACCTACATTGCCATTAACTCTCCCAAGCATTAATACATTTTCTGGAAGTCACTAACACTTGGAGTTAAATTGTCATTTCTCATTATCCAGTTACCATATACATTTTAACTTTTAGTATCATAAAATAATTCAATTAGCATGCATCTGAAAACTTGTCTTCTTTCTATTATGTAGATATATCTTTTAAAACCAGTTTATTTTTTACATTTAATTATAAGTTGCACAAAGTACAGTACAACTTTATTTTTGCTTTGCATTCTAATTCATCCAGTGGAGGCTCTTTAGAATTATGACGAGTGATGTAAAAATAAATGGTTAATTTTAATTAGATAGTATTCTTTAGATACTTCACTTGAGTCCTTAACTAACCTCACAAGTACAACTATTATTTCATGTTTTCATGAGTACCACCTATATCTTTTAATCCACTGAAAATTAGTTGAACTGTGTATAATTGCAGAAAAGTCAATTTTTATTGACATTTTATAAAATTGTTGGTTGATAATCCAGTTTTCTAGTCTTTTGCTTATCGATTTTGAATTGCGTGTTGCTGCTTGACCCACTAATTTGGAGTGGGTGGCTATTTTGCTAACCAGTGTAAGAGGCAAAAAAGCAGAACATTTAGACAGTTTTTGAAGTACAGGTAAAAGTAATGCATTTATCATATTATAAAGATTGTACTTTAGCATAGTATTGGATGTTAAATAGTACAAAATTGTGCTGTGATTTTTGAAAACTTTTAAGTTTATAATTTGCATTTAAATTTTGTTTTATTAACTCAAATGTTGTAGGTTTCAAAGAAGAATTTAATGGAAATTGTTAAGAAATTAATGATTCATGTAGATAAAGCAGAAGGCACAACGTACAGAGACGAACTCCTGACAAAAATCATTGACATTTGTAGTCAGTCCAACTATCAATACATCACCAATTTTGAATGGTAAGTTCTTAGCCACCATAAAGTGCATTTTGGTTGATTACCTCTATCTAACATACATTTTTGATATGTGCCAATGCTTTATAATTGATTCATGTTTTTGCTCCAAAACTTTTCTTACGTAGATAAGCTTCCTTTTTATATCATAGGTATATTAGCATTCTGGTTGAACTGACTCGACTTGAAGGAACGCGACATGGCCACCTAATTGCAGCTCAAATGCTTGATGTAGCTATTCGGGTGAAGGCTATCCGAGCATTTGCAGTATCACAGATGGCTATGTTGTTAGATAATGCCCATCTACTTGCTGGCAATATGCAAAGGAATGGAATTTGTGAAGTTCTGTATGCTGCTGCGTGGATTTGTGGTGAATTTTCAGAGTAAGTACTACCTAAAATACTTAAGGAAATTTAAGATAGTATTACAGTGGATGTATGTATTTTTATGCTGAAGATAGAAGATTTTGACTAGCAAATAGAACACTTGCATTTCAGGCCTTCAATTTATAAATTATTATTCTTGAGTCACAAACCAGAGTTGCTTAGTGCTCTCCCCTGGTAATAATTTTCAGTCCTTAGAATTTTCTCCCTGTATACCTCCATTTCCACTGCACCAGTTTGGTATTTCAACATTTTCCCACTCCAGCTCTCTGCAGACTTGTCCAAATAACATTGATGAACTTGGGGCAGTTTTGTATTGTAAGCCAGTACCTCTGAGAAATACACAGGCCCATTTCATAAAATGTATGTGAGGTTTTTAAGGTTGGAATCTTGTAAGTTTTGTTAGATAAAACTTATCTCACCAGAATTATTTCACAGGACCATTGGACTTGGAATAACCATTTGGTCTCTAAGTCTTTTCTGCCATCCAGTCAGATCTTAGTTCATCTGTGCCTTAATCACATTTACCTCTACTTGTTTCATGTTCCTGAATAACAACAATGATCTTTCAATCAGTCGGACAGCACTCCATTTTAACCCCCGTTGTGTCAACTATTTGGAAACCACTTGCAAGAAGAAACTACATTTAAGATTTTAACTTGTGTATGTGTTTACCAGACATCTTCAAGAGCCTAATCAAACACTGGAAGCTATGCTGAAGTCCAAAGTCACAACATTGCCAGGGCACATACAGGCAGTTTATGTGCAGAATGCTGCAAAGTTGTATGCATCAGTATTGCAGCAGCACGAGCAAGCAGGAGACAAGGAAGCTGCTGAGGAAATAACCCAAGTGTTGATTGACAAGCTACCCCAGTTTGTTCAGAATGCAGATCTTGAAGTGCAGGAGCGGGTACGTGAGCAGCATTTCCTTTCACAGTTTCACTGTAGACTTTGTAATCATCCTGCTATGCCCATCCTTGTATTGTCTTTGTCATATTCTTTACTTACCATTGTACATCTGCTCTGAGTTATTTTAACTGACGTTGGGTGTTTTGCTTTTCACCCAGCACCAAATTAGTAACCCACTACAAGAGTGTTTTTTTTTTCTTGTGCATTTTTCTCATCTCATGCAAACACCAAAGTTTTGTTAAGCTGCTCTTACTGGTGTCAATTTCTGATCATAATTGTTCAAAGGCGTTTTAGTCACTGACAGTATTTTAGTGAGGCTCTAACCATTCCTTCACTGACATCCTCATTGAATGCAGCAAAAATTGTTGGTTAGATGGAACTCTGACAGGTGGAATAAAATTTAGCCCATTATTTAGAGGCACTAAGATGATATGCAGTACCCCTGATACTTTCTTGGCTGACTGGATACCAAACTTCCAGACTTTTACTCCATTAAATTTTAAACATCCTAAGTAGAAATAGATTTTAGCTATGGTCAGTTGTAAAATGAGTGAAGTTTTTATTGTTGTGATCACATATAAAATCTTCAGCTGCAAATGACGTTTTCAGTACATTGCTAATATATTAACATCTTAATGATGAATATTTGGATCATTTTGTCAATGAAAAATGTTCTGGCATGTATTATTTTAATATCATCATATTGTTAATTGAAGTTGATATAATTTAATGTGATCAATTTATTGTGTTTGTTCAGTCACTTTGAAGGTAATCATGGCCAAATAGAAAATCTTGGAGAAAAACATTTTTTTTCATTTGGATAATACAAGCTGCAGTATCTATTAAGATTGTTATACTCAAGGAATCAGTGAAAACTGTAGGGTAATTTTTGGCCATACATTAACCATCATGATTCCAGGCAAAATTATTCACACACCACATTTTCAAAGCTAGAGAGTTAGCCATACTCTTTCTTAATATTAATGTAATGCCCACACTCACCAATTACCACTCTTAAATCAATAGATCTTGATTTGCAATTCTGCTGAAATGCATGAATTTGTTCCTATTAGGAATTTACATAGGGTGTGAAGAGCTTGTGTCATTAACGTGAAAATCTAACATAGTTCAAAAGGTATAACAATTTTAAACAGACATAATTGTTAGGCTGTGCCTTATGAATAGTAGACTTTGCTGTGATAGCTTACTGTTAATTGTGAGGCAATCCTGAAATTTTCTTTGAATTGCCATAGTTAGTTCAAATCTTCAGTCTTTAGCCAAGTATATTTAATAGATGGTGTAAATATGAATTGTAATATTATACATTTTTAATATTTTACGTGTTATTGACTTTTTGCTTCAGGCTTCATGTATTCTTCAGCTGATAAAATACATACAAAAGCTTCAAGCTAAGGATGTTCCCGTAGCAGAAGAAGTCATGGCTTTGTTTGCTGGCGAACTTAACCCTGTTGCTCCCAAAGCACAGAAGAAAGTCCCACTGCCAGATGGGTAAGACTTCTATTTTCACCATTTGAAAGGCACTTAACATAATCTACACCAATTTAATAAATGAGTTTTTTATAGTTGTGATCTTTTCTGTTATATAAATGAATGGCTGTTTAACGAGGGAAACTGAGTTACATTTGGGAAAATAAATAGCTATTATTTTCTAAATAAAAAGATTAATGTTTCACTTCACGGTTCATGCTACTGCTACAGAGTCTACTAGACTTATAGATTATTGATTAGCATCTTTACCTATTTAAAAGCTGCTGCTCCTTTGCAGTTCAACAGATGAAATGCCAACCAACCATATTGCCATATTTCATGGTTCATTTTAAAATCCCTACTGAGTTAAATGACCAGGCTTGGTGTTAGTGCATCCTTGAGTTGGAAAGAAGTCGGCCAAGATATGTGCAGTGATACTTGTCAGAGGGAATACATACATTGGCATCGAGTGATGACAAACTGATCTTGACCTTCATGTCCTCATTATCAATGTTGGAATGTTGCCTTCCCATCTCATCTAGTCTTGCATGAAATACAGTCACTTTGCTCAAAGATGTAACCAGCATCCAAAAGAGGTACTTTGGCATTTTCATGAGAGGAGAAAAATTAGATGTGGGTTGGGTGATTCCCCTGCACACCCCTCCACCCCACAAGTGATGCCTGATGTTCTGATATATTTTCCAGCATTTTCTGTTCTTATTAACTGCATTTTTCCAGTGTTTATTAATGTGGATGATTCCCTGTACTTTGGCCAAATAGGGCTGACGATCAAATTGGTTTCTTTACTTTTTCTGAGCAGCAAATTTATTGCTCTGTATATTAATCTAGTTTATTCCTATACAAACAATGACTTTGTTGTCAAAATATGATAAAGATTCATACATTTTCTAAACTATTAATACTAACAGTTTCTATGATGCTAACAAATAAGCATTGGAGGTAATGTTTTTTTTTCATTTTGGTAAGCACTGATAAATGTTAGCACCTATAACTTGAATGAGAAAACATGCTTCATAACATTGCAGTTTATTAATCTGCCATCAGATAACAGTTGTAAAATGGAGCTGTAATTGGGTTTTTCAATTTTTTTTAATGCAGTTGGATTTTTTGTTTTTTTAATGTAAAGAAAGAGCCAAATAGACTGCTTAAAGCAGTAACGTTTATATTATTGATTTAAGCATAATTATTATATAATTAGGCAGATGGTTACACAAGTTTTAAAGGTGTATTGTCACTGATAAATTGTCTGCCCCATCTCCATTCTTGATAAATAACAAGAAATAAATGCCTAAAGTATTATTTTTATGTAATTTTTTTCTCCTTTTGTTACAGTCTGCTTACTTTTATCAATATAAATTATAGACTTATGGGAGTTTCACCATCGATTCCTTATTCTAACTTGGATATAAAATCAAATAACCACCCTGGGTCTAAAGTGCAGAATTCCTAGTGTGATTAATACAAATTAATTTGCAATAATTCAGATAAATTTAAATATGGTAGTCAGAATGTAAATGTCAAGGGAAATACGTGATGTGGGCAGCATTTGTTTTTAACAAAAATACAATAAATGAGTTTACCAATGAGTTGCATTTTTAAACAGGAATTGAAGAATTTTTAATTAGGAAAGAATATTGTAACATCCCTTGCAGTGTCACATAATGCACATTGAGTAGAAACTGCCAACTAATTGGCTGTTTTCCATTATTTCATTAAATGTTTGTGAGGCTCAAGAAGCCAGATGAATCTGTGAAAGGCACTTTCGATCTTGCCCTTTCTCAATCTCTGGTTAGAACATAAGAACATAAAGAAACAGGAGCAGGAGTCAGCCATCTGGCCGTGGACGCAGGTCCACCTACCTGCCTTTTCCCCATAACCCTTAATTCCCCTACTATGCAAAAATTTCTCTAACTGTGTCTTAAATATATTTAATTGAGATAGCGTCTAATGCTTCCCTGGGCAGAGAATTCCGTAGATTCACTACTCTCTGGGAAAAGCAGTTCCTCTTCATCTCCATCCTAAATCTACTCCCTCGAATCTTGAGGCCATCTCCCCTAGTCCTAGTCTCACCTACCAGTGCAAACAACTTTCCTGCCTCTATCTTATCTATCCCTTTCATAATTTTATGTTTCTACAAGATTCCCTCTCATTCTTCTGAATTCCAGCGAGTATAGTCCCAGGTGACTCAATCTCTCCTCACAGGCTAACCCCCTCATCTCTGGAATCAACCTGGTAAACCCCTTCTGCACTGCCTCCAAAGCCAGTATATCTTTCCTCAAGTAAGGAAACCAGAACTGCATGCAGTACTCCAGGTGCAGCCTCACCAGTACCCTGTACAGTTGCAGCATAACCTCCCTGCTCTTAAATTCAATCCCTCTAGCAATGAAGGCCAACATTCCATTTGCCGCCTTGATAACCTGTTGCACCTGCAAACCAACCTTTTGTAATTCATGCACAAGCACTCCAAGTCCCTCTGCACAACAGCATGCTGCAGTCTTCCACCATTTAAATAATAATCTGATCTTCTATTTTTCCTTCCAAAGTGGATGACCTTGCATTTACCAACATTGTACTCCATCTGCCAGACTGTTCCCCACTCACTTAACCTATCTGTCTCTCTGCAGACTCTCTGCATCCTCTGCACAATTTTCTTTGCCACTCAGTTTAGTGTCATCAGCAAACTTAGACACGCTACACTTGGTCCCTTCTTCCAAATCGTTAATGTATATCATGAACAGTTGCGGGCCCAGCACCGACCCCTGCCGCACCCCGCTCACCACTGATTGCCAACCAGAGAAACACCCATTTATCCCAACTCTACCTTCTATTGCTTAACCAATCCTCTTATCCATGCTAATACATTACCCCCAACTTCATGCATCCTTATCTCATGGATAAGTCTTTTATGGCACCTTATCGAACACCTTCTGGAAATCCAAGTATACAACATCCATCTGTTCCCCTCTATCCACTGCGTTCATTATATCTTCAAAGAACTCCAGTAAGTTTGTCAAACAGGACCTGCCCTTCCTGAATCCATGCTGTGTTGGCCTGATGGAACCACTTCTATCCAGATGTCTCACTATTTCTTCCTTAATGATAGCTTCAAACGTTTTCCCAACTACAGACATTAAGCTAACTGGCCTCTAGTTACCTGCATTTTGCCTACGTCCTTTTTTAAACAGTGGTGTGATATTCGCTGTCTTCCAATCCGCTGGGACCTGGCCAGAGTTCAGAAAATTTTGGTAAATTATCACAAACGCCTCTACTACAACTTCCACCATTTCTTTCAGTAACCTGGGATGCATCCCATCAGGACCAGGGGACTTGTCTACCTTTAGGTCCACTAGTTTGCTCATCACTACCTCTTTAGTGACAGCGATTTTGTATCAACGTCCTCACCTCCCATCGCATCCAAAACATTTCTCTTTGGTATTTTAGACATGTCCTCCACCGTGAAGACTGACACAAAATAGTCGTTCAAGGCCTCAGCCATTTCCACATTACCCAATATTAATTCCCCCTTCTCATCTTCCAAGGGACCTACGTTCACTTTAGCCACCCTTTTCCACTTTATATAATTAGAAAAACTTTAACTATCTGTTTTTATATTTTGTGCTAGTTTACTTTCATAATCTATCTTCCCTTTCCTTATTGCTTGCTTAGTGGGTCACTGTGTTGCTTGCTGTGTCTTGAGGAATATCAGTCATTTAAATGAAGAAGCTTGGAATTATTTCATGATATTATTTCATTAGCCAGTGTTTTGATTTTGCAAAATGGAATTGGGTTGCAGTCAGGTTCAGGATCCCAGCCTAAAGGGAGTCTCTGACCGGGACAATCTAATCTGTGTTTTGGTGAATAAACACTACCTGTTTAACTTTTAAATTAGTCATGGACTGCACTTGTTATTAATACAGTTAATCAAAATAATATTGCCACTAAGTTGATGTATCATAATGATGTAGCTAGGAGATGTGTCCTAATGTAGAGTTTCTGTGATTGAATAAAACACTTGTTTTCTCCCCTCAAGAAATAAGAAGTAAACATGTCCTGAAATGTAGGATCATAGTAGGATTTCAGATCTCTTTACCCTCGTGAGCAGATTTGGGATGAGAAATCCACTTCTTTTGGTTGCTCCTAAGAAGCCCAAGCTACCTTCCTCTTACAGATAGTCAAAGTCGAACTGATTGTCAAATGCACAAGTACGTGTCTGCACAGGTGCAATGAAAAACTTGCTTGCAGCAGTATCACAGGCACATAGCATCATATAAGCAGCATTCAGAAAAGCATAAATTAAACACAATTTTTACGAGAAAGAATACAATTGTGACAAAAAAAAGTCCATTTTAGTGCAAAGTGGTCATACTGTTGTTAAATTGTAGTGATTAGGGTTGTGCAGGTTGGTTCAAGAACTGAATGATTGAAAGGAAGTAACTGTTCTAGAACCTGGTGGTGTGGGACTTCAGGCTCCTGTACCTCCTGTCCAATGGTAGCTACGAGAAGGTGGCATGGCCTGGATGGTAGGGGTCTTTAATGATTGATGCTGCCTTCTTGAGACAGCGCCTCCCGTGCACATATGAATTGCCGTACCAGGCAATGTCAGGATACTTTCAAAAGTACATCTGCAGAAGTTTGTGTTGAATTCTTGACAAAACCAAGTTCTGGCATGTTAGAGAAAAATGATTAAGCAGCCACAAATTCTAGAGAAAATACAGAATGCCTCAGATAAAATTAGATGCTCGTCCTCCTCCAAACTTGTGTCATTGTGGTAATATTTATGTGCGGGTGCAGCTGCCTTCCAGGTGCAAGGAAGCCTTTGAGAAACTAATTGTATAAGAGTTTGCATTTATGCCATGGATGACAAGACAAATATTATAGGTTCCAGATGAAAATGACATTGACTTCTCCTCTTCTTCAGGTTGGATCTTGATGCCTGGATTAACGATGCACCTTCAGAAAGCTCTTCAGATGATGAAAACACTAAGAAAACAGTCTTCCATGATGAGGACCAAAGAAATATCAGACATCGACAGCCAGAATTAGATGAAGATGAGCTTGCTAGGGTAATTTCTAACTTTAACATCTGAAAAGAAATCAATGACCCTGGATTCCTCTGAACTGTCCTGCAATATCCTATTATATAAAATATATTCGTATTTGTGGGGATTAATGATCCAAAATGACACCAGTATTGCTCAAATACATTTATTTTTATTCACCTACATCCAGTTGACCATATTACCCATAACTTTATCAGGATTGAGTCCTTTGAATATAACCTCACCAAGACCAGCTCTTCCCTATGAACCCAAACAGAGGTTAGGCTCATTGATTGATGACACATTGATCCCTGCCTGATCTAAAGTTGAGGTCAGGTTTTCTCTTGAAGACTATGGAATGCTTCTTGCTCTCTACTGCATAGAAGCAATGCTTCTGTCCTAATTTATACTAAAATTTCACTCTGAAATAAACTGTGGTTGGTATAGTTAGCTTAGAGCTGAAGGAGTGAAAATCATTCCCTCATTGTCTTCAGATTAATGCTGATAACAACATCAACAATGTCATTCTCATTGGTTCTGTAGACTTGTACTTTCATAATAAGGTCAGCTACAGAAACATTTCCTTACTGTAGGGTTGCTAAGGTTCAGTTTTTCCTATAGCGCACATCAAGTGAGTCAGCATTGTAACTAAGGTTCTCTGATTACTATTAGATGCATCGCTCTTAAACTGAGATTTTACCTTGCAAATTAGCAATCTCCAATCTCTCCTCTCCATTGTTGCCATCCCACTGGGTCTCCTTTACTCAATTAATCTGGACCCAACCTTGCCTACAGCACTGAACTGGCTTGCCTATGGATATCAATGCCTTCTTTGTAAGCCAACCACTGTCAGGTACAGTAACTCAAGACTCAATTTAAATCAATCACTTAATCCTCTCCTCCATAGAGGTGATGTTGAGCTTCCAATTCCCTATCATTTCAGTTCTCTATCCCACACCCACTCTTATGGCTTTTTTAAAAATGGGGTGTAAGAGGCCATTCATAAGCTCAAAACAGCACTTCATCTTCTGACTTGGCACATTATAGCCTTGGAGCCTTAACATTGAATTCAAAAATTTCAGTTAAAGCAGCCTATCCATTTTGTATTAGAATTGGCCAGTTCTGATGAAAGGTCATCAATCAGAAATGAACCCTTTCTCTCTCCACAGATGCTGCCTGACCTACTGAGCATTTCCAACATGTTCTGCTTTTAATCCTCTCCCACTCTGCTTTATGATCTACTTCTGTAGCACTTCACTCCTTTCTTGTTTTCATAAGCCTGTTGATGATACTCAGCTTTATTTCTCTGCCATCTTGGCATGAATATGTGTGCAGATGCCTGACAATTATCATCCAAGATCAGCAAGGATCTCTTTTGGCTCTGATCTGATCAGCTCAAGTGTGCCCTCATTAAGCTTTCATTCTAAATTTCAACACTTTTCCATCTGATTTTGTTTGGTAATTCCTTCAGGCAGTTCCCATTTGACCTTGTATTGAGTTCCAATCCCTAATTGTACCTGCTATATCAGTAAAATGGAAAATAGTGGTTTCTATTTTTAGGCATGTGATAATGGTGCACTTGGAAAATCACAGAATGACCAGGCAGAGGGCAGTACAAATTTATGGAAAGGAAATGGTATTTGACAAATTTATTAGTCTTTTGAAGGTGTACTGGCTGGGGAAACAAGGAAAAGTACTACAAGTAGTTAATGTAATATATTTATTGTCAGAATACATTAAATAAGATGTTATTCAGTAGTAGGCTGTAATTAGTGGAGTGCAATACTTGGGCCTTGGCTGTTAAAAATCTCTGTCAGTGACTTAAGTGAGAAGACCAAGTAATAAAAAGCTGGGTCAGAAGGCAAGCGGTGGGGAGAAACATGGGAACTGTAAAGGGTCATAGACCAGTGAGTGTTTATATAAAGTGGTACGATATTGGGAAGTGTGAAATTATCCACTGATAGAAGAGTGGCAAGGCAGAATTTTTTTTAAGAAGGTTGAGAAACTTGGGTGATTTGGGATGCATGTACCCAAAATAGAGTTAACATGCAATTATGGCAAGCAATTAGACAAGCGGTCTCTTCGAGTTAGGAAATCTTGTTGCAGTTACGTCGAACCAATGATGTGACATCACATCATAATTTTGATCTCATTACCAAAGGGAAAATATAATTTGCCATCAGGAAATACAACAAGCTTTCATGAAATTTGGTTCATGACATAATTGAATTTTCTGATGTCAAGAGATGGTTTGAATGGACTTAGATTCTCTGGAACTTAAAAAAAAATGCAGAGTAACCTCATTGAAACCTATTACTTTCATGAAGGCTTGATAAAGAGGGCTAATGCTTAGAGGCTTTCCCAGAATGGAATTAAATATTGTCATCTCAATATGAAGGTCTGGCCATTTAGAACAGATGGGATGACACTTCCAAGGGTTTGAAATCATCAGCCCAAGAAGGTTTTAGATGCTCAATCAAGCATTACATTCAAGCCTGAGTTTATTAGATTCTTTGGAAGTAAAGCATTCAAGGATTCAAAGTAGTATTGACACCGAAATTCACTCATAATCTTATTGAACTTCTGTAGCTATCAAGTCCTGACCACCACCACGATTGCCCATTGCTGCCCCAACCTTATCCACGTGTTTCACCTCTTGGTTATGTTTATGCCGTCTTTGTCAATCTCCTCTGTTTTGTACTTAAATTGCAGCTTGTCCTATATAAATTTTACACAAGTTGATATTAATTTGTGCTTATTGGCTCCTATTTGTTAATTTCTAAATTTTCATCTACAAATTCTTAGTCTTCCTCCTCCCAGAGTTTTCATCCTATATTTTGAGGATGTGCTGAATGAGTAAATAAGGAACAGGTGAAAGCAGTGGATATATTTGTTTACAAATCTATTGTCGCAACTCAAATACCTGCAATTTCCTTTCTTTTCCTAATCACTGCATTACACTTTTCATTGCCGGGTATTTGCATTGTAAAATGCAGTAACTGTACCATATCATCTCACTCGTCATAACCCCCTGCTTCAGTATTTATTATCTGCCCAATCTTTCTCTCCAGTGCTTGGTTCTGATGATTCTCGCACAAATTGCTAAGGGATTTTTTTTATCGTCTTGTAGGTGCTATATTTCCCTGAATTGCCTTTGGAAAATCCACTTGGATAAAAAAGTTAACATAGCATAACTAAATCACAAATAAGCATTTGCTTAAGTTCCAGTTTTTAGATCCACTGGTGGCAAAGCCAGAACCTGTATATTTTGGTGGTTCAGGAATTGTTAGCACATTAGGAAGCTTCAAATAAAATACAATATGTGAAGTAATTTTTCTCATCCTAGAGGCGAGAAGTAAGAAAACAAGAACAGGCAAACAATCCATTTTACATCAAAAGTTCTCCATCTCCTCAGAAGGTGAGTTGAGCACACACTTTTTTTTCTTGCTGCATTTTCTTTTCAGTACTGTGGTCATGATGCAGCTTCAATTGGCTCTTCTAGCTATTGGAAATTTTAATATCTTAAAGGTAAAAATCTCAAGTGAGCTTCAATTAAAATACTCTGAGCAGTTCCAGAGTATTGCTACACATGAACCAAAGGAAGAAAATGTCACATTTGATAAGCATATGAAGCTTTTCCATTTATGGCAATATTTTAGTAAACGTGAACTTGTGCTAAACCACAAAGATGAGAATCACGATGATTAATGTTTATTTTCAGAATTACCAGGATGCTAGTGGAGTGGAACACATACCTGTGGTGCAGATTGATCTTACGGTGCCATTGAGAGTACCAGGTAATTGATGCAACAATTAGTTCTGGGTTTCTAGGTTCCATTTACTGAATGTAAGGTAGTTCCTATTTGTTACAATAATTGATGATGATTTTTCAATCCCAAGTTTTTTTTTCTACACAAAATGGAAGAAATCTAGTGGAGCTGATTTTCTTCTAGTCTATGATTTTATAGCTGAACATTAGCACAAGGTAAATTTATTTGTTTGGGTAGATAAGATCTTTATTAGTCACATGTACATCGAAACACACAGTCAAATGCATCTTTTGTGTAGAGTGTCCTGGGGGCAGCCCGCAAGTGTCACCACGCTTCCGGTGCCAACATAGCATGCCCACAACTTCCTAACCCGTACGACTTTGGAATGTGGGAGGAAACTGGAGCACGCTGAGGAAACCCACGCAGACACTGGGTGAACGTACAAACTCCTTACAAACAGCAACGGGAATTGAACCCTGGTCGCTGGCGCTGTAAAGCGTTACGCTAACCGGTACATCACCTGCTCTGTGAAGTACCATTCTGTTTGTCAAACTATAGTTAGAAATTCTGGGAACTTGCTGAGCAAAACAAAAATGAGTGCAAGACCACAGATCCCTCGAGGGTAGGTGGAGTGGCAGAGTGACCTGCTATCCGCCAAAATATGATGTTATTTTATGCTGGTAATTAACATAGCCTACTGTCTATATATTATTTGAGAAAGTTTCAATATTAATAATGTGCTTTGAAAGTTTCAAAGTCAGCACATCAGAGATGCAAATGTTTTGAGAAGTCGTGATTTCACTTAAATTCTCTGAAGACAGTTACTTGTATATTGTTTAGATGCAGTGATCTATGTTGTATTGATGTGCACAGGAATGCCTTTGTCAGATCAGTATCTTAAACTGGAAGAAGAGCGCAGACAACAGCAGAAACGGGATAGAGAGAAAAAGAAAAAGAAACAAAAAAGAGACAAAAAAGACAAGAAAGGCAAACGTCGTCACGATTCGCTTCATACGGAAAGCGATGAAGATATTGCTCCAGTTCATCATGTTGACATTATCACTGAAGAAATGCCTGAAGTTAGTTTTTAAACCTTCTCATTTAGTACTCTTTGCTTTCAGGTGTAGTTCAGTTTAAGTGGTTGACTGTCCTGGCACTCTGTTGGATAGAATTTAGTCTGTACAAAAAAAAATGATGTATAGCTAACAAATTGGCCCTAAAAGCTCTCACTGAAACAATTTAAATACAAGTTAGACTAATAGTTTTATAAAAAACAAAAAATATTCATCGCACCTCCTAGGTGTACCCAGTGATTTTACTTTTATGGTGTCAGCACATTCACTCATGCTGGAAACCCATGTTCACTGTGGGTTGCTGAATTAAATTTCCTAGGTAATTTTAATGTAGTGCTAAGGGTGTACTGCTCTGGTGCATCTTTAATTGAGATTTAATTCAAGCCAACTTTTCTGCAAACTAAATTTCAAGATCCTGTCTCACTTTTTAACAAGATATACAGGTATTGCAGCCAATCATCCTATACAATCAAGCAACATCAAAGAAATAGATTAATTAGTCAGGAATTACATTTGTACTTAAGGAAATCTATCTGCATATAGGCCACCCTGTTTGCCTAATTATATCAATGCACATCAAAAAGCTTTTGTGAAAGTATTAGGACCAATTTTCCAGGAAGCAGCACAGCTCCATATAAAGGCAGCCATTTCTCTGTCTCTTAAAATTGAGTGGTTTTTGCTTTTTTATCTTGCTTTGTCCTTGCATTCCCCTCATCTCCTGTATACAGTAAGTTCAGCACTGTTCAGTAATGCAGGCTTACTGTGGTGCCTGTTCTCTCCGCCTGTTCTTATTGTTCTACGTGCAGTTGCATTCACTTTTTCCTCATGTTCTTACTTTCTCTCATTCTCCCTTATTCTGCTGTGCTCACTCTCTCACATTAGTTTGGTAATGTTTAATAATTTGGAAATTACGTATGCTTGTTTTCCATATTCCAAAAGTTAGTATTTTTAGTGATATACCCAATTGTGGTGGTGTTTAATAAACTGGTAGACTACAGGTGACGAGAATAGCTGAACCACACTTGTTTTATTAAGGTCAATATACTATCCATCACATTTCTATTAATGTACTTCAAAAGATGTCCCATAAATTAGATTGTAAATGTTCAGTTGAGATTGTTGCATTTCTTTTTCTTGCAGAGCCTTTCTAGCTTTTATCATAATAGACTTTTGCATAGTAGATGCCATACTTAATGAATATAATGTTCCAAATTTATTCTTCATTCTCTTTTAATATATTCTCTAGTTCCATTTTCAATATGAAATCTGGGGAGATTTTTTTCATACACCATCATTTCTTCTGTTTGCTCAATCTACAAAACCACCTAATTGTCATTGCTGTAAAATGAGAGCAATGCAGTTGGTTGGGCCCCATTGATGCTTTGTATTGAAGTGAAGTGGTTAGATAGAACTGGGGCCTCAAATGACAAGGAAAAGTCTAGGATACTTTATTGCTTTTCAGACAAAATTTTAATGACCAAAGTATGATTTTCATGATTATTGTTTTTTTTAGAATGCCTTGCCAAGTGATGATGATGATGACAAAGACCCTAATGATCCATACAAAGCATTAGATATTGATTTAGATAAGTAAGTATACATTGATATTTTTGTCAAACTTATCACAAAGCCAAGAAATGAATAATTTTGAAGCATAGTATTTATTCTTTTGCAGCTAATGTTTAAGAAAGCTGTTTAATAGAAATTATTAGTGGTATATGTGTCCTGTAAAAGTAGGGTCATTCTTGAGTACTGGAGTCTCACAATTGTATAATTAGCCTGAATAAGAAAATTTGTTAATGTTTGCTGTCAATTTCTGTGCACTGAAATAAATTCAGCCAGTATTTTTTACAGCAGATGATTTCATATTTACCAAAAAAATATGAAATTTATATTTCTTGTTTTATCAAATTTAAATGCTTTAGAAAGACTGTAATTTTACATCTATTTCTCTCAGATACTCTTTGTCCTCTTTAGATCTGGTTCTCTTTAGATCTGGTTCTCTTTCTCTTGTTTTCCTTCCTTGCTACTGTATAGCTTCCAATAGAGCTTTGAGTGGCCAGGTTTACATCTTGGAGCTGGCTGGCTGGTATTGCATCAAATGAGTCACATGAGCTGACTTTCTATTTTTGTTTCCTCTTAATCCCTTCCTCTTTTACATTCTTGGTCACTAGCCCCAGGATGTGCAGCCATCATCAAATCTTTGCCCAGTAGGAAATTATAAAGCACATGAGCAGCATTTAGTAAAATACATAAATATTGGAAAAATGTACTGAATTTGCACCATTGACAAAATCCTTCTTGATTTACATAATATTGCAAACATAAATTACATATTAATTAACCTTGGAAGATAATTGACTGAATTTGTGATACTTTTTAACATGTCAGACTTCTTAATATTGAATGGGTCATTTATCTTATAAATTATGTGAATGCACATAGAAGATTTGACACAATAAGTTTCTCAATATCCCCCTCCTCCTTCCCCCACCCCTGCCCCCAAACTCCCCCACGCACCTGTACCTTAATTTTTCAGTAACTGATTTCATATTATACCTCTGGAGTTTAGAGCCTTTGTTCATAAGCTATTGATTTCTAATGTAAATACAGTGCCAGCTGAATGTGTTATGGTAACATAACACTTTATATAGCATCAATGATAAGTTCTATAATTGATCCAAAATGAATGTCACATTTATGGCTATTTAATACTTCTGTGACTTTTTTTTCCCCCTCTCTCTATACATTTAATATTCTGCTCCATGTTTTCCTGTCATTCTTTCTCTGTCATTCTTTCTACTGCTCGCACAACCATCTTCTTTGTGTCCCAACAAAAGTCTAAATCCTATGAAAAAAGGAAGGTATGTAAAATGTAAAATTGTGTTTTAAACTTATTTGTGATCTTGTATCAATCAGTTTGAGTTGAAGATGGGTTTGACGGTTTTTAAAGATTTAACCCTTTGATATCAAGAGCGTAATATACAATATGGAAAAAAAATGTCAAAGCCAACTAATGGCAAGTGCATTCAGTTTTGGACTACTCTCTTGATGCATTTATAGTCACAATTTCAGTGGTCAAAGGGTTAAACACAGCTTTGATATGGGCATATGCCGTGCAGTTATTGATCTTGAGTGGAAATTACATTTATAAATTAGTTTCAAATTTTTATTGTTCACTGACTCTTTCATTGTGTCTCACAATATCACAAAATGGGCAATTTCTATTTTGCTTGTATTCATACATTAATGTTGAGTTTGTACTTTCCTTACATTTGAATACTTGATAAAGGGCTTTGTTGATTCCTGTTGTGTTCTTTGTGGATTAGGCATGTTGGTGTTCTGACCGTTTGTGCAATATTGATATGTTTTCATATTTCAACCAACATTTTCATATTTTCTGAGTTTGATAAACTCTTCTCAGCATTCTACCTTCAAAATTTGTAAATGTTTTACATTATTTCTTTCTGATTATGTGCACACTAACAAGATACCTGTTATTTTCTGTTGTCTATCAGCTTTCGTATGTTCATTTATTTTCTCATTCCATTAGAATGCTTCAGAAATTTTAATGGCTTAGTATCTCCCACCTTCATCCTCTGATGCTTGGTAATAATAGCTACCCAGAAACACCAGTCTTCCTTTTCATAATTCATCAGTGCAATAATTTTGATTGTATTTTGTATTGTTTTTAAAAGCAGTCCTCTAAGAAAGTTATGTTGTCAAAAATGTTGGCCAAACAAAATAGTTTCAGCAGAGACAACTCTTGTAAATACACATGTACTGAGAATTGTCTTTATCATACTGTCTTGCAACTATTAACTTGGATTTTACTACTTGTGTGAGTTCACTTGTTCCGTAAATAATATGCAGAAGTTTGTTTTACTATGTTTGATGAATCTAAAATGGTGGAATGGTGAATGGGAATCCACATTTTTTCATTTCTTTCATAGTTTTATGAAACTAATAGCCACTTAATTGTAAATCTTAATACATTTTAAAGGCCTTTGACAGATAATGAAAAGCTGCCTGTGAGGACACACCGAGTGACTGAAAAGAAGTCACCAGAAGTTGAAGCTGCTCCAGTAGAGGAAAAAATCAAAAAAAACCTTAAGAAGGCAAAGAAAGAAAAGAAAGACAAAGAGAAAAGGGTAAATTCAAATTGTTTTAATGCTTTAAATAGTTTATGAAACTGTTGGCCTCTACCAGCGTTTAAGGTGGGATTTTCAGAAGTAGCATAAATGATAGATTCTCTGAATCTCAAAAATCTAATTCTGATTTACTTGGACTAATGTTAAAGTAAAATATTAGTTCTAATTAGTTACAAAACTACACTGAATTTAATGATTTATTCCCCATCTAGCTCCCAGTGGCTGGAATAGTTTGAATGCATTGTGGGTGCAAGTTGGCCCAAACTTCAACAATGTCTGATTCTCAGTGCAGCTGGCCAATGATTTTCTATGGAACTGCCAGCTAGCCATCAATGCTATGTAAGCCGTCGGAGGGAAAAGCTTGACCCAGCACTTGTACTGTGTTAATGACCTGAAAATGTTAAATGCTGAATGAATGTGAAATTGTCAACAAAGTTGTATCTGTCTTCTGTACTTTAACTGGCATTTTTAAAAAAAACCTTCATACATAAAATGAGGTTTTAAATTTACTGCAAGATATTATTTACTGTAGACGCTCTGAATGTTAATTCTAGTGGTGTAAATTTGTTATTTTAAAGTCAGTTCAGTTGCTTGGACGTGTACATAAATCAGTGTATCTGAGGTTTTACAGATTACTTGTGTTACAGTAATAAAGCATGCTTAATGAAGCATGAAATACAGTGGCATGCATTTAAACAGCTCAAAGTCTTCGTATCCTTTTAGCACATTGAAGAATTCATTCTTGCTGAATGACCTTATTTTAACAGCGGTAAAATTTCTATTCTAGCTATCACTCCCTTTTAGGGCCTTGTAGAGACAGGAACTGCAGCTAAGAACCACCATTTTTTTTACCACTACTCCTTTTCTGAAAACTTTATGAAACTTTTTCCTTGTGGTAGTTTGTTGTAAGTTTTTGGACAGCTTGTCATAATTTGTTGAGGACAAATGCAATGTGTATTGCCATATCTCAATGCAATACAGGAGCTACCCTGAAATGCTTCAAAATTAAATAACTTTTAGATAAACTGGTTATGTTTGCCATCCAGAAATTTTGCAGTAAATCACTAATGCTTGCTGAATAAGCTTCAGTTGATTAAATGTTTAAATCTGACCCTAGGTTTTCAATTCAAGCAGCAAGAAAGGTAGCCCAGGGTCACATTTCTGTTGATCAGGTAGAGCCTTGGCTTGCTGTTAGAGAGAGGAGAATTGAATGAGTTTGTGCATAAGTGATTAATATTTTGTTTGTGTGCTGTCTGTTCTCTTACTACAGAAAAGTAGAGAAAAAGTTAGCAAAAAGCATAAAAAGTCTTATGAAAATCCAGAGAATGAACATGCTGAACCTGAAGAAATTATTGCACCAACATCAAAAGAAGAAAATGAAAAATCCAAAGAGGTAAGTATTGTGCTGTAACTTTAATAGTGTGGAGGTCACAAAGGTATGTATGAGGTTTTGAGCAATAGAAAGACTGAGTGCTTTGGCCACGATGGTATGGAGATAGTGTAATTGAACGCATGCTGTCTTTCTGCTTCAATGCTGAGAGAACAACTTGGTGTCAGTCACCAGAATAAAACTGAAACTGATTGTATAACTGGGTGATATCCTCAACAAAGGTGGGAGAGAGATTACAAAGAGTGGTGGAAAGAGCTGTGTGCTGATATTGTTCAGGTGGAGGCTGACCCCATGTTACTGAAGGACAGTATGTGATTGAGGAAGAGGAAAGGGTTAACAGTAGACCTGTGGGAACTCAAGGTATTGGTGCATTGAAGACATCCATTGCTGGAAATGCTGTATCTATGGTTGCATAGGTAAGAGGAGAACCAAGTGAGGACAGTTCCAATGATCTGGACAATTGGAGAGACATTGCAATAGGAAGTTATGATCATCAAAAATATAGATAAAGGAGAAAAAATAAATTCTCCTGTCACCTCCCTGTCTGACTGAAGCCTCAGAATATTTTCTTGATGAATTTGATAAGGGCTTCTTCAAATTATGAAGGTCTTTAGTGCTGTGGTAGAGATATAAATCTCAGTGAAGAGATTCAAACAGTGATTTGGAGCAAAGTCTCTTGCTAATTAAAAGCTGGTTAATTTGTGCATTTCATTGTCAGAAATCTTGATCTTGATTTTTTTTTGTTTCAGGGATCAGATCTCGACTTCTGGCTGTCTAATGCTCCAGTACAAAGCAAATCAGAGGTTAGTAAACACAAGGTTCATTCACTCCTTAACCAGCCATGTCAGCTTGTGTTCCTCGAGTTGGATGATTTGCTTACAACAAATTCTCAACCCATAGCTAGCAGTTTTAATTTATTTATTGGACCAAGGCATGAACCGCAAACAACATGCTCTAAGATAAAGAAAGGTCCCTATATGACAAAGGCAAATTAAAACATGTAATGTGAATAATTGGAGGAGAGAGTAAGACCATGAGACAGAAGCAGAATTAGGCCATTCGGCACATCGAGTCTGGTCTGCCATTCGATCATGGCTGATTTATTTTTCCCTCTTAACCCCATTCTCCTGCCTTCTCCCTGTAACCCTTGACACCCTTACTAATCAAGAACTTATCAACCTCCACTTTAAATACACCCAATGACTTGGCCTCCACAGCCCTGAATGAATTCCACAGATTCACCGCCCTCTGGCAAAAGAAATTCCTCCTCATCTCTGTTCTAAAGGGACATCCTTCTGTTCTGAGGCCGTGCCTTCTGGTCCTAGACTCTCCCACTACTGGAAACATCCTCTCCACGTTCACTCTAATATTCAGTAGGTTTCAGTGAGATTCTGTTCCTCCCCCACCCGCCCCCCACCATCCAGCTAAACTCCAGCGACTACAGGCCCATAGCCATCAATTGCTCCTCACGCATTAACCCTTCCATCTCCAGGATTATTCTTGTAAAGCTCCTCTGGACCCTCTCCAACGCCAGCACATTCTTCCTTGGATATGGGGCCCAAAACTGCTCACAGTACTCCAAATGTGGTCTGACCAACACCTTACAAAGCCTCAGCATCACGTCCTTGCTTTTATATTCTTGTCCCCTCGAAATAAATGCTGATGTTGCATTTGCTTTCCTTACTACCAACTCAACCTGCAAATTAACCTTTAGGGAATCTTGCACTAGGACTCCCAAGTCCCTTTTGCACCTCTGATTTCTGAATTCTCTCCTCGTTTAGAAAATAGTCTACACCTTTATTCCTTTCACCAAGGTGCGTGACCATACACTTCCCTATGCTGTATTCGATCTGCCACTTCTTTGCCCATTCTCCCAACCTATCTAAGTCCTTCTGCAGACTACATGCTTCCTCAACATTACCTACCCTTCCACCTATCTTTGTATCATCTGCAAACTTGGCCACAAAGCCATCAATTCCGTCTTCCAGATCATTAACATATAACGTGAGAAGTAGCAGAACTAACGCCGACCCTTGAGGAACACCACTAGTCACCAGCAGCCAACCAGAAAAGGCCTTCTTTATTCCCACTCTTTGCCTTCTGCCAGTCAGCCAGTCTTCTATCCATGCTAGTACCTTTCCTGTAATACCATGGGCTCCTATCTTGTTTAGCAGCCTCATGTGCGGCACTTTGTCAAAGGCCTTATGAAAATCCAAGTAAGCAACATCCACTGCTTCTCCTTGTCTATTCTGCTTGTTACTTCCTCAAAGAATTCCAACAGATTTGTCAGATAAGATCTCCACTTAAGGAAACCATGCTGACTTCAGCCTATTTTATCATGTGTTTCCAAGTACCCCGAAAGCTCATCCTTAGTCAAGTAGGTCTGTTATCAAAGTGAAGTGGCAGATGCTATCTAAATTACAAAAATATTATTACATTTGGGTGGAGGGAGGGGGTGGAAAGAACAAAAAACATTTAAAACAAGATTTTAATGGTTCACAAATAAAGGAAGTTTGTTTTACGAATTCACTGGTTACTAAAATTGACATCACAAGTAAATAATGTCACAAGATTGGCACGCAGAATAATGAGTTTGTATCCAGAAATAACTGCTATAAAAATAAGCTGATAAAGCTGAACTAGTGTAGGACCTTAGACTACATTTAGAGTATTCTCTACTATTTAGGGTTTCTCATTAATGGAAAGTATATAAAAACAAACATGAAAAAGGAACATCTTAAATTCACCAGAATATTACCAGTGATGAAGGTTACAATTGTAAGATTACCTGTAAGTGGAGGATTTGTATTCAGAAAATATTACCAGCACCAGGTACAGCGGTGAATTTGGAACACCGAGACTAAGAACTCATACCATTGTAATTAATTGTGAAGTTGAATCTGCTAATTCTAGTGCCTAATTTAATGATGGAGAAATTACCATGAAAGCTGTTAGTTTATTTGAAAGTACCCTAATAGTTCACTTGCATATTATAGAAGGGCTAATAAGCAACTGAGACACTCACACATTTGACCAGATATAACCTTGATATATTTCCTAAATCTGAAAAATGCCAAAACTTTATATTGTGCTGGCATTAAAACATTATTCTGTAGATTTAGCATTCCATTTGCAGGTTGAGTTGGTTTTTAATAAGAACTGAAATTGTGGAGAAAATTATTGGGTAATTAGATAAAATTCAGCAGTTGAAAAGTTTTGATGTTTTTACAGATAGAATCACTTAAAAATGAAGAGACATCTGAAGTACAAGAAACATCAGAAGCAAAAGAAAAAGAGGAAGAGGAAGCAGTAAGTTTCAATGTATTTAAAGACTGATCTTGCAACTCACGCTTGTGCTTTAGTACAAAATAATAATTTTTTTCAGTAAGGTTCAGTAGACATAAGATTTCCATGATGAAATTCTGCATTGTTGCTATTCAACTAGTATGAATATTTGCTACTGTAGATCCTTCAACTTTTTCATTGCAATCAACTTCCCTGGGATGCAGTCTGGGGTTGCTGCTTTTCTTGGTATGCATTAATGACATTATGTACAGGACAACACTTCAAAATTATCACATACTACTAAACTTGAAAGTGCAGAAGTATTAACAAGGTGAGTGATGTACTTCGCAGCATGCAGACAGGATGCTAACATGAACGGATTTCTGGCAGATGAATTTGACACTGAGAAATGTAAAGTGATATGTTTTGATAGGAAGATTGGCAAATGAATAGTTTCAGAGAGGAACACAGACCTGGGTGACAGGATAGGTTGAAAAAGCAATTTTAAAAACACTTGAGCAACACACAATGCTGGAGGAACTCAGCAGGTCAGGCAGCATCTATGGAGGGAAATGGACAAGCTTCAAAAAAGCTTGTGGAATCCTCGTTCTTGTAAATGGAAGGCATGGAGTTCAAGATAAGATCAGATAGCTTTATTAGTCACATGTACATTGAAACACACAGTGAAATGCATCTTTTTGCATAGAGTGTTCTGGGGACAGCCCGCAAGTGTCGCCATGCTTCTGGCGCCAATGTAGCATGCCCACAGCTTCCTAACCCGTACATCTTTGGAACATGGGAGGAAACCCACGCAGACACGGGGAGAATGTACAAACTCCTTACAGACAGCAGCCGGAATTGAACCTGGGTCACTGGCGCTATAATAGTGTTACGCTAACCGCTACACTACCATGCCTGCCCAAGGGAGTTGGTTTGAGTTCTAGTTCTTCCATAACCCAAGAGTTTTATTTACAATTTTGGTTTCGGTACAATAGGAAGGATATAATGGCTCTACTAATGGCGTAGAAATGATTTAATGGACTGGGATTCTGTTCATATAGATTAGTGCTTCAGTTATGTGGAACTGTGGGAGCTGGGATTGTTTTCCTTGGTTGACAGGTGAGTTGATATTTTCAGAATAGGGATTCTAGACAAAGTGAATTTAAGGTGATTGATGAAAGTAGCAGGAGTAATGGAATAAAACCTTTCTTGTACAGGGTGGAGTTGTAGCCTGATGGCCAGTTGTGTGTGGGTGGACATCGGGTTTGAGAGCAGAGTTAGGGACTGTACCCGAGTGGAGAGAAACCCACTTAGAATGTCAGTGAACATGGGTATCAGGAATTTGTTTGACTATATTACAGTATATTCAGTTTGCCAAAATGTTTATCATGAATGCAGTGACTTGGGGACAATAATTGTGTTACAGTTGTATTGGGTCCAGTTGGTGAGGTCGGTAACCACATTAGTTTCTCTTGGCTCAACAGCTCCACCAGCAGGAGTGTAATAATTCTCCAGTTATTTACAAAATGCATGTAAAAATAGCTGAGTGGGTACTTCAGTATAGTTCTCACTATTTAAAACAGTTGTGTTTGTGCAATGGAGATTTACTTGTTAAGCATAATGTGGAAAATTTATCTGAAATTTAAAGTCTGTTGGGTTTAGAATCACTGAGTTTTTCTGAATTGTTTTTATACTGCGAGGGCATGGATTCAAATTAAATTTTATACGAAAGACAAGACTGTAATTTTTTCCTACTCCTTTATCCTGCACCAGAATAAGGATAAAACCAGCCAGACAGAGACGAAATTTACTTTGCAAAGTTGCTCCCAGCCCATTTGAACTTGCAGTGTTCTCCTTTTGCATGTCTGGGAACCAGTGTCTAAATTGTGAAATATGCCCCATGTAAGCCAAGTCGCTTTCTGACCAAGTCCGCCTCATGATTCATATTTTACTAAATACCAGACTACTCCATCATGATCCCTGCAAGTGTATCCTCTCCCACCAGCAGATCAGACCCACCAGAGCATGGGCAGGGAGATCACCTGTTCACCTCTACCATCTTCTCAGTTGGAAGAAGCACTGAAGTTGTCAAGAGAAAAGAATCTACCGAAGCTGGATTGAGTCCATCATTATGTAGTTCAAAAGCAGCACTGGCTGCATTGGGGGAACCCTGAAGGATATAGCTGTTCAACCAGACCTATTTTTGATGGTGACCAAGCAAAGCCAAGACAGGAATATAAGAAAATAGAAGCAGGAATAGACTGCCTGTCACCATTCAATATGATCATAATAATACAAAAAGTCTCTCATTTAGGGATTAATAGTTTGAATTGCCTTCTCTGTCATAAGTTCTCATCTACTATCAGTTTATAATTTCATGGAATGATTTCCAGCATAAAATTTCAGGAGCCAGTTGCTGATTTGTTAATATTTATACGGTAGAAGGCTCAATGACCATCTTTTTCTGACTTGATGAAAAGTAGTTGTTTTTAAGCATTCTTTAGGAACACAGCATTAAAAACCTGAACAGCTGCTGGAGCTTTCTACCTTGAATGGAGCGCCACCTTTAAGTCCATGTAATTAAAAAATCAGCTTATTATGTTAATGTGCTCTTTATGTAATCTGTATTTGTAGAGTATGATTTAAAAATAAGTGACTCAGTTGGTGTAGGGTTTTTTGGATATCAGGTAGAATTTAAAAACAAAAAGAAATTTTGGTCTGCAATAATAAAAAAGCCCAGAATAAATTTAGTAATTTAAATGTTTTGATTGTCAATCTTGGAAATTATCATTAATACAATAGGATTACACTTCTATTAAGCAGCCTGTATTAAAATTTTCTGAATGTTTTATTATTACTGCTTTAGAAATCATCAAAGCACAAGAAGAAGAAACATAAGAAAGAGAAGTCAAAGGAGGAAAAGAAATCGCAGAAAAAGAAACACCACAGCAGTGAAGAGGCCCCAGAATCTGTTCAGAATGGCAGCTTAGATGACGAGCCCTTGCCTGTATGTTGACTTGTACATTAATACAGGATTGTTTCTCTCCCAACCTGCTCCCGCCCACAGTCCTGTCCATGTAATGTAAACCACATTCAAGGGGGAAACCATGTGCAGAGATAACTTCATTTGCCATTAATGGCCTTTCCATGTACGTAGAGTCTCAAATGGATTTCCCTGTCAGCTTAATGCATACACTTAAAAAAAATCAGAAATGAATATGTGGGACATAAGAGAAAAATATCGAGCAGTTAGTTGAAATCTAATAAACTTCTCACAGGAAAAGGGCAAAACGATCTTCACAAATGCTCATAATTTGTGAATCTGTTCACTGATGCCTGGGAATACAGATCCAGAATTCCTTGAAAGCAGCGTCACAGGTAGATAGAGTCATAAAGGTGGCTTTTGGCACATTTGCCTTCATAAATCAGGGCATTGAATACTGGTGTTGGGATGTTATGTTGAAGTTGTACAAGATGTTGGTGAGGCCAAATTTAGAGTATTGTGTGCAGTTCTGGTCATCTACATACAGGAAAGATATCAATAAGCTTGAGAAAGTGCGGAGAAAATTTTCACAGATGTTGCCAGGACTTGAGTTATAGGGAAAGGTTGAATAGGTTAGGACTGCGTTCCCTGGAGCGCAGGAGAATGAGGGGAGATCTTATAGAGCTGTACAAAATTATGAGGGGTACAGATTGGGTGAATGCATGCAGACTTTTTCCCCTCAGGTTGGGTGAGACTGGAACAAGAGGTCATAGGTTTAGGGTGAAAGTTGAAATATTTAAGGGGAATCTGAGGGGGAACTACTTCACTCAGAGGGTGATGCGAGTGTGGAACGAGCTGCCAGCGGAAGTGGTGGATGCGGGTTCAATTGTAACAGTTAAGAGAAGTTTGGATGGGTACGTAGATGAGAGACGTATGGAGGGCTATGGTCCGGTTGCAGGTAGATGGGACTCGGCAGAAAAGTAGGCAGGCATGGACTAGATGGGCCAAAGGGCCTGTTTCTGTGCTGTAGTACTCTATGACTCTCTCATTTTCAATCAGATAAAATTATTGATTGAAGCTTAACATCAACTGTGATTTAGTGCAATATCCAAAGGTTCATAAAGCTACATCTAGCCATGAAGTGACAACTGAAGAGAAAGAGGGCTCTTCACTGTGTATTAAAGTATGCCATTTTGTTCTTGATGAAGCCTCCATTAGAATAATGCATCCTTTGTTTTGGTTGCCACACATGGCAGGCAATATTGAGCCTTTGAAAGGAGTACAAAGAGCACAAGAAAAATTCCTAGTTTATAATTACCAGACAGATTAAAATATCTTCTCTATAGTTGAAGTACTGATTTATGGATTGTTTGATTAAGTGTACAACTAAACAAAGAAACTAGTTTGTATTTATGTTAACATTATTAATCTAGTTTAGGGAAAATCAAGGGTCAGGCTTACAAGGTTGGTAGTTGAGCAATTCTTTTCCAATGAAATTGTAGACCCATGAAAGATCAGTTTGTTGTATTTCTGTAAGGTATCTTTGCACTGAACTGCTGCCACAAAACAAATTTCATGACATATAAGTCAGTGATAATAAACCTGATTCTGAGGTAAAACAGGGTTAATGTAATTTCGTATACTAGTTTTTATTACCTGTGGTGGTCAGAGATGAATTTTGCTCGTTCCCCTGCCAGCCCCCATCTGTGTTTTTTTTTCATTTACCTTATTTTTCTGCTGCAAGGAAATGTATGGCATTGATAAGGACTATTTGACCTATTGTGTTCGTGTTGATCAAGGAGTTGCCCAATTTAATCCCATTTTCCAGCTCTTGGATGGATAAAAATAGCTGTATTCTGATGCATGAGTATCTCTGCTGTTGGGTAATTGAACAGATCAGTCGGATACTTGTTCATGTACCTTGTGTAGTCATTTGTACTGATGTCTTCAATATTTTTTTGCAGCCAATGTCCAGCTACTCCCTCCTTGCAGAAAATTCCTATGTAAAAATGGTGAGTGCCATGATTCAGTATAAATGTAGTATTTTTGTACAGTCTACATTTTATATGTAGTGTTACATTTTTTGAACAAAGTTCTGAATGTTGTTATTGTTGTACGTCATACTCATTATTTCAATTCATTCATACCAGTTTACATTTCTGACACTTTCCAAGTGGGAAAACTTCTGTATAAGCTGTGGCTTGCTCTGTACAGCTGTCGTCCAGCTTAAGTGCAATTAGTGTATTTTTGTTTTAAATTTATAATTTTTGGTTTATGGCACAAAGTTTTGAAGTGTTATGATGCACTGTACAACAGGTTAAGGTCACCTGAATTATTACGTTTTGAGCTAATGCGTCATTGTTTGCAAGCTTTGTACAGTTAATGTTCAGTTATAAGTGAAAAGTAAATCAACAGGAAAGATTTCAAGCTTACAAGTAGGATTTGTACGGTATCAGAGCAAGTGGAAGTGTACTCTCATGTCTGTAATTTTATACTTGGAAGCAAATGCATAACACGCTTCGCAGAGGAGACATAGCAAATTGTTGTGTATGCACCATCTCGCCAACAGCCGTAATAAAATTGCATCAAAGTGCTTATTAACTGTTATATGTAAATGCAAGGCAAGAGGGTTGTTCCCCGTGGCTTATGAGGAAACAGCCCCTTCACTCTGACTTTTAAGGAAGAATTAACATTTTTTAAAATTTTGCAATGACTAGGCAGTCTGTGCAAGATGATTATTCATGTAAATTAGAAATACTAAGAGCAGGAGTTTTGGATACTCTTAGATAATTTCATTCTGGCCTGGAATATTTGCCCTTGATGCTGATCTGCAGAAAAAATTGTGACTTCCACGTGGGAAGTTGCTACTGAGTAACCAGATCTTTGGTGACACAACCACATACAGTGACAGGGCCTTGCAGACTTGAATCCCATCACGTGGGTGTGTCGGGGCTTGGTTTGGGCAGGCCCCAAACACAAAACTGAAATAACTGACAGCAGACTAGGCCACGACTCCAGTTTGCTGCCTGTCAATACATTATGCTTCTGATGTTCTGAAACACTTCTTAACCATTAAAATTTAATTAAACTTTTTTTAAAAATCTAAATTTAATGAAACAAGAGCACTAAAAGCATTTAAATAAACTTAAAATAATTAAGATGTCTTAAAATACTCCTTTTAACATTAATTCCTCGTAACTTCCCTTTCACTTCAGTCCCTGTGCCAATCTAACTTCAGTTCAATCTTCTTCAGTTACAAGTTCTGGGGAGTTGATGCATTTTTCTGAAAAGTAACGTGGTCACGAATACACAGGAGAAGAGCTAACAGCAAGTTTAGAGCTTGACTGTTTTCAAACTTGGGACCAAAATCCAAAGTTTGTACCATTCATGCGAGGAAACATGCTAAGTTACTCATGAAACTGCCAGCATTTCCTCAAAAAAAAATTTAGCCCCGTGAACATCAGTAATTTTTTTTTACAGTACCAATTATGGTTATAGTTGTGGTTGTTTTCAATATCAAGTGTCCTGTAATGTTGGATGCTAAGCTCTCCCAAAGCATGTGGTTGCGGTAGTTCAACTACCTTTATTGCTCGATAACACGTGTTTTTAGGAGTGCAGTTGTGGTATATCCACTTTTGTTGCAATCAATCTGTTCTATTAAGGATATTAGTTTGGAAATACTCTTCTCATCTGCCAATACACAAATCCTGGTTACAAATTGACTGAGAAAGCAATCTCCAAAAGCAATATTGGAACATTTAGGTTAATCATATACAGAACCCCTTTCGTCATACCAAAATAAGTTCAGGAAGGTACTGCACCTTTCCAGTTTCTTGGACTTCTAAATACAACACCTAAGCTAAAGAGTTCCCAATGTGCAGTGCTTTGCCCTTGATTTGCATGCTCTTAATCTACGGCAAATTGACGAGCAAAGCACATGGCAGTTTCAAAACTTTGACTCCAAAAGACAAAGTCAGAGGCTTAAGGGAATTGGAAAATTATTCTTGCCCATCGTTCCTTGAGTCATTAGTTAATTGAATTCATTTTCCCATCCTGCCTCCAACAATACAAAAGGTATCCTTGTATTACTTTGGATGCCATTCTCAACACTTAAACCACCTAGTCAACACCATGCAGCAGTCAGAATTGGAGTGAGAAATGGAGCTTGAGATTCTCAGCATCTCTGGGTTTAATAGGCACTTGCCACATTCCAACCTGTCAACTTTTGCAAGACTAAAGTGATCATGTAACCTCTGGGTAAGAAGTTAACTACCTTTCTCTGCTGTTGTGTGCCCAGTTTTTCCCTTCTCTTTCACATCTGTTCCTTTCTGACCCGCATACTATATTTATTCTTAATTCCTTGCTTGCAATGACATGGGTGATTAGCTAGGGTATAAAATGTAACCAGTTTTTCCAAAGATACTTAAATACATGATATCTTCTGGGTTTTTTTGCTAGATGTATGATATTCAAGGAAATCTTCAAGATGGAAGTCAAGTGGTTGTATCAGTCATCTTTGAAAACCAAAGTAATGGTTATCTCAAGTCGATGGACTTTAATGTTTTAGATTCTCTTAACACTAAACTCATTCGACCAGAAGGGTCCTCCATACATGATGGTATATCAGTTCCTTTCCAACTCCCACCTGGTAAGACGTTTCATTGATGCGCTATGATAAGTAATTTTATTTGCTTCTTGGATTACATTGTGAGATAACTCTTAATGCTGCAAAATGGCTGTAGAAAATTGGTTTTAAACTTTACGGCAAAATAAATGCCTTAAGAATAAAGAATATTACAAAGCTCTTGTCATTGCAAATAACTTTAAAGGGGAATAAAAGACTACAGTTGCTAGAAAAATGAAATTATGTTAAGTGCTGGAAATCATCTCAGTCAATAACTATGGAGAGAAAAGACGGTTAATTTTGTTACCTCTGCAGAGAAGGAGAGGTCTTACAATTATAGACCAATTAGTGTCTCAGATGTTCTGGTTTCTTTTCGCAATATTTTACAGTTGTGGTTTTTTTTTACATTTGTTCAGAAGTTTTCATACCCGTGGACAAGTTGCTGTCTTTCATTATTGGGATTATTTCTTTTATGTGAACGCATTAACAGTTGGTGTGAGTAGCCAAATTGTCTGTGGCAGACACACTTGTCTGAACCTTGTCACAGGAAGACGTTATAAGGTGGAGAAAGAAAAAGATTCGGGCATGTTCTCTAAACCACCTTGGGCGGGGGGACAAAGTGTAACATTCTTACTGATTCCTGGGATTGCACTGAGAGCTTCAAGGCCATGCATTGGGAGTACACAGATCCCCAGCAGAAGGGGGGTGCCATCTCCCAAACTACCTACCCACCTGACTCACCCAAGGCAAGATTTACAGATCCACATTGCCCTCATTAGCTACCTCAGAATCCACAGAAATTGGTATTTCATTTTCAGTCGCATAGTCCATCATTATTTGGTATTGTCGTGCGTGTTTTGTTCCCAATGTGCCTGTGGAGGAGTCCACATGCCACAGATGAAAAAGGGGCAGCAATCTGTATCACTTAAAAATACTGGAACAGTGTGCACGTTGAATGCTTGCACGATGATCCTTTGTTTCTTCTTAACTTCTGAAATCATCAGGGATTCCATAGTGGGAATCTGGGAGGAAAACACTTGCCAAAGCCAAGTGATGTTGGATCTGAGTTTGTAGACTTGTACCATGTTGCTGCAGGATGGAGAGTTCTGGTACCTGAATCTTAATGTTTTCATCAATTCGTCCAGTCTTTGCAATGGGACCTGCAAGAAAACACATCAATGTAAAGGTTGCCTCAAAAGACAAATGCCTAGAAATTAATTACCTGGCACTTTTTTTTAATGTGCAAGTTGGTGAATAAATGTAGTTAATTCACAATAAGATCACCCCAGTTTCTGAATGACACTGCATCCATTGGCAAACCAGGCTGGGCACTTCTGTGCACCATTCACAGTAGAACATCTGACATACTCTTAACATTTCACATTTCGTGAAGATATTGAAGGAGACCTTTCAGCCCACTGAGTCTGTGCCAGCTCTGAGCATTCCCATCAGTCCCATTCCCCCAATTATTTGCTTATTATTCTCGCCCATGGCTGTCAACCCCACCCTAATCCTCCTATCACCCACTAACACTTGGGTTAATTTATGGTGGCTAATTAACCCATCAATCTCCAAGTCTTTGGGATCTGGGAGGGTCCATAGATTGGAATGAGCTGTCAGAGGAAGTGGTTGAGGCAGGTACATTAAAAGGCACTTGGCAGATACATGGATAGGAAAGGGTTAAAGGGATACGGACCAAATGTGGGCACATGGCACTAGCTTAGATGGGAATCTTGGTCGGCATGGACCAGTTGGGCCGAAGGGACTGATTCCATGCTGTATAATTCTATGAATCTATTTTAGGAGTATACATTTGTGTGCCTGATGAATTTGCTTGAACTGTTCATTGTTCAGATATATTTACTGCTGTTTCTTTGAACACTAACCTATTGCAATTTGTTGCTGAAGATGTTTCAAATGAAGCTCGGTTTGTGTTTACTGTGGAAAGCATCGTCATGCCACAGAAGCTGAAAGGAACACTTACTTTTATAGTCAAAGTAAGTTCAGTCGACAGCTAACTTTTATTTCATTATTTCTTTTTGGTATTGTTCAGTCTTTTATATTACTTTTTCTTTCCAGACGGATGATGGATCTTCTCATGAAAAACTTGATTTTAAGTTGCACTTCACTTGCACTTCGTACATGATCACGACGCCTTGTTATAGGTTAGTTTTCAAATTTTTCAGTTTTCATGTAATCTTCAGAGGATCCCGGAACTGCCACTAAAGCCTAATTTAGTCTCAGCTAAATAATGTCCTGAATTGTGTGGACTGGTAGCAGGCAGTTCCACAGAAAACCATCGGCTGTTGCAGACCGGCCATTTGCAGGTCAGCTTGTGTATGGTGAAAGACAGAAGTCCAAGAATAGCTAGAGATCAGATAGCTGTGGATCTGGCTGGCTGCTTCACTGCATTGACCTCAGCAATGGAGCAGTGACATGCTGAAGAGAGGGTGTGGATGCAATTCACATCTGGCCCATAACATAGCATATGATGGTGACCCCAATTTGAACAGGGTCGCCGATTTGATGGATGAAAGTTAAATGTTTATTTTGCTGTTTTTAATTACTTGTTAGTATTGTAATATGTTGTTAATGTTTCTGTCAGAGATGTTTAAAATAGTTCATAAGCCTTTGATAGCAGGCAAGTATAAATGGCTATCATGGTGTTCTGTGATACACTGCCCACCATTCTGAGCTCCTACTACTCTGCCAGATGTCTCACAGGTGTAAGAATCGGTTTGTTTTACCTTCCACATCTGGGAAAAATGCCTAAGTCCAAGGACAGAATTGATGATTGTATATTTGATGGTATTGAATATTAATTTTGTTTCCACTTGTTATTTTATGCAATTCAATATCTACATATCCTAGATCTTTAAACCCCGCAATGGATGAGATAATGGCATATGCTCCAGTTTTAGCAGGAACTCTGTAAAACAAACAACAAATGTGGAAACCAATCCTTCTTGTTAAACCATAACTCAGTTAGAACATCCTGAACTTCCTTTGCAATCTTTCTAGTGTAGCTCCTCAAACATCTGGAAAATTGTCCAAAACAGAGGAGGTATAGGACCCTGAAGACCCACATTCAACAATTTAAGAACAGCTTATTCCCCTCTGCCATCAGATTTCTGAACGGTCCATGAGCACTACTTTTATTTATTTTGTAATTTATAGTAATTTTATTTGTTTGCACTGTAAGTCAGTGATAATAAACCTGATTCTGATTTGGCATCTCCACGGCAGTTAAATGAGTCCAATATTTCTTGTACACAGCGGCCTCAATTTTTGAGAACTGTTAGAAACGTTTAACCTGTTGAACATCTGTGATTAATTTGCAAGACTTTGCTAAAGGTCCCTTGACTAAGAACAAATAAGTGTAAACTTGCAAACTTTTCAACTTCCAAAGTTGTATTTAATGGCACAACAGTAAAATAACTGTTAATTTCAATAAATCTGATAACTTTTTGAGCTGATCATCAAAATAAGCAGGCATGATTTGTATCAACTGGGGTTGCTTGCAAATGCAGTAATGCTGTTTGACAATCATGGTACAGGGCAAGCAATGCTGAGAAGTTATAAATCCAATAAATAGGTTAATTTCTAAAAAACCAGGAGAAAGAGTACCCCTTAAACCATTTGAGTTTTTGTTTTGTAAGAGCCTAAATGGTTGATTAAAATCCTTCAGGAAGGGATCCTGGAACCCTTCATCAACTTCAACTTCACCATCTAATTGACTCTCAATGTCCAATGAAAAAGCTTAGAAAATGATTATTTTTCAAGAAGGTGCCTTCTCACCTACCAGCATGGGGTTACTAAAGGTGGGCAATAAATGTGGATTTGCCAACTACTAGGGACTTCAGGAACTCCCAGACATTCCTGCATTGTGTTTTAAATATACTTCAGACTGTATACAGGCAAAATCTGGTGGGCATATTAGGTCCAGTAACATGTGATGGGTAAAAATAAACTAAGTGCAGATAAATTTAACATAGAACCTATTTCCTGATTAGGCTGGTTGTTGGGAAAGTTTGAAATGTGCACAAAACATTTTTAAATTCGCAATCTGTTATTGAAAATTTTTATTGCATTTTCACACTGCCTTGCTGTGTGACCCTCTTTTCAATTGAAAGATTCTTGATTGCTGTTTCTACAATGTTTCCTCTTTTGCAGTGATGCATTTGCAAAGTTGCTGGAATCTGGAGAACTAAAGATGAGTTCAATAAAAGTGGACAGAATAAGTATTTCATTCCAACTTCTTCTGGCAAAGATTTGCTTTCATCACCACTTCTCTGGTACTGTTTTTTTTCTTGGTGCAGATTTGTTTTTGGAGTTTCCTCACAGCCACTTGAGATTCCTTTGAATGTAGATGTATACAGCTGACTTGGTACTTCCAGGAGTTAGTTGTGAATGCACTGAATGGAAATAATAGCTGCATAAAGTACCAGCTGATCAGTTCAGAGCCATTGAAGAGCACTCAAGGCCCATAGAAAATGCTCTTTTTTTCACTACTTAACATTGTGACAGAAACTGAAAGAAGCAAGGACTGTATTGCTTGAATGCTGTTCGCTGTCATCAGTTTCTTTCAAGTGGGCAAAATGTGATAGGAATAACTTTTAACTTTAACGTCTTTCTGCCCATTGTAGTCTCTTACTAACAGTAACTTGATTTCAATAATACATAAACTTGACACGTTCAGTTTCCAATGTATGCAGTGTTGTACATGTTATGCCCAAGTGCTGGCCCCCTTTGAAATTGTCTAAAGCTAGTGCAAATTTTGTACAATAGAAACTATCCCTAGCTTTTAATGTTCATGATGCATTCCCAACATAACGTGACAATTGTCACAGAAAAATGCATCATCAGAGCTCTCCTCAGACTAGACAATTGTAAGGATTGAGGATCATTCTTTGGAAAGTGGGTGGAAGATTACATTTCTTTTTGCCTGAAGCTGACACATTGTTAAGTTCCTGTGAAACTGAATTCTCATTCCGCTGAAAAGATTTACCAGGATATTGCCTCGACTTGGGGGCCTAAGTTACAAGGAGAGGTTGCATAGACCAGGACATTACTTCCTGGAGCATAGGAGATTGAGGGGTGACCCGATAGAGGTATATAAGATCATGAGGGACAAAGGCAGGGTGAAAGTACATAGTGCCCCTCCCTGGGAAAAAGACTAAAAACAAGAGGGCATAGGTTTAAGATAAGAGGCAAGAGATTTAAAAGGGGCATCAGGGGCAGCTTCTTCACACAAAGGGTGGTGTGTATATTTTTAAAGAGCTGCCAGAAATAGTGGTTGAGGCAGGCACATTAGCAACATATAAAAGCCATCTAGATAGGTACATGGATAGGAGACATTTAGAAGGCTATGGGCCAAACGCAGGCAGATGGGACTAGCTCACTGAGCAACACAGTCGGCACGGGCGATTTAGGCTGTGAGACTCTTAGCAAAGCAGTGAAGACTGAACTGCCCCAGCAGTTTTTTTTTTCAATCTTGGTGATATATTCACACTCAAAGCAATGCCTATCAACCCTGCTTTACGTACTAGAGATTCATTTATACTAGTTACACTGATAATTTTCTTCTAATTTATATAAGCAAGTTTGGACATTGTTCCAAATAAGTTTAATGGTCATCTTAAAATTCTGGCCAGAACATGCTTCATTCTTGTACAGTTGCAAGAATTGTGCCAGAAATATGTCACCTCTAGATAGTGTAGAAAATGAGCACCCATTAACTTTTGGAAGTTGACATCCCTCACTAACTCTTTGGTCATCCAAGTGGGCTTTTCCGAACCCTCGCACTAATGTTTTTGAAGATCGTCAGCATGTTGGTTCACCAAGGTGGAAAATGTGTACAGTTTGATTACAGGAAAGGTGATCAGTTGTTGTAAATGACCAATCTCTTTAATGGTTAAGATCAATTTTTTTTATTGGTGTACAAAGTCTTCCGGTTGTTATCTGGATATAACATGGTTCGTTATCTTCTGAAGAACGTTGCATCTTGGTTAAGTACTGTTGTGGAATTTTAGGCTAGAATAAAGAGCAGTCATTTTTCCTTTTGTCCCAATCCTGCAATATTCACTTGCTGTGACTATCGACAGCATCTTTTAGTCTCCCCAAACTATGTTATAAATTTCTACAATAATAATTCCTTAACATATAAGTGTACTATTTCATGCATTGTAAAGACTCTTCTTATTTTGTTCTATAAACAACAGTGTTAACAGTAAAGTATATTGTATGTGTAAAATATGTTTCTTTGCATTCTCCTAGTTGTGGAACGTATCAATTCATGTGCATCTATGTATAGCCGTTCTATCCAAGGTCATCACATGTGTCTTTTGGTGAAAATGGTGAGTATGAATCAATAACAAGAATATTGTGATGTAAGCATTACCTTAACCTCCATCAGCTGTTTAAAACTAGCCCATGACTCCATGAGTCTAACCCCATTTTGTCTTGGCTACATTAATCAGGCAATTGCTTTAAGGTGTGGGGACGTTCAAACCTCTCTAACCATCTTTGTTTCTATTTTGTATATCACACAGATGATTGCTTTGCTTATTACAGGATGATATTGTTGCTTTTTTCCCCACTGGTTGGTTGAGAGTAAGGTTAAAACTGGAGATGTACACTGTTTCAAACTTTGCTCCAGAGTGGACCCACCTTTGTGTTTAGAATCATAGAGCAATACAGCATGGATAACAGGCCCTTCAGCCCAACCAGTCCATGCTGACCACTGTGCCCACCCCGCTAGTCCCAATTTCCTGCGTTCGGCCCATATTTCTCTAAGCCCCGCCCCTCCATATACCTATCCAAGTGCTTCTGAAGTGATACGATTGTGTTCGCCTCAACCACTCCCTCTGCATGAGAAAATTGCCCCTTGAGTCCCTTTTAAATCTTTCCCTTCTCACCCTAAACCTATGCCCCCTAGTTTTGGACTCCCCTACCCTGGAGAAAAGACTTACCATCCACCTTATCTCTGCCTCTCATAATTTTAAACACTTCTATAATGTCACTCCTCATTCTCCTACGTCCCAAGGAATAAAGACCCAACCTGGCCAACCTTTCCCTATCATTCAGGCCCTCTCATCCTGGCAACATCCTCATAAATTTCTTCTGCACTCTTTCCCGTTTAACCACGGCTTTCCTATAACAGGGTGACCAAAACTCCAAGTGCAGTCTCACCAATGACTGGTACAACTGCAAGATAATGTCCCAACTCCTATACTCAGTGCCCTGACTGATGAAGGCCAACGTGCCAAGTGTCTTTTTCACCATCCTGTCTACCTGTGATGCCGCTTTCAATGAACTGTGCACTTGTACTCCTTGGTCCTTCTGTTCCATTACACTCCCTAGTGCCCTACCATTCATAGTTTCTTCAGAAACTGCATAAAACTTGTGCTCTGAAAGAGGTTAGTTTGTCTTGGGATTAAGTGGACATTGTAAGTACATTTAAGAAAATGTACATTCCACAATAATGAAGATTCATTTGATTTGAAAATTTTAAGACCCCTGAATGTCAAAATTGGGTATATTGAAAGTGTGTGTTTTGAGAGCATGGAACCCTCAACTTACGTATTACTCAATGTATTGCTTTTGTCCCCAATCCACTTTATAAGAATTAAGCCCGGAGTTCACTCCACTGTTAGTAGATATTGTTTTGTCGTTCCTACCTAGAAGCCTTTACGAGATTAGCTATGCCAGATCGCCTATCTGTGAGACAGGTATTCTGCAGACACTGCCAACCTGTCTGCCAGTGGAAGGCTTGTGGAGCAATGATTAGTGTGCCGTACATGAATCCACGCTGCTGGAAAAAAAAGTGCCCTGATGTTCTCCCTCTTCTGCCTTAGGATAAAGCTGTAAAGGTCCTAGTAGCCCAGTTGACCATGGTAGAAGCCTAGATTGTTGTGTTATAGGCATCACAGCTGAACAAGCATACATCAGTAGAACTGAAATTAGTTATGTTTCATTAGTTCATTCAGCAGGGACAGATGTTAACATTTGATCTTAATTGCTCAGGATAACACAGTTACTGCATTCGCTGACTTAATTAGGGAGCTCTGGGTCTTGAAAAGCAGGCTTTATCAAAGTAGTTTACTGGAGTGTGAATTGACCAGTCTGCATTTATATTTGAGGAATTACAATTTTATTTTAAATAGGGTGATAACTCCATCTCTGTGGATGGGAAATGCAGCGATTCTACTCTTCTGGGAAATCTACTTGATGAATTGAAGCAGACATTGACAGAAAGCTGCTGAGCTGTTGTAAATCACACTAGAATTGTATTATGTTCTTCCTTGAAAGCATGAACTACATAACACAAGGCATGTGCATTATTTATCTTCACAATCATTTGCAGTTAGACATTCTGATTGCGTGTTCAAGGTTTTTTTTGTTTCCTTTTGGCCGCTACAGATATGGTTTCACCCTGATCCCATACTGCAGCCATGTGTATTATATACTGGTTACCGAGACCAGCAGACATTTAAATATCCAAACTCTTAGAGTGTATTGAACTGATTTGTGTATTTCAAATTGATACTGCATTCCTGAAGAGTTGAACTGTAGTGATGCTGTACAAGCAGCTATGAACCCAAAGTAGTCTGCCAGTCCATGTCCAGAGACTGAACATTTACTTTAAATTTGTCTTTCTTAAATGTTTATTCCTCAAATAGTGGTGTTTCGTTTGATGGTCAAAACTGTCAGATTAGCATGTAGAATACTCTTGTAGAATTCTGTGTGTTTATTCTAGAATTTTGAACAATGTGTTTAAAATGATTTACTATCAACATTCCCTCTTGGAGAAAAATTGACAAGCTGCTGTACCTTTTGTGTCGATAAACCAATAAAAATGTAAAATCTCTGCTGCCTTCTGCTGTCTTCATAAAGTCACTTTTGTCTATTTATTTTTCACTGTACCGGAGGTTCCTTTTGTCCCCAATTAGCCATACAGCCAGACAAAATAGTTTTGAAGTAAAACAGAATGCTGGAAATGTGTAGGTCAGGGAGCATCTGTGCAGAGAGAAGCATAGAACAATACAACACAGTATGGGCCCTTCAGCCCACAATGTTGTGCCGGACTATATGAACACCTCCTCCTTTATCAATCTAACCCTTGCCTCCTGCACAGCCCATAAACCTCAATTTTTATTTCTTCCATGTGCCTATCCAAGAGCCTTTTAAATATCCCTATTGTATCAGCCTCTACAACCACCCCCGGCAGTGTGTTCCAGTCACCCACCACTCTCTGTAAAGAACATCTCTGACATCTCCCCTGAACATTCCTCCTCTGACCTTAAATGGATGTCCTCTGCTATTGGCTATTACCGCCCTGGGGGAAAAGGTACTGGCTGTCCACTCTATCTATGCCCCTCATAATCTTGTACACCTCTATCAAGTCACCTCCAAAGAGAGAAGTCCTAGTTTGCTCAACCTTTCTTCATAAGACATGTTCTCTAATCCAGGCAGCATCCTGGTAAATCTCCTCTGCACCCTCCCTAAAGCTTCCACATCCTTCCTATAATGAGGTGACCAGAACTGAACACAATCCTCCAGGTGTGGTCTAACCAGAGTTTTATAGAGCTGCAACATTACCTCATGGCTCTTGAACTCAGTCCCCTGACTAATGAATGCCAGCACACCATACACCTTCTTAACCACCCTATCACCTTGTGTGACAACTTTGAGGGATCTATGGACTTGGACCCCAAGATCTCTCTGTTCCTGCACACTGCTCAGAGTCCTGTCATTAACCTTGCACTCTGCCTTCATGTTCATTCTTGTATCACTTCACACTTTTCCATATTGAACTCCATCTGCCACTTCTCCGCCCAAATCTGCATCCTGTCTATATCCTGCTGTAACCTATGAGAACCTTCTACACTATCCATAACCCCTCCAACCTTCGTGTCATCCACAAACTTACTAACCCATCCCTCCATTTCCTCATCAAAGTCATTCATAAAAATTACAAAGAGTGGGGGTCCCAGAACATCACTAGTTCTGACCTCCAGGCAGAATGCTCTTCATCTACTACCACCCTCTGCCTTCTGTGGGCAAGCCAATTCCAAATCAACGCAGCCAAGTCTCCACAGATCCTATGCCTCATGACTTCCTGGATGAGTCTACCATGGCAGACCTTGTGAAACGCTTTACCAAAGTCCATATACACCACATCCACCACTCTACCTTCATCAATTTGTTTTGTCACCTCATCAAAAAATTCAATTAGGCTTGTGAGGCAGGAACTGCTGCTCACACAGCCATGCTGACTATCCGTAATAAGACTATGCTTCTCCAAATGCTCATAAATCCTGTCCCCTAGAATCCTCTCCAATAGCTTTCCCACCACTGACGTAAGACTCACTGGTCTATAATTCCCAGGATTATCCCTATTACCTTTCTTGAACAAGATAACAACATTAGCCATCCTCCAATTCTCTGGTACCATTTCTACAGCCAGGGAGGATGCAAATACCATCATCAACGTCCCACCAATCTCTTCCCTTGCTTCCCGTAGTAACCTGGGGTATATCCCATCTGGTCCCAGGGACTTATCTATCCTAATGTTTTTCAGTCGCTCCAACACTACATCCTTCTTAACCTCAAATTGCTCCAGCACATTAGCTTGTTCTACGCTGACCTCACATTCGTCAAAGTCTCTCTCCCTAGTGAACACTGAAGCAAAGTATTCATTAAGGACCTCCCCAACCCCTTCCACCTCCAGGCATATTTTTCCCCCTTTATCCCTGAGCAGTCCTACCCTCACTCTAGTCATCCTCCTGTTCCTTGCTTATGTATGGAATGCCTTGGGGTTTTCCTTAATTCTACTAGCTTAAAGCCTTCTCATGTCCCCTTCTAGCTCTCTTAAGTCCCTTCTTAAGCTCCTTTCTGGCTACCTTATAATTTTCAAGAGGCCTGCCTAATTTTTGCTTCCTAAAGCTCAAGTATGCTTCCTCCTTCCTCTTGACTAAATATTTCGCCTCTCTTGCCAACAATAGTTGCTTTACCCTACCATCTTTTCCCTGTCTCAGTGGGACAAACCTATCCAGAACTCTAGGCAAGCGTTCCCTAAACAGCCTCCACATCTCTGCTGTGCATTTCCCTGAGAACATCTGTTCTCAATTTACGCTCCCAAGATCCTGCATAATACTATTGTAATCAGCCCTCCCCCAATTAAGTACTTTCCCATATCATTTACTCCGATCCCTGTCCATGGCTATGCGAAAGGTCAAGTCACTATCCCTGAAATGCCCACCGACAGGTCTGTCAGATCCAGTATGGCCTCACCTCTAGTCAGCCTGTCCACATACTGTGTCAGGAATCCTTCTTGTACACACCTAATAAATTCTGCCCCATCTAAACCTTTTGCACTAAGGAGGTGCCAATCAATATTAGGGAAGTTGAAGACTCCCATGACAACAACCCTGTTATTTTTGAACCTTTCCAAAATCTGCCTACTTAACTGCTCCTCAGTGTCCTGGTGGCTATGGGGTGGGGGGCTGCCTATAGGATACTCCCAACTCCCAATAGAGTGATCACTCCCTTCTTATTTCTAACTCCCACCCACACTGACTCAGTAAGTGATCCCTCCATGATGTCCTCCCTTTCTGCAGCTGTGATACTATCCCTGATTAGCAATGCCACTCTTTCCCACCACCCCTCTTACCTCCTTCCCTATCCCTTTCAAAACATCTAAACCCTGGAACATCAAGCAGCCAATCCTGCCCTTGCAACTGCCAAGTCTGTGTAATGGCCACAACATTGTAATTCCATGTACCAATCCATACTCTGAGGTCATCACCCTTATTCTTAATACTTCACGCACTAAAGTAACAACATTTCAACCCATCCAACTGACTGTGTTTATGATCTGTCCACTGTCTATCCTTCCTCACAGTCTTTCCGCATAATGGGCAGGCACGGTAGTGTAGCAGTTAGCGTATCGCTTTACAGCACCAGCAACCCAGGTTCAAATCCAGCCACTGTCTGTAAGGAGTCTGTACGTTCTCCCCGTGTTTGCGTGAGTTTCCTCCAGGTGCTCTGGTTTCCTCCCACATTCCAAAGACCTACAGGTTACGAAGTTGTGGACATGCTATGTTGGCGCCAGAAGCGTGGCGACACTTGCGGTCTGCTCCCAGAACACCTGATGCAAAAGATGTATTTCACTGTGTGTTTCAATGTACATGTGACTAATAAAGATCTATCTTATCTACCTTTACACCAACTGCTCCATCATCTGACCTAACACTCTGGTTCCCATCCCCCTGCCAACCTAGTTTAAACCCTCCCCAACAGCTCGAGCAAACCTGCCCGCAAGGATATTGGTCCCTCTCGAGTGCAGGTGTAACCTGTCCCTTTTGTACAGGTCATACCTTCCCCAGAAGAGATCCCAGTGATCCACAAATCTGAAATCCTGCCCCCTGCACCAACTCTTCAGCCACACATTCGCCTGCCATATCTTACCCTCACTGGTGCGTGGCACAGGCAGCAATCCAGAGGTCACCACACTTGAGATCCTGATTTTTTGGCTTCCTTCCTAACTCCCTATATTCCCTCTTCAGGACCTCATCCCTTTTCCTACCTATGTTGCTGGTACCAATGTGGACCACGACTTCTGGCTGCTCACCCTCCCCCTTAGGAATGCCATGGACTCAGTCCGAGACGGCTCTGACTTTGGCACCTGGGAGGCAAGGTACCATCCAGGTGTCTCATCCTCGTCCATAGAATCTCCTATCTGTTCCCCTAACCAATGAATCCCCTATCACTGCTGCAGTCCTCTTCTCCCCCCTTCCCTTCTGTGCCACAGAGTCAGACTCAGTGCCAGAGACCTGGCCGCTGTTGCTTTCCCCTGGTAGGTCATTTTCCCACCCCCCCCCCCCCCTCCCTTCCCTTTCCCTCCCCTGATGGTCGCCCAGCTACCTGCATCCTGCAACTTAGGTGCAACTGCTTCCCAGTAATTCCTGTCTATCATCTCAGTTTCCAGAATGATCTGGAGTTCATCCAGCTCCAGTTCCCTAACATGGTCTGTAAGGAGTTGCAGCAGGATGCACTTCTTGCAGGTGTAGTCATCAGGGAGACTGGAGGTTTCCCTGATTTCCAACATCCTGTAAGAGGAGCACCTGATTTCCAACATCCTGCAAGAGGAGCAAGCTACTGCCCTGCCTGCGATTCCCAGTGCTCTAAACTGTGCAATAAGAAAAGAGACTTTACCTGAACCTCACCTTAGCCTCCACTCACTTACTCCGCCTCTTCACACTGAAATATCTTGAGCCAAAGCCTCAAAGCTCTTACACTGAGCCACTCACACAATGGCTACTTCACAATCACAACGGATAACATCTCAAGTTTATCTTTCATCAACCTGAAGCATTAATTCTGTTTTTTCTCTCTTGTCTCCAGAGAAGGTGAGTATTTCCAGTATTGTGTTTCAATTTGAGATTTCCAACTTCTGCAGTTTTTTTGCTTTACAATGTTTTTGAACTTCCTTTGTTGTATTTTCCCAGTCCTGGTCATAGGCAACTGTGGTGTTCTAGAGATGTGTCAATTTTTCTCCTTCATGTGAAATCTTTTAACAAAAGCAAAAGCTCACACTTGATCAAGAGCAGATTTTATTTGCCTGTTCTACCTTCTTGTATGTTGTAAAAAAAAGTATACACATGCTATCTGCCCCTTCCTGTTGTCAGTTCTTAGTAAGTTACAACATTAACTTGCTTCAATCACTAGGCTCTGCCCATTAAGTTTTATGGAGTGAATTTCTGAAATAACTTAATTTAACTCCATTACCATCTTGAATATGAAACAAAGCCTACGTGGTCAAACATTAGGTTATAATGGTGAATTTCTACAATATTTGCAACATGCTTTGCTACACAACAATTCCTTGGAACAAAGATCTGTAATAGATAAACTTGACCAATCTTAGGACCCTTTACAATGGATCCCCTCATCACCACACAGAGGTATGGTACTCATGGGCTTAAACTGCATCAGATTCGATCATTGTTTCAAACTATTAAGATAATGATAGAAGCAACCATAATCTAGGCCTTTGGTAAAACTCCAGGGTGCCTACAGATGTAAACTGGCGGATTTGCTAAGAGTGTACCGGAAAGGTCCGTAGCTGGATGTGAGTAAAAAATCACTGTTCTGCTGTTCAAACTCCATCTTCAGTTCTACAGCAGCTGTCTCTTCAATTCTAGGAGGTGCCTACTGACAGCTGCTATTTAAAGTGCCAAAGTTACTCCACTATTGGCAGAATACCCACAGAAGAACCGTAGATTCAGTTCTTAGAAGAGATTAGATACATTCCATTGAAAGTGGAGAACCGGGCTGAAACTAATTGTTCTGGCAGTAGTAAATTTGTGTACAATTAATGGTAATTTAGTCCAGAGAATTTTTTTTAATCTGATGATGCAGAATAAGGTAACAGCAGATTTAAAACTGTTGGTATCTTTGATAGTTGAATGTAAGTGCAGAGGATGCTTTGAAAATTTATTGGCCACCAGTTTCACATCTGAACACCATACCGAGGGTTTGAGCTCTTAGTTGTAGGCTGGCCCTGTCTTCCAGAATCCAGAGTTCAACCTTGGATACCTGTACAACATTTTCGGTTATTCTCACTCCTGCAGTTTGACATCCTCCACAGAGTGAGTGGATGACAAAACTTTGATGATATATTCCAAACAATGAATCTGCCTTATAAATCGGGATTGGAAGCCTCCATTAAAACGTCAGAAACATGACCGCTCTCCAGAAAGCAAGCGTGACCTTGATGCTCAACCTTGTAGCCGTTTTAAGAACTTGATAAGCCAAGAATATATCTTTTATGGAATGCATTCATTATGAATTTTGTATGGAAATGGATCTTTTAGGTTTAGACTTGCATAATATGAGAGAGGTTAATCAGTCAAGAATACCATGAGAAAGAGTGATCCTGATGTTGTGGAGTTTCACATTGCTTGAAATTCATTTGATTAACTCTGAAACTACCCTTAAATTTAAAGCTTATGGGGGTATGAAAATGAGTTCACCAAAGTAAATCGAGAAATTGCAAGGTGAAGATCAATAAGCAATGGCATTAATTTAAATTTTTATTATACCTAAAAAAGTAAAGGTGTACAGGAAATCTGTAAGAAAATACATTGAAGGTGCTCAGATTTCCTTTAAACTAACGTCGCCTTTAAACTCTCCCCCTCTCACCTTAAAGCTATGTCGTCTAGTATTTGAATCCCACTCTGACTACATTCTGGGGTTTTAAGAGAGCAAGCACATTAATATTGCTCTTCTTGAACTCCCCAGATTTAAATGGTTCTTGTAGACTGGAAGGCAACAAATCTAACTCTGCTGTTTGTGAAAGGAAGAAGAGAAGAAAATGGCCAATTAGCTCGTGAACATAGTTGGGAAAGTTTAGAGCATTAAGGATATAGTAGCAGGATATTTGGCAAACCACAATGCGACTGCGGTCAGCTTTTTTATGAAGTTAACAAGCACTTGATAAATTTGTTTAGAGTTTTTTGTAGGTGTAACTATTACTAGTGGATATAATACCTTTAGATTTTCAGGCAATTGATAACGTGTTACATTCGGAGTGCTATATGATTCTCATCATCTTCCCTGAGGAAGAATTTTCGACTCCATTCTCTGTAGCTGTGAAAATAATTTTGCAATTGCACTTTGAAACAAGGTTCCCTTGATTGGTTCCTGGAATAGATGGGCTTTACTACAAGGAGGGATTGAGAAGTTTCACGTGTTTTCATTGAAGGTTGTAAGATTCTTGGAGAGCTTGATAGATGCTTGACAGATTTTTTTTCCTCCCATCTGGAGAGGGTAGAACTAGGGATCATAACAAAGGCTAAAGGGAGTCAGCCATTCAAGACTGAGATGGGAGGTTTCTTCAATCAGTGAGGTGAATCATTTGGAATACTCTACCTTAAAGGGCTGCAGATGGGCAGCCAATGAGAATGCATTCTTCAGATACTAATAGATTTTTGGGCACCATTGGAATGAAGGGAGGTAAACGTTCAGCTATAAAATGAACAGTGGAGTAGGCCGGATGACCTACTATTTACGGTCACTGCCCATTTTCTCTCAGGAAATTACACCTAGCCTTATCTTGATTTGAAAATGTTTGTTTCTCCACTGTAAAAGGTCAGTTTAAAACCTGAGCACTGTCTAATTCAGCAGGGATCTAGTGATAAGATTCTCCGCCTGATTTCATGTACCTAGCCTTACTATTTGTCATGTTTTCCCGAAGCTAATATTGTGGTGGAATGGAGGTTTACAATGGAAATAAATGTGAAATTTTTGCCCTATGTTTACTGTAATTCCCTCACAACTGCAAAAGAATGGTTTAATGAAAATGACAAAAGCTGATTTTCTATTTTCTACAGTAACAACAACGTTTCCAATTTAATTCATTGGTTGGAAAGCACTTTGGGATGTACTGAGGGAGTCAAAGACCATTATACAATTGCTAGTCCTAGTTTTAATTTTTACCGTAACACACACGATCTTCACAATGTCGTTAGTGCAATGATCAACCTTTTTTAGCTATACTTTCTATAGCTCAGGAAATAATTTTTACAATACAATTTAAAAGTGGATACATAACACCTTCGATTTATTTCTGAAGAAATCAGTAAATAACGTAAACGAAAAATCAAATGTAGTAATGGAAAAACTACATTGTTTCATCTGATGATCTAAGAATATTTTATTGGTCACAGTTTTTTCCAAAGAAACCACATCCTGCTGCCTGCTATTTTTCACCTTGGGTAAAAGTAAGACCAACAGAGCCTATGTGCCTGCTTTACAACATACGTTTTAAAATATTTATATTGAAAGCAGTATTTTGAACCCAATTTGAGATGACCCTACTGTGTCTTCAACATGGAAGAGTACCTCTTATAGTACTTTTAGTAACTATTCGATGGATGCACATGGTACGAGGTAAGAACATCTTTATATTGGTCAATTTCTTTTTAGCCCTGAGAACCATTACTGTATAACTAAGTTGTTTTAAAAAAAACTATGGAATCATAAAAATCACTGCATAGGAAGTCATTTAACCTAATATGCCTGTGTTTGGATTAATGTCACACTGTAACTTGTTCCGTTCTGTTTGATATTGGGATAATCTTGCTAATTTTGGTAAAGATAGAACATAGAACAGTACAGCACAGGAACAGGCCCTTCGGCCCACGATGTTGTGCCGAACTAATTATATTAGTAATTAAATGCCGAACTAAACTAATCCCTTCTACCCACACAATGTCCATATCCCTCCATCCCCTGCACATTCATGTGCCTATCTAAGAGCCTCTTAAATGCCTTTATCGAATTTGCCTCCTACACCAACCCAGCAGCATGTTCCAGGCATCCACCACTCTCTGTGTTTCAAAAAAAAACTTTCCCCGCACATCTCCTTTGAACTTACCCCCTCTCACCTTAAATGCATGTCCTCTAATATTACAAATTTCGACCCTGGGTCAAAAAGACAATTGTGTATAAGTTATGTTACATGAATGTTTAATGAAAATCGTTATGTTAGCAAAATTGGTTTATTGGACAAGAGAAAATATTAAAACTGATTAATTTGTGTTTTCTCCTCATAAGTACAATTAGTCTAACATTTCATAGCAAAGAACCTTCTTGAAAAGTTGGATCAGTTATTATCTGAACATGGTTGTAGAATCATAGAGCAACACAGGTCGGCTCGAGACCACTTGGCCAATTGCATTTGCACTGGTTCTCTGTGAGAGCTATAAAATTTGTCTTAAGCCATTTCCTGTACAGTTAAAATTTCCAAGTAACATTTTACGTAAAACTTGTATAATTTTTGTCATCAGCGAATTTTCAATCTTTTCCTCTTTGATTGAAAATAGCTGCAATCTCCCTATTCTTCATTCATAAGTAGAGACTCTTGTGTCATTATAAGGAAGCTCTTCTTTAGCAGGTCCATGGTTTTGATGTTATTTCTCTGGTAAGGCACCCAATACTGAACTCAAGTTCTAAATTTGGCCTAATAATCTGTATCATTTTAATGCTACTGCTCTGCCTTTGTGCTCCATACCCCATTCTATGGGCGGCACGGTAGTGTAGCGGTTAGCATGACGCTATTACAGCGTCAGCAACCCGGGTTCAATTCCGCTGCTGTCTGTAAGGAGTTTGTACGTTCTCCCCGTGTCTGCGTGGGTTTCCTCCGGGTGTTCCGGTTTCCTCCCACATTCCAAAGACGTACGGGTTAGGAAGTTGTGGGCATGCTATGTTGGTGCCAGAAGCGTGGTGACATTTGTGGGCTGCCCCCAGCACATTCTCAGTAACGCAGAAAGGCGCATTTCACTGTGTGTTTCCATGTACATGTGACTAATAAATAAATATCTATCTTATATCCTAAAAGTTAGAATTTCATATACTCTTTGTAAAATCTGTAACAACTTATTCTTCCATTTTTAAAGACTTGTACTTCTGAATCTCTAAGTCTGTATATTCCTCCACATCTTTTAGAATTCATCATACATCTTTTTTTGCATTCATTTTTATTTACGGTCCAGTTTCAGTTTATTGTGGCATCTATCCAAATGCACATCATGGTTAAAGATACTGTCTTCGTGTTGTCCTGAAATCTTTCCAATTGCTGTTGTGTCTTCATCCATGTTGAGCACATATATTGAAATGTGACATGGGGAACACATTTATAAACCTCTCCCAGTCTTTAAAATATCTACTAACAAGTATTCTTTGTTTTGCTCCTTCATCTAAATTTCTGAACTCCTTGTCTTCATTAGCACGATTATTAATTGTAGTAACAAACCTGTTACTTTATCAAATGCCATTTGAAGAAACAAATACTCAACATCCATTAATTTCTTTTCCAGAGTTGCTGAATCACTTTCCCTAAGGACTCATTTAGAGTCATAGTACAGAAACAGGCCCTTCAGCCCAACTTGTCCATGCTGACCAAGATGCCCATCTATGCCAGTCCCATTTGCCCGCATTTGTCCCATATTCCTCTCAACCTTTCCTATTCATGTACCTCCCTCAACCACTTCCTCTGGCAGCTTATTCCACCTATGCGCCACCCAATGCTGACATTTGCTGATTTTTCTTGATATTTATTAAAAGAAAACTTGTATTTAAATTGCACCACAAAAGGTTTTCAACCTTAATAGTTTCTACTATCTTAAGTCATGGGTACATTTTTTTGAACTAACCTGTACAACTAATGAAGCCAACCTAATTTATAATCCACAAATTATCAGAAATTTACTACTTCTGTTTTTCCCCATTTTTAGGCCAGAGTCAAAGCAGATGTCAACTCAAACTCCTTTACCCAAGATCCACAGTTTACACAATGGAAGGTGGCACATTCTCTCTCACATGCACTGCAACCTATTGTGAGAAGAGTTCCTCTAAACCAGAGTTGAATTGGTGTAAGCAGACATCAAAAGGTTGCAGGCCATTGCTTCATTTGGAGGAGTTTGCCAATCAGACCAAAACCATCGTGTACCTTGAGTCTGGTACATTGACTTCTTTTCTTCAGATATCTCCAGTTCAGGTGAACCACACGGGAATTTATCAGTGTCAGGCCCAGTTCCCCAGCTTCAGTCCAGTCACTGTGATGGGTCACATGATAACGGTTTTGGTGATTAGTAAGTACAAGAACATTGAGTGTAAGAAGGTATCATTTTAAATGATTTTATAGCATAATATTTCAATGTCACTGTATGAACCTTGCAGCCTATTGGCATGAACATTGAATTCTCCCACTTTAAATAACCCCCACCGCCCTTCCCCAACCCGCCCCCCCCCCACCATGTTCCTTCTCTTCTTCCCTCTCTTAGCCTATCTGTCTTTTTTCTACGCCCACTTTTTTTTCCTTTCCCTCCTTACCCATCCCTGGTGGATCTGCTCTCGCCTCCTCCCCCGCACCTGCCTATCACTATCTCTTACCTGCATCTACCTATCACCACCTAATGCCCGCCCCGCCTCCCCTCTTCTGTCCACCTATCACTGCTCTGCTTTTCCTTCCTATATATCGGGCTTCCCCTTCTCCTATCTTCAGTCCTGAAGAAGCGTCCTGACCCAAGACGTTGACCGCCTGCTTTTCTCCAAGGATGCTGCCTGGCCTGCTGAGTTCCTCCAGCATCGTAGTGTTTTTCATCTAGATTCCAGCATCTGCAGTCCTTTGTTTCTCTACTGTATGTAGAACTGTTGTGCCTTTGAGAACAGCTTAAACTCCAATTGTTGTTGTCCACTTCAACCCAGTATAAATAGTATAATGCAATTTCAATTCAAGGCTTACAGTTTAGACACATCTGAAACTGTGTGAGCCGTATGCCTTTTGCAAATTGTTGATATAATCACCAGAACAGAGGTGTCCACATTGAAAGTCTCTGTTGACAATGGAAGAATCGTTATCTCTCCATGGGGTTAGGGTTGTCACAACTATACACCACTTTAACCTCACATACATTATTATCTAAATGAAGTACAAATTGCACCTTAAGCATCTGTGAAATGACTATCAAGGATGTAGTTTTCGCAGGGTTACTTGGGCAATGAATATACTGTATGCTAACTTAGTTCAAGGTGTTGCCAGACATCCTTGCAGAGCCAAATGAAGATGTTGTTAGTGGATTTATGAATAAGTTCAGTTATGTGACACTTTTAATGTTGATGATAAGCTAGTTAAGTTATTAACAGCAACAAACAATCTGCTAGAGGAACTCCACAGGTCAAGCAGCATCTGTGAGAGGACAGGAATTGTCGACGTTTCGGGTCAAAACCCTGCATCAGGACTCAACACACATTCCATTTTAAAGCCAATTATCTTTAATTAAATCCGCTGCTTTATAGATTGTTTGGTAACTAGTAAGTATTTGTGAATTACTGAAATTCTGTTCCAATAGCACCATTATTTTCTGATCCATGTGCACAAGTGCTTCTATACCTTTGCAAAACGGTCAACACTCACATTTAAATACAACCTACAAGATCTACAGGAAAGATAGAACTTCCCTATCATTACTCAGGTCTAATGAATGTCTGGATCACCTAACAGTGCCCCACTGTTTTTCTTGCTAACTTCCAAACTGCCACTCTGAACTAACTTGTATGGACGACTATGCTCAGTGACTTTCTTTCTTTCAGTGTCTCTCTCTTTCTCCATCTCCCACTTTCTCTCTCCATTCTTGCAAACCCCCACTGAATTCTCAAATGCTTCAAATTTCATATCATATAAGTCAGTGATAATAAATCTGATTCTGATTCTGAAATGGTAGGAAGCTAATTAGAAGTTCTATGTTCTCATTTTCAAATCCTCAGTGACTCTGGAACACGGAGCCAGGAAGGAGATTTATCTTCTCAACCCTATTACAACATTTAGCAAAGTCATGGCTGATGTCCGACCTAACAGGGCTCTTCTTTTCCCAGTGCTGGTGCAGGGCTTCGACCCGAAAAGTCGACAGTTCTTTTCTCCCCCACAGCTGTTGCTCGACCCGCTGAGTTCCTGCAGCAGATTGTTTGTTGCTCCTGCCCTTATCCTTGAATACCTTTGGTTATTTAAAACACCAGCAAACATGGATCTAAAATGACCAATTGATCAGAGATTGGTGGCTGATTGTGGAAGCAGAATTTTATTGGTGTTTGCAGAAGTTTCCTAACTTCACTCCTGAAATCTTGGCTGTAGATTTTAGATTACACACCCAGTCTTACTCCCCAACTAATAGAAGTAGTTTCCCTTTCCATTCTGCTAGCCACTTAGTATCTTGAATACTTTGTTCAAAACAAACCTTTACCATATGCATTCCAGGAATGCAACACTAGATTGTGTGATCTCTCCTTGTAATGTAACCCATGGAGTCCAAGTATCATTCAGGTCAGACCATGTTGCACTCTCTCCAGGATGAATATATCCTTTCTGAAGTGTGGTGCTAAGGTGCGCCCCAACCAGGATCTTACCTTGCTGTAGCAAAGTGCCCATCCCCTTGTATTCCAGACATAAAGGCCAGTACGCCATTGGTCTTCCCGATTATTTTCTCCACCCGTCCATTACATCTACAGATCCCCAACTCTTTTTAACTTCTTTCTAGCTTTACACCATTCAGAAAGTATTCTGTTCAATTCTTTTTAGGTTCATAACTTTCAGATATGGACTAGTTGCCTGTCTGTCTCACTCTATGATCTATATTAAAATCTCCCATTTAAGTCAGCATATCTTTATTGCTGGCTTGTCTAATTTCTGCATTTATACATATTTATACTTAATAACTTACCAGTGGCTGCGCAGAACTCTCTATGAAGTCTTCATTCCATTTCAGTTTCTTAACTTTACCCATAAGGTCTCCACTGCCTGCTTGGCTTTCATCACTGCCCTGCTTTTACCTTTAATCACAAAGGCTTTTCCCTTTTGTTCTATCTTTCCTGTAGATCTTGTAGATTGTATTTAAATGTGAGTCTTGACCGTTTTGCAGCAATGTTTCAGTATAAACTACTATATTATGCCCTCCAAATTGAATTTGGACTCCTATTCATTGTTTTTTTTTAATTCTATGTGCGCTTGCATCAAGAACACTTGTTCAGGACGTATACACTAAAGCCTTACTCACGACGTTCCTTCTCCTCTTGTGCAGTTTAACTACTTTGTCTTTTAGTTTTTTCATCATGTGTAGTGCTTAAGAAACATTTCCGACATTTAGATTATATTCTTTTGTATCTGAATGCTCTCCATTTATTATTAAAATCCTCAGTGACCAACCTATCGGTCCTGAAAAAGTTCTTTATTGGTCATCATTAGACACAGTCACCGTCATCTTCCATCCCAACCTATGTCTGTAACAGAGGAATAAATCCTCTTACCGTCCATCTCAAACAACATGGGTAAATATTTCCAAAAATGGCAACCCATGTGGAATCCACCAACTTTGTTTTATTTAGAATTCCACCTGGGAGATAACACACTGAGTTTCAATCAAGGTTGGGTATCGTGTTTAAGAAGTCTGCTGGATTTCCTATCCATAGTAATCAAATCACGAGTGGATATTGTCCTTAAGTTGGTCCAAACAATTTGGGGAGCAATAGTTGAAGTCTTCTGGGTCTCTACTTTGTCTTTTGCATACTCCATGACAAGGTCCAGTGAATGAGTTTGGGATGGGGATGGACTACAAAGATTGGATCCTCCCCGTCCTTCAACATCCTTTCAAACAAGGTCAAGATGTCCCTCCCACTAGCACCAACCAGGCACCATTTCTGATAGGACTCTCAGGCCCCATGTATGGGAAACAAATTACTGAACTGGGCTATCCAAGTAATGTTTGGGAGGCTTAAGACCACACCTTGACAGTTCTTTTGAAACTTGCTCCATCACTTATCAGGCACAAAGCAGCCATATGCTGAGATCTTCGAAACTAATCCTGATCTGCCAATCTGCTGGGACCTTAAAAACATCCCTAGAAAGTAGCAGAAATTGTTTAGTCATTCTGGGTGCATGGGGTACCAGCCATCAGCTCTCTGCTTCAGAAATAAGTGGAAATGAAACAACCATTTGAAACACATCCATTGATTTAACTCTGCTTACGTAGATATTCCTGAATCGTATCTGAACAGGACAAGGAATGCGCTTCTATCTCATGTACATCTGAAAGATTAAAGGCTCTTCACTAGTGTGTTACAAAGTTAGAACCAGCTGATATATGACATCCATAACTCCAAAATACTACTTTGAATGTGAACTAACTGAACATGTTCAGGTTCTGCAAGAGTCACAGCTTGATTATGTTATTTAAAATATTTGCTTAAATCTGTGATTTTATTGATTTGGAAAAACTTGTTCTCTTTCTGGGCCATAGAACAAACACAAGACACAACCTATTATCCTTTTTACTTGGAGCTTGGTCCCAGCCTGGTTGCACTAAATTCCTCCCAATTGTACAGATCCTTTCCACCCCACTCTTTGGAAAAATAGATGCCTTCGTTCCTACACCAGTCTTTAAGTCATGTGTTCGCTTCCAAAGACTACTTATCCCATGCCAATTTGCATGTGGCTCAGGTAGTAGTTCAGCAATTATAATTTGGTCTGTTCTTTAGCTCCTACCACATGGTAATCACAAGATCAAACTTCTTACCAATTCTTTCCTAAATTGTTCCCAACATGGACTACAAAGATTGGATCCTCCCTCTCCTTCAACGTCCTTTCAAACAAGGTCAAGATATCCCTCCCACTAGCACCAATCAGGCATCATTTCTTATAGGACTCTCAGTGTTACTTAGAAAGGATACTATCTAGTCTCCTGAACTCTGGAGCTGCACTGTTAGGCTACCTCACTGGACAGCTTCCAAGATGCCACGATAAATCTTCAAACTTTGATGGCTATCTTTACCCTTATCCTCACACCCAACAAGTACATTGTACCAGTTAAATAGGATTAGCTGCAGAGATTTTCATTTTCTATCTAACTTGGATTCTCTTTAATCTGATGGAACACGTCACATCAAACCTTTCTGACCCTGCACCTCTCTAGGAGGTGGTATTGAGCTCTGAAGCAGACTGCCCAGATAAGTCAACCTCTCCTTGTTGTGTCAGAGTACCTCCAGGTTGCACTCCATCTGAATGTTTTTGAGCCAGAAAGATTCAAAAAGGAAATATCCACCTATCAGGTTCACTCAATGGAGACTCCCTCTAAACAAATACTACATTCTGATCTTGCAGATGCAAAATGCTCTTCCATAATTTAAGACAAGTTAAATATTTAATTTTCTTTGAGTAACCTCGCTCATGTGCAGTAAACAATAAAACTCCGAGACTGGACAACATTTTAAATGTTAATGCCTGAGGTTTGCACAGACTGCCACAAGGATCATTTCTCATTCCGGATTAGCAGTGCTGTTTCTCCTAAACTCTTTTCAACCTTACTCTTTGACTATTCCCTTCCTGTTTTCCCCTTCTTCTCTTGCATAAGGCTATGGACGAAGTGGTGGTAAATGGGATTAATATACAGTAGATGGATACTTGGTGTTCAGCATAGATATGATGGGCTGAAGGGACTTTTTTTTTGCTATATTGTTCCAAGTTGTGTGAGACCTTTACACAAGAAAAAAAATCAATAATTGAGTGTCTCTGGTATTTAGTTTGAATTAATAATCTCATGTACTAAGGTACAAAAGCTGCACATTATTTAATATTATAATCACAAATAGTTTCTTCTTGACTCCTAAGAAATCAAAATGTTTACTCCGGTTACTGAAGTGAGTGGACCTAGAGGAGGCTCCCTAAAGCTTCAGTGCATTGTGCAATTTGATGAGTATTTGAATTCAACACTCACAGTACATTGGACAAAGGATAATGAAAACTGTAACGAGTCATTGAGCAGATACAAAACCAACAACCAAACCATAGCAACCGACAAACATCATTTCACTCTCACACTCTCCAACCTCCAAAGTGAAGATGCTGGGCTGTTCCACTGCTGTGCTACCTCACATTTGTCCCCTCAGATCATTGGAATGGGTTCGATACGTGTACATGTTTATGGTAAGTGGATTGATTTTACTAATGCTTTTACTATTGGCAGAAATTGAGGAGAGTTTTGCTCGTGGTTCCAATTGGCGCATCAATGGGTAGGTCTGGTGATGAAGCCAACGGGAATATGCCCAATGCAGACACAAGAGACTGCAGATGCTGGAATCTGGAGCAACACACAAACTGCTGGGGTTTCTCAGCAGGTCAGGCAGCATCTGCCCAGTCAGAGTTGGCAGCCCAGACCTGGCTGACTTAATGGAGGCAAAGGGACAGAATGGAGCCAGAAATGAAAAGGTTATCGGAGGCAAATCCAACAACCCCAGAGGTACAACTGAGACTAGGAGCTGATTGTGTTTTTGAATTACAATACTGTGCATTTCAGTTACACAGGTGCCATTCACTAGTGCTGGAACACCAACTCAGGCACCTCCGCAGTTGAGGCCCCTTAAAGGTGATGTGATTTTTGAAACAATCCCAGCAATATCTCCCCTTCACTGTGAACTACCACTGAGTTTTCCCCATAGGAAAGTGAAGGAAAGGAAGATACCAGCTGGACCCTCTAGCTTGTCCTAGTGCTCTCTGATACCATCTCCCTATCCCTCCCAACAGCTCACAATATCCTGGGGGCAGGAGAAAACTGAAAGAAAAAATCTTAAGTTATTCCAGAAAAAAAACACACCAACTTTCACAAAGTAAAAATAAAACCTGCAGATGCTGCAAATCTGAAAATAAAACAGAAACTGCTGGAAATACTCAATAGGACGGGCAGCGTCTGTGGAAACAAGATTAATATTTCAAGTTGTTTTTTTACTGCCATGAATTCATTTTACAAAAGCTACACTGCATCTGTGGCATAAACGATAGAACTTTTCATTATGATTCTCACTGGAAGTGTAGGTGAATTGATCTTGGGCGGCATGATAGTGTAGCGGTTAGCAAATTCCTATTACAGTGCCAGTGACCCGGGTTCAATTCTGGCTGCTGTCTGTAAGGAGTTTGTATGTTCTCCCCATGTCTGAGTGGGTTTCCTCCAGGTGCTCCGGCTTCCTCCCACATTCCAAAGACATACGGGTTAGGAAGTTGTGGGCAAGCTATTTTGGCGCCAGAAGCATGGCGACACTTGTGGGCTGCCCCCAGAACACTCTATGCAAAAGATGCATTTGACTGTGTGTTTCGATGTACATGTGACTAATAAAGATATCTTACATCTGAGTGACAGAGATCAGGAAAGCAGGAGACACCATCCATTGTTTGAGCTGGTTAACTGATCTGAATGGATAGAAGACTATTCTAACTGGGCAAGGTGATCAGAGAAAGGAAACTGTGCTATGTTCTCAGTCCCTCACAGAGTGTCTGCTCTGTGTCAGAGTACAATAGTGTAGTGGTTAAGTTACTAGACTAACAGCTAGAGTAGTGGACTGTTTACCCAGAGATGGCAGCTGGGGAACTTAAACTCAATTAAATAAATCTGGAATTCAAGCTAATCTCATTAATGGTAACCAAATGGTAAAAAACATACCAATGCCTCTACTTCCTCAGAAGGCTAAGGAAATTTGACATGTCCCAGATGACCCTCACCAATTTTTACAGGTGCATCACAAAAAGCATTCTGTCTGGATGTATCACAGCTTGGCATGGCAACTGCTTTTCCCAAAACCACAAGAAATCACAGAGAGTTACTAACATGACCCAAACCATCATGCAAACCAGGCTTCCCTCCATTGACTCCATGTACATTTCCCGCTACCTCAGGAAAGCAGCCAACATAATCAAGGACCCTTCCCACCTCAGACGTTCTCACTTCTCCCCTCTCCCATTAGGAAGAAGATACAAAAGCCTGAGAGCACATACCACCAGACTCAAGGACAGCTTCTATCCTTCTGTTTTTAGACTCTTGAATGGACCTCTCATATGCTAAAGGATGGCCTCTTGATCTCTTGATCTACCTTGTTGTGGCCCTTGCACTTTATTTGTCTACCTGCACTGCACTTTCTCTGTAACTGCAACATGATATTCTGCATTCTGGTTTCCTTTTCGTACCTCAGTGTAATTATGTACGACATGACCTATGTGAATGGCATGCAAAACAAAAGATTTTCACTGTATCTCAGTACATGGGACAATAATAAACCAATACCAGTTCAGGAATTAACTGGATGATTTTTGACTCTTGGACAAATAGACATTTTCCTCCTTATAATTTAATAAACAGGCAAATTCATGGAGATTAGTGAAGAAGGTTGTCAAAGGACACAGCAGGATATGGATCGGCTGGAGATATGGGCAGAGAAATGACAGATGGAGTTTAATCCAGACAAGTGCAAGGTGTTGCATATTGGTCAAATGTAAAGTGAAAGTATTCAGTAAATGGCAGTACCCTTAACAGCATTGATGTACAGAGGGATCTTGGGGTCCAAGCCCATAGCTCCCCGAAAGAGGTAACACAAATAGATCGGGTGGTAAAGAAGGCCTGCCTTCATTGGTCAGGGCATTGAGTATAAGAATCAGGAAGTCATGTGGCAGCTGTATAAAACTTTGGTTAGGCCGCATTTGGAGTATTGAGTGCAGTTCTGGTTGCCCCATTACAGGAAGGATGTGGGGGCTTTGGCAAAAGAGGTTCACCAGGATGCTGCCCGGAATAAAGAGCATTGGCTATGGGGAAAGGTTGGACAAACTTGGGTCGTTTTCTCTGGAGCGTCAGAGGCTGAGGGGAGGCCTGCTAAAGGTTTATAAAATTGAGGCATAGATAGGGTAGACAGAGTCTTTTTCCTAGGGTAGAAATGTTAAATACTACAGGATGTAGCTTAAGGTGAGGGGGGAAGGTTAACAGGAGATGTGAGGGGTAAGTTTTTAATGCAGAGTGTGGTAGGTGCCTGGAACACACTGCCAGGGGTGATAGCGGAAGCAGACACAATAGTGGCATTGAAGAGGCATTTAGACAGGCACAAAAACATGCAGGGAATGGAGAGGTTTGGTTTAATTGGGTTTATTAGTTTACAACAGATAGGTTTGGTTTAATTGGGCATCATGGTTGGTAGAGACATAGTGGGCCAAGGGCCTGTTCCTGTGCTGTACTCTTCTACGTTCTTAATCTTCAGTTCCTGAGGCACCAGGTCGATGTGGAAGGTAGGCAGCCCTAATCGGAGCTCACAAGCAACGACACTTAAAGGGGGAAGAGACATCGATTTTCTCCCATTCTACCAAGATGAAAAGGACAACCAATTTTTTCTTAAAAAGACCTACATATGGGAGCAGAAACAATGTTTGATGTGGTTTATCAAAATGAGTGTTCTTTTCAAAATAAAGCTAAATCTCAATATTTATCATGTTTTGATGAATTGTATTTAAGTTCTCACTATTTTCTTGCTGTTCCAGCTTTCAACCTTGACCTACTAAATCTTTCTTCACTCGTCATCTGCAAAGGAATCGTCTTGGTGATTATCATCACAGTTGGCCTAACCTGGGTTTACAAACAGAAGAGGTGAGGATATTGTTAAGTACGGTTGCTTTTAAAGGATTCACAATACTCGTGGGCTCTTGGCCTGCAAGGGTAGAGCTGGAAATCTAAAATAAAACAGAAAACATTGGCAATACTCAGCAAGTCAGGCAGCATCTGAGCAGGGAAAGTTGACACTGGTAATTGGTTTATTGTTGTCACATGTACTGAGATACGGTGAAAAACTTTGTTTTGCAAGCCATCCATACAGATCATTTCACCACATCAGTGCATCGAAGTAGTAGATGAGAAAAGCAATAACAGAATGCAGAATATAGTGTTACAGTTCCAGAGAAAGTGCAGTGCAGGTAGACAATAAGGTGCAAGGTCCATGACTAGGTAGGTTGTGAGGTCGAGTCCACCTTTATCGCACAAGGGGTCCACTCAAGAGTCTTATAACAGTGGGATAGAAGCTGTCCTTGAGCCTGGTGGTGCGTGATTTCAAGCTTTTGTATTTTCTGCCCGACGGAAGGAGGGAGAAGAGAGAATAACTGGGGTGGGAGGGGTCTTTGATTATGCTGAGGCAGTGGGAAGTATAGTCCATGGAGGAGAGGCTGGTTTCCGTGATGTGCTGAGCTGTGTCTACAACTCTCTGCAGTTTCTTGCGATCCTGGGCAGAGCAGTTGCCGTACCAAGCCGAGATGCATCCGGATAGGATACTTTCTGTGGTGCATCGATAAAATTGGTGAGAGTCAATGAAGACATGCCAAATTTCTTTAGCCTTCCGAGGAAGTAAAGGTGTTGGTGAGCTTTCTTGGCCATAGCATCTATGTGGTTGGGCCAGGACAAGCTATTGGTGATATTTACACCAAGGAACTTGAAGCACTCAACCTTCCCACCTCAGCACCATTGATACGTGTGCTCTACCCCGCTCCCTGAAGTCAATGACCAGCCCTTTTGTTTTGCTGACATTGAGGGAAAGCTTGTTGTAATGACACCATGTAACTACCTGACATTTCAGGTCAATAGCCTGCAGTTGTTCGGTAACAAGAAAAATGTTTATTTTAAAGCAGCTTTCTCTACTTCAGGATGGCCAAGTGGTGGCCATTGTAATTTAGGAAAATTAGCAGTGACCACAAACAGCAAAAACATAATTGATTACATGATCTGGTGCTGTTTGAGGGATAAATGCAAGGCAGAATAACAAGAGAACTCACCTGCACTGCAAATGTGCTTCAGAATCTTTTGTGTTCACCTGAGACAGGGCCCTGGTTTCACGCCTCAACCAGAAAGCAGCACCTCTGACAGTGCAGCACTCCTGCAGTACCGAACATAAAGCCCAGTGTAGATTATGAGTCTCTAAATTGGGTATTAAACTCTTAACTTTCTGACTGGGACATCACAGTGCTGCCACTGCTCCGTAGCTGACACTCTCAAGGTCACTAAAGGATTCACAAGAGGAGGAGTGTTTGATGGCTCTGGGCCTGTACTTAATAGATTTCAGAAGGATGAGGGGGGAAACCTACTGAATACTTAAAAGCCTGGATAGTGTGGACATGGAGAGTCCATCAGTAGGAGAGTCTAGGATCTGAGGGCACAGCCTCAGAATAAAGGGACGTCCCTTTAAAACTGGGATGAGGAGGAATTTCTTCAGCCAGAAGGTGGTGAATCTATGGAATTCGTTGCCACAGGGGGCTGTGGAGGCCAAGGCCAAGTCATTGAGTGTATTTAAGGCAGAAATTGATAGGTTCTTGATTGGTAAGGGGGGGGGGGGGTGGTTAAGGATACAGGGAAAAGATAGGAGAATGAGGTTGAGAAAAGTGGAGTATTGTGTTCAGTTTTGGTCGCCCTGCTGAAGGAAAGATATTATTAAACTGGAAAGAGTGCAGAAAAGATTTACAAGGATGCTGCCAGGACTTGAGGAACTGATTATAGGGAGAGGTTGGACAGGCTAGGACTTTACTCCTTAGAGTGTAGGAGACCTTACAGAGGAGTATAAAATCATGAGGGGCATAGATAGAGTGAATGCACTCAATCTTTTTCCAGGGTGGGGGAATCAGGAACTAGAGGTCGTAGGTTTAGGGTGAGAGGGAAGAGATTTAATAGGAACTTGAGGGACAATTGTTTTACGCAAAGGATGGTATCTATGTGGAATGAACTGCCAGAAGAAGTGGTTGAGGCAGGTACAATAACAACCTTTAAAAGTTGGACAGGTATATGGATTGGAAATGTTCAGAAGGTTATGGGCCAAACACTGGCAAATGGAACTAGCTTAGATGGGACATCTTGGTTGGCATGGACCAGTTGGGCCGAAGGGCCTACTTCTGTGCTGTATGACTCTAAAAGAAAAAAAAATCAGCCTTGATTGGATGGTGGAGCAGACTCTGTCTAAATGTCCTTTAAATTGTACCCATCGCTACAGCTTCCTCTGGCAGCTCGCTCCATACACCCACCACCCTCTGCGTGAAAATGTTCCCCCATGTATTCCCTTTAAATCTTTCCACTCTCACCTTGAACCTGTGGCCTCTAGTTTTAGACTCCTCTACCCTGGGAAAAAGACAGTGGCTGTTCACCTTATCGATGCCCCTCATATTGTTCGTATTTCTGAAGTGCCAATGCATTACTGCATCGGTCTTGGCAATATGCGTTTTCCCTGATGAGAGAAAATACTCAATTGTTTTTATTTTAACTCATCACATGACAATTGAACACTTGTATTCGTGCTTCAAAGTCTGATGAATGAGAACTTGGGCAATTCAGTTTATAGACTACCTCGTGTCAACACACTGACGGTCGCTCTGTGAAGAACACTCTCCCAGATGTGTGATCCTGATTGTTGGTTCTTCCCTCCTCATTTCCTTGTACAGGACATTTAACTTTATCTTGAATATTTATTGACCTTTTTTTTGCTGAACCAACACTCAGATAAGACATCTTTATTCATCACGTGTACATCGAAATACACAGTGAAATGCATCTTTGCGTAGAGTGTTCTGGGGTCAGCCCGCGAGTGTCGCCGCACTTCTGGCGCCAACATAGCGCGCCCACAACTTCCTAACCCGTACGTCTTTGCAATGTGGGAGGAAACCGGAGCACCCGGAGGAAACCCACGCAGACACGGGGAGAACGTACAAGCTCCTTATAGACAGTGGCAGGAATTGAACCTGGGGCACTGGCGCTGTAATAGCGTTACGCTAACTGCTACACTACTGTGCCTGCCCAACTCTCAGCTCTGGGAAATTAATTCATTTCAATCATTTGGCCAATGGCTAAGACTGGCAATTTTACAGACTATGTATAACAGAAACATCAGTGTCCTTGTTCGGGCAGCTATTGAACATAATCAAAAGCAGTCACCTCTTTTTAAGAAAAAATTAAATACATTGTTCAACATCAAATTCTGAGGCAAATAACAAGGCTCTGATTTCTTCCATTCGAAAGATTTGCATTTGAGGTGACCACAGACGCAGCGATATTAAAGGTTGGCCCCAAAGAGACTATAATATTAAATTGTGGACAGCCCTGATATTAAGCTATCTTAGGTACCAAGAGTAATGTATGAAATAGGGCACGGAACCAACCTGTTCATGCCAGCCTTCATGCTCCACTAGAACTTCCTCCATTCTTTCCTCGTGTAACTCTATCCTTCAAGCCCGTTCTTGTCCAGCCTCCTCTTAAATGACCCCACACTATTCACCTCAATCACTCCCTGTGGTGGCAAGTTGCACATTCTCACCAGGCCTTGGATAAAGGAATTTATTCTGAATTCCAGATTGGATTTCATGGTGACCATCTTGTATTGATGATTTCCAGTTGGGACCATTCTCCCTGTGGCCACTCTGTCGATCCACTCCAGTGCAGGCAAATGGGATAAGTGTAGAAGGCCAATAAGGTTGACATGGACCTAGTGGGCAGAAAGACCCGTTTCTATGCTGTACAACTCTATGACTATGTAACCTGAAGCAATCTTAAAGGCCTCTATTAGTTCATGATAAAAGACCTAACCTGTTGATGCTTTCCTGATTATGTGTAAACTTGTTCTATTTGTGGTATCATTCTTTTAAATCTCCTTCACACTGCCCACCCCCTCTTTCCCTTAAGTTGTCTTTATATCCATTTGATAATTTGGTAAGCAGAACTGCATGCACTGTATTAGGTGTGGATTAATCAAAGTTTGATAGAAGTTCAGCACAACTTCCCTACATTTCAATTCTATCCTCCTTGAAATAAACCCTAGATTTCTCTTTTTTGTGGCCTTGCCAACTTGTGGAAGATGTTTGAGCGATTGGTGTATTTGTTTACCTAGATCCCCTTGATCCTTACGCCACTCAGAACCTCACCTTCCAGGTAGTGTGACTTCCCAATTCTTCCTCTCATTTATTGGTATTGAATTTCATCAGCCAACTGTTTGCCCATTCCACAAGTTTATGAATGAATAAAATATATTAATTTATTACAGACATCAGCAGAAACCTGAAGATGCAACAGTGATGTCAGTGAGAAAAGTAATGAGTAACAACTCCATCGTCTAGAACTACTGCAATGCTTGGCAACTGCGGATCCCGGCTCGATGCCTGCCTTTGCAATTTTCTTTAGATTTTTTTCCAGTCATTTAATAGGTCATAAAGCAAACAGATGAACACTGTCATACTTGCCACGCATAACCAGTTTAGGTTAGGCAGACAGATGGAGAAAAAGATATTGGCCCAAATTGCTTAATTTATATTGCTTGATAGTCCAAAAAGACTATAAATAATGCAAAGGATTCTCAGCAAGGAATTCTGATTTAATATTATGCACAGAACATTTTCTCCATTTAGTCCCTTGCAGTAGGGGCTGAAAATGGATCAGACCACAGTATCTGCCCTCAGTGACATACATCCTCCTCCAGCCTTCACGTTTTGTGGGATAAATTCAGAAATACCTCTTTCACATCACTTAATGACATTTATTATTATAGTAATCAGTATGAACCAAAGTGGTGGGTGGTCTGATAGAAGCTTATAAAATTATGTGAGGCACAGAGAGAGTAGACAGCCAGTATTTTTTTCCCAGGGTCGAAATGTCTAATACCAGAGGGCATGCATTTAAGGTGGGAGGGGGAAAGTTCAAAGGAGATGAGTGGGGCAAGTTTTTATACACAGAGAGCAGTGGGTGCTTGGAATGCGTTGCCAGGGGTGGGGGTGGAGCCAGATACAATAGAGGTGTTTAAGAGGCTCTTAGACAGGCACATGAATGTTCAGGAAATGGAGGGATATGGACCATGTGCAGGCAGAAGGGATTAGTGTAATTATTGGTATTGGTATTGGTTTATTATTGTCACTTGTACCGAGGTACAGTGAAAAACTTGTCCTGCATACCGATCGTACAGGTCAATTCATTACACAGTGCACTGAGGTAGTACAGGGTAAAAACAATAACAGAATACAGAGTCAAGTGTCACAGCTACAGGGACAGGGACGTGCATTGCAGGTAGACAATAAGGTGCAAGGTCGAACAAGGTAGATTGTGAGGTCAAGAGTCCATCTCATCGTATAAGGGAACCGTTCAATAGTCTTATCACCGTGGGATAGAAGCTGTCCTTGAGCCTGGTGGTACGTGCCCTCAGGCTCCTGTATCTTCTGCCTGATGGAAGAGGAGAGAAGAGAGGATGACCCAGGTGGGAGGGGTCTTTGATTATGCTGGCTGCTTCACCAAGGCAGCGAGAGGTATAGACAGAGTCCATGGAGGGGAGGCTGGTTTCCCTGATGTGCTGGGCTGTGTCCACAACACAACAAGGCATCATTAGCTTAATTAGTTCAGCACAACATTGTGGGCTGAAGGGCCTGTTCCTGTGCTGTACTGTTCTAAGTATCCACATTGCTTATCAAATTTAAACTGTTTGTTGAGTTGGCAGGTGAGGTGGCTCTCAAAGGCCACATTACTCAAAAGAAGTAAAGTGTAAAGGTTTAAAAATTAAAGTCCAGCAGCTGGAAAGTTATTGAGAAGTTCTCGATTATCATGCCACAAAGCATCGTGCTCAGCGATGCTGGTGGAGAGCTGTAAAGTAGGTCAAGACATTCTGCATGTCCAGTATGCAAAACCACAGGAGATAAAATGTGTGTCGGACTGCAAGTTGAGAGAAATAAATATAAAGGGTTAGGAAATGACAATCAATCACAGAGTATTGCCCATCAGGCACAGAGTGTAACCAATGTATAAAAAAGATATCACCTTATTAAAACATAAGACATTTACTAAACCAGACTAGAACCTTTAAAGACACTTGGTCAAAAAGAGAGTTTTAAGTGATAGCAGGAAGATTAATGTAACAAAGATTTTGCAGTTTTAATGTAAACAATATTAACTTTATTCATTTTCGAGTGTTTTACAAAGAAAATCCTCAACCACTTACTCGGCACCTTACTTGAAGGCTCTTTAGTATTGGAGGTTGGGGCCCAGTAAATTGGCATGTTGTCTGGCCTGTCGCTGGTTCCCCACATTGCTGGGTTTTGGAATCAAGTCTGATAATTTATAAGAGTGATGAATGAATGAGGTGGGAAGAGCTTCTAGAGAAGGGGAAACCCTTCGGGAATACGTGGGGTACAGGGTAGGAGTCTGATTAACATGCAGGTTTGGAGCAGGGATTCCATAGTGGGAATCTGGGAGGAAAACACTTGCCAAAGCCAAGTGATGTTGGATCTGAGTTTGTAGACTTGTACCATGTTGCTGCAGGATGGAGAGTTCTGGTACCTGAATCTTAATGTTTTCATCAATTCGTCCAGTCTTTGCAACGGGACCTGCAAGAAAACACATCAATGTAAAGGTTGCTTCAAAAGGCAAATGCCTAGAAATTAATTACCTGGCACATTTTTTAATGTGCAAGTTGGTGAATAAATGAGGTTAATTCACAATAAGATCACCCCAGTTTCTGAATGACACTGTATCCATTGGGAAACCAGACTGGGCACTTCTGTGCACCATTTACAGTAGAACATCTGACATAATCTTAACATTTCACATTTCCTGAAGAGATTGAAGGAGGCCATTCAGCCCACTGAGTCCATGACAGCTCTCAGAGCATTCCCATAAGAGGTAAGGTACCTTTATTAGTCACATATACATCAAAACACACAGTCAAATGCATCTTTTGCGTAGAGTGTTCTGGGAGCAGCCCACAAGTGTCGCCACGCTTCCGGCGCCAACATAGCGTGCCCACAACTTCCTAACCCGTACGTCTTTGGAATGTGGGAGGAAACTGGAGCACCCGGAGGAAACCCACGCAGACACAGGGAGAACGTACAAACTCCTTACAGACAGCGGCCGGACTTGAACCCAGTTCTCACCCACCACTGTCAACTCCACCCTAATCCTCCTATCACCCACCAACACTTGGGTTAATTTACGGTGGCTAATTAACCCATCAACCTCCAAGTCTTTGGGATCTGGGAGGAAACCAGAACACCTGGAGTAAGTGTGGTCCATAGGTGGAATGAGCTGCCAGAGGAAGTGGTTGAGGCAGGTACATTAAAAGGCACTTGGCAGATACATGAATAGGAAAGGGTTAAAGGGATACGGGCCAAATGTGGGCAAATGAGACTAGCTTAGATGGGAATCTTGGTTGACATGGACCAGTTGGGCTGAAGGGCCTGTTTCCGTGCTGTATAATTCCATGAATCTATAAACTCATGTGTTCAAAGGGATATTGTCACTTATTGCCCTTACCAACATAAATTGGAGCTTTTACATAGAACATTACAGCACAGTACAGGCCCTTCGGCCCACAATGTTGTGCCCTCATTTTATCCTGCTCCAAGATCTATCTAACCCTTCCCTCCCACATAACCCCCCATTTCTCTATCATTCATGTGTCTATCTAAGAGTTTTTTAAATGTCCCTAATGTATCTGACCCCACAACCTCTGCCGGCAGTGCATTCCATGCACCCACCACTCTCTGTGTAAAAGCTTACCCCTGACACCTCCCTTATACCTTCCTCCAATCACCCTAAAATTATGTCCCCTCGTGTTAGCCATTGTTGCCCTGGGAAAAATAAATGACCGTCATTAAACAGTCACAGTGAAACCAGGATGGCATTACACTATGTGTTTTGTTAGGGACTTTCTGGTGACATCAGGTGATCTGACTGGACAGATTCATAGTTCAATCTACTCAGACACCTTCCAAAGTCCAGGGAGTGTGCTGCAATTTATAATGAGTACTTTCACTGGCACTGAGATGCTTATTCAGTGAAGGCACAATGGTGACCCTGTTGGCAGCATATCATGAGGCAGGTAATGCCATGGTTAGCCAAGCAGGGTGGGGTAGGAGATAAAGAGATGCCCATCTGTGAAGGGACTGTTCCCAGAGACACCACATCTTATATGGACCTTTCTCAAGATCAAGAGTCTTTAAGATCTTTTTCCAGTATATACACGATGCAATTGTCAATTGTTTGTGAATGAAGATTCATGTTAAACAGGTGTCACCTTAGGGGGGGGATTCAAGCTCTCTGCATTTGTTAGACTCATCTTTATGAAGTATGTCACTCAAGACTAAGTAACATTATGTTTAGAAAATAAATAGCTCCGGCTATTCATTATTCCATAGAACTGTTTCTCAGAATTATTTTGTCTTTAAATAAATACTTTTTATTGCAACTAATGAACCTGGTGTGGAAGTTGCCTGCTTGTCGCCAGACCAATTTCAACAGATAGAACATAGAACAGTACAGCACTGGAAGTGGCCCACGATGTTATGCCGAACTAATTAAGTCAGTAATTAAACGCATAACTAAACTAATCCCTCCTGCCTACACAATTCATATTCCTCTATTCTTTGCATATTTGTGTGCCTATCTAAGAGCCTCTTAAATGCCCCTATTGTATCTGGTTCCACCGCCACCCCTGGCAGCGCATTCCAGGGACCCACCACTGTCTGTGTAAAAGAAAACTTGCCCCGCACATCTCCTTTGAACTTTCCCCCTCTCACCTTAAATGCATGCCCTCTAGTATAAGACATTTTGACCCTGGGAAAAAGATACCAGCTATCTACTCTATCTATGCTGCTCATATTTATAAAAAAGTTCTATCCAGTCTCCCTTGAGTCTCCACCGCTCCAGAGAAAACAACCCAAGTTTGTCCAACCTCTCCTTATAGCACATGTCCTCTAATCCAGGCAGCATCCCGGTAAACCTCTTCTGCACCCTCTCCAAAGCCTCCACATCCTTCCTGTAATGGGGTGACCAGAATTGAATGTTATTGGAACACTCCTTCTGGGACTCCTGCTTTAGGTAGACACCAGGGAAGGTTAAAAATCTTCCAAAACTATTTTCAAGGTGCCTTTGAGGCACAAAGTCTGGATCCTGAAGTTGATAATAGTGGGATAAGGAAGGTGGAAAACTATCAATAGCAAAAATGTGGCTACAAGTCTTGGTAACAAGTAAAATGAATGCACTTAGGAACTGCATGCACTTCATGTGAACAGACATTTCTCAAACATGAATCAGGCTGACGAGCGAATCTGAAACAGTGGGGTTTTCTGTTTCTCACCTGTCTTTGTTGTAACACAGTGCTTTGTTTGATTTTCACTGCCAGACTGTTGAGCAGCCTGACTGCTGGTTCTATTCTCATTCATGGGTGGGTGGGTAACGGTGCCACCGAATTCCAAGGAGCCTTTTCCTTGGACGTGATGTTCGTCTTTCTCCAGTTTGATTTTTCTTTCTCTGTCTTCACTCTTCTCCTGTTCCTTTATTTCCATCACAAGCTCATCTTTCTCCACATTCCGCTGGTGTTTGCGGTACTTAGCTCTTCTATTTTTGAACCACACCTACATTTGGTGAATAATTAGTATATATGTTTAAAGACCTGCTTATTCAATAGATGATATACAATTTCTAATTTATAGAGTCATAAGTAATACAGTATGGAAACAGGTCCTTCGGCCCAACTGGTCCATGCTGACCAAGGCATCCTCCCTGCTAGTCCCAGTTACCCGCATTCGGCCCATAACCCTTCAAGCCCCTCCCCTCCATGTACCTATCCAAACGCCTCTTAAATGTTGCAATTGTACCCGCCTCGACCACTTCCCCTGGCAGCTCATTCTGGGTACTCACTACCCTCAGTGTAAAGAAGTTACCTCACATTTATCTAAGTTGAAATCCATTTGCCATTCCTCAGCCCATCTCCCTAACTGATCAAGATCTCTTTGCAATTCATTGTAACCTGCTTCACTATCAACAAGATCCCCTAATTTAGATCAGCAGCAAACTTGCTTATCATGCCATGTACATTCATATCCAAATCGTTTACATACACAATAAATAACAGAGGTTCCAACACTGACCCCTGGGGCACCTCACTTGTCACAGGCCTCCATTCAGAGAATTGACCTTCAACCATCACCCTCTGCTTCCCAGCATCGAGCCAGTTCTGAATCTAAAATTAGGATTGGGAAGCATGTTTGCACCATTATGATTTGCATCTCAAACAATATTGGTGCACTCCCTGGTGAACAGAAAAACAATTTGGTTCCTTTCTCAATGACTTCACTAGGTTAGTATTTGATGCTTGAGTTAACAGTCTGCTCCATAAGGTAAGCAGTCTGAGCAAAACAACTTTTTTCTTGTTAGTTCCTCACAAGGAGAGTTAAGGATCTCCTAACTCAAAGATAAATTTTATTTTTTTCCATGACTACATTGAAGCTTACTGAACTATGTGGAGGAACCCTTTGAGAACAGTGACTATAGTTCAGTAAAGCATCAAGGTAGTCATAGAAAAAGATAAAGTTGATCCTTGGGATAGGGCCCTAAACTGGGGTAAGGTAGATCTCAATAAACTGGGGTAAGGTGGATTAGTGTAAGACAGGACCTAGGAGAGATAGACTGGGAGCAGCTGCTAGAGAGGAAAGCATCAGCCAACAAGTGGGAGGCGATTAAAAGCAAGATAGCAAGAGATCAGAGTTCACATATCCCTGTAAAGGTAAGAGGCAAAGATGGTAAGTTTAGGGAACCTTGATTAACAAAGGATATTGAAGTTTGATCAGGAAAAAGAAGGAAGCAAATGTCAGGTATAGGAAGGAGTTATCAAATGAGTCACTTGAGGTTTATAGGGGATACAGGAGAAAATTTAAGAAATTGGGAGGGCAAAACAGGCCATGAGATGACCTTGGCAAGTGGGACCAAGGAGAATCCTAAAACCTTTTATATTAGAAGCAAGAGGACAGCTGAGGAAGGAATAGTTCACCTCGGGGAGCAGAGGGGTAATCTATGTGTGGAGTCAGGGGATATGAGCAAGACCTTAAGTGAATACTTCTCATCAGTGTTCACCAGGGAGAAGGAGGTGGAGGCTGGTGAGTTAAGGGAGGGGTACACTGATATTCTGGAGCACATCTGTATCAGGAAGGAGGAAGGGCTAGAAATATTTGGACACATTAGGGTGGATAAATCCCTTGGTCCTGATGGGATCTATTCCAGGATGCTCGGGGAAGCAAGAGAGGAAATTGCTGGAACTCTGACAGAGATTTTTGCATCTTCATTAGGAGACTGGAGGATAGCTAATGTTGTTTGTTCAAATGGGCAGAATCAGAATCAGATTTATTATCACTGACATATGACATGAAATTTGTTGCTTTGCAGCAATGGTACAGTGCAAGACATAAAATTACCGTAAATAACAAGAATAAATAAATAGTGCAAAAGAAAAGGAATAACAAGGTAATGTTCACGGACCATTCAGAAATCTGATGGCAGAGGGGAAGAAGCTGTTCCTGAATCGTTGAGTGTGGGTCTTCAGGCTCCTTTACCTCCTCCCCAATGGTAGTAATGAGAAGAGGTAGTAGGAATAAGTCTGGAAACTACAGCCAGTGATCCTTACATCAGTGATAGGGAAGTTGGAGAAGATTCTGTAGGACAGGATTTATTTTCACTTGGAAAGGCAGGGGCTGATTAGGAGGAGTCAGCATAGTTTTGTGAGGAGAGATCATATCTCACAAATCCAATTGATTTTGAGGAGAAAACCGAGGAATTTGATGAAGGCAGGGCAGTAGGTGTTGTCTATAAAGACTTCAGTAAACTTTCTGACAAGGTCCTACATGGTAGGCTGGTCCAGAAGGTTACTTTTAAAAATGCCTTCTCCCATATGGATGGCACTGCTGCTAATTGGCCTAGTTGATCCATATAAGTGGCAGTGGACCACCTATTAGTGATCATTTTACTTCAGAAATAAAGTGTTTTCATTTCAAAAGGTCATTAACAGTCATCCACTTAGTGCAAACTTGTACTATGGGCACCCCAGACCAGGTATGGGGAGCGGATAATTTTCACTGAAGGATATGTCTTCCACCTGTATGTTCCCAGTTTATTGGGTAGAGCGTCTTGGTTTTTGGAATTCCGTTTTCCATCACTTGGATTTTCAATTTTATTTGGGAATCTGATCCATTTTTCCGTGAAACGATCATCTGTAATACTTTTTACATAATGAGAATCGGTAGCGTCAGAATTGAAACTGGCTTAAAAGGAGATACTCAGCCCAGTGTTGTGAGGCAGGTAAATGTTATCAGTGTAGATAAACTGGCACAATTACAGCAGCATCCTGGATACCTGTTAGAAATGGCACATTTTCACACTCAACATGTTTTAGCATGCCCGCAAAACTAGACAGAGAAAACTGACCTAACAATCACTTGAAACTCTTTCCCAAGTTATACTGGATATCATATATTTTCTGCATTCATTTCACAGGATGTTTAAAAATAATTTCTCATTTTCCTTTAGCTGGGACAATCAGATCGAATGACAGGAGTTCATTTCTACTGAAAGAAACGTGTCAGTATTAGACCAACACACACAAAATGCTGGAGGAACTCAGCAGGTCAGGCAGCATTTATGGAGGAAAAAGGACCCTGATGAAGGGTCTCGGCCCGAAATGTTGACTGTTCATTTCCCTCCATAGATGTTGCCTGACTGGCTGAGTTCCTCCAGCATTTTGTGTGTGTTAATCCAGATTTCCAGCGCCTGCAGTGTCTCTTGTGACAACATTAGACTGTCCTTTCAATCCTCCCCATTGCTAAAGCAAAGCTTCCCATCATGAGCCACATTACCCGTCTATTTGGAGTAGAAACTGACCATGTTCCAGTCCAACAATGTCCAGTCTCTCTCATGGTCAGTTGTATGACTATTAATCCAGAAGACTGATTGATAAAGGTTACAGTCAGTCAAACTGCAATCTCTGACCCCTCTGAATGTACCTGGATTCTTGCCTCTGGCAGGTTGATGTACATTGCCAATCTCTCCCTCATCGCCATGTCAGGATAGCGTGTTTTCTGAAAAGCTTTCTCCAGGGCCTCCAACTGCTGGGTGCTGAAAGCTGTCCTGCTCCGTCTCGGTTTCTGATGACAGCTCCCATACCGTGCTTCGAGGATTATTTCTTCAAAATACAAATGAAACATTCATGTAAAATAGCACTGAATAATTCTCTATTCACATACAAACGATGTACAACTTTGGCAATTTTTAGCAATGCTTTTTTGAGATATGGATGACACTGCCGTTAATTGTCCTCCCATAGTTCATCCATATAAATGGACCATCATTTTCCTTAAGTGTCTTCACTTCAAAAGGCCATTATAAGTCCCCCATTTATTGTGAACTTCCATTGAGTGCAGACCTGACCAACTAAGGGAAACAGATAACCTTCACTGAATGATGTGCATGAACCTTTCTGCAACAATTTGGCAATTTTCTCGGTCAGAAAGAAAATACAATGAGATCCAAGTAATAAAGGAACAGTGATAATATAAGGATAGTCAAAGGATTCTAGATGACTAATGCAAGTCTGTGTTTTATTTTAATTTTCACAGCACAAAATTGTAAAATAGTCAAGTAATGTTAAATGTTAGAACTCACAGGCAGGGACCCTTGGCAGACAGAAATTTGATCTATATAATTAAACACTATGGAAACTTTTCACAAGCATTTTGTTGAATATTGAGACACTACTGGGCCCCGTATCTAAGGAAGGATGTGCTGGCCCTGGAGAGGGTCCAAAGGAGGTTCACAAGAATGATCCGAGGAATGAAAGGCTTAACATATGAGGAGTGTCTGAACTCTCTGGGCCTGTACTCGATGGAATTCAGAAGGATGAGGGGGAATCTCATTGAAACCTACCGGATACTGAAAGGCCTGGATAGAATGGACATGGAGAGGATGTTTCCATTAGTAGGAGAGTCTAGGATCCAAGGGCACAGCCTCAGAATAAAGGGACGTCCCTTTAAAACTGAGATGAGAAATTTCTTCAGCCAGAGGGTGGTGAATTTATGGAATTCGGTGCCACAGAGGGCCGTGGAGGCCAAGTTATTGGGTGTATTTAAGGCAGAGATTGATAGATTATTGATTGATAAAGGGGGGGGGGGAAGTTAAGGGTTACCGGGAGAAGGCAGGAGAACGGGGTTGAAAAAAAATCAGCCATGATTGAATGGCGGAGCAGACTCAATGGGCCAAATGGCCTAATTCTGCTCCTATATCTTATGGTTTAAAAAGAAAGAAAGTTAGTCATTTCAGTGAATGCAGCTGACTTACCCAAAGCACAAGTGAATGTAAAACTGCCACAGCTTTATAGAAAAGGCCCAATTTTTAATGACCATCAGAATCAATGAAATGACAATGGATTTTCCGGTGTAGGGCACAAGGTATGATGGTACAGTGATTATGTTAGTGGCCCAGTATTACAGGCATTCTAAGGAAGGTTTGCAAATGTGTCCTTGGTTACCAACATCGTCTGGGGCTAATCAGGACGTGTAAAGTTAAAATCAACGGATACAATGATTAACCAGCCGATGTAATTTTTACTACTGTTCCCTTCCCTTTGCCTGGGGGCCTGAACAATGAATACTCACCAGCTAGGTGTTCGGCCACAGTGAGGGTTTGGATGAGAGGCGGCTGTGCTCCCTGCTGTGCTTGCTGTACCTGTTCATCCACCTGATGCAGGCAGAAACCAGCAGCCAGGGAGTTCACACTCTGCAGGCAGTGGCTGTTCCCACTATAATAATACACTGTGTTCATTTCCCTTGGGAAACCGTTGTAAGGAAAGATCTGAACTTTTTCTTTATACTTTTCAAATTGTTAACATCTAGAAGAGAAAAAGAAGGTGTGATTTTACTGAATACATTACATTGCAAAATACATAAATACTTCGGTATTTTGCCACTGTCTGATTAAACAGCCGGATCAAAAGCTAAATGATATTTCCTACCCTGCTGGAGTATGTTGAGGAAGTCTGCTATTGCCTGGGCATTAATAGACATCAGCTCTATATAGGTTCATGGACCATAATTCAGTGGCTGATCTTTCAGTCAGAGGTCCGCTCCAAACCCTCAACCACCTAATCCTAGTTTACACTTGAGTACATTGAGCGAGAGCTGGACTGTTGGAGATACTGTCCTGGGAATTAAACATTAAACTGAGGCATTGTCTTTCCTATGGAATGAGGCAAAGGGCAGACACGGTAGCGTAGCGGTTAGCGTGACGCTATTACAGCGCCAGCGACCCGGGTTCAATTCCTGTCATTGTCTGTAAGGAGTTTGTACGTTCTCTGAGTGGGTTTCCTCCAGGTGCTCCGGTTTCAAATTTTAAATTAAATTTTATTTACAGCTTGGTAATAGGCCCTTCTGACCCAACGAGTCCGCGCCGCCCATTTTAAACCCCCAAATTAACCTACCCGTACGTCTTTAGAATGTGGGAGGAAACCGGAGCACCCGGAGGAAACCCACGCAAACACGGGAGAACGCACAAACTCCTTACAGACAGCGACGGGAATCAAAACCCCACATTCCAAAGACGTACGTGTTAGGAAGGTGTGGACATGCTATGTTGGCGCCGGAAGTGTGCAAAAATGATGCATTTGACTGTGTGTTTCAATGTACATGTGACTAATAAAGATATCTTATTTTATCATATAAAAATAATCCCATGGCATTAATTGAAGTACAAGGGAGTGCTCTCAAATTTTCTTTAACAATATTTATTCCTTACCAAAATCACTAGAACAGAATAGCTTGACACAAATGCACTCATGGAATACTTGCTTTCTACAAATTGGAAGCAGATTCTTCCCTACAACACAGCAGGAGGTGGTGAACAGTTTTATATAAATATAATCTCACCCTTCTGAATTATTAATTAACTCATATTCTCATTTAAGGTGAAAGGGGAATGAATTAAAGTCAAGATTTTCCACACAGAGGCTGGTGGGTATATGGAAGTGGTAGAGGCAGGTAAAATTACGATGTTTAAAAACATTTGGACCAGAACGTGGATGGGAAAGGTTTAGAGGGATATGGGCCTAAGGCAGACAAATGGGATTAGTTTAGATGGGAATCTTGGTTGGCATGGATGAGTTGGGCCATAGGGCCTGCTCTTGTGCTGTATAACTCCATGAATCATATGAGGAAATATTTTATAAGTAAAATCAAACCCATTTTTAATGTAGATTTGTGCCAATCAATTTATAAGCAAAGCTTTTGTACATCCCAGTTTTCTCTATTCCTTTTGAAGATACCGCAGTTCATTTTAATATAACAGTTTGTCTGTGTGAAGTTTGGTCAGAGACTGGCGGAGAGTTTGTGGGATTTAAGTGAAATGCAAAGGATGGAAGGGTGGGAGATGGACTGGGGTGGAAGGTCGGATGGGGTTATCGTTAACTTGGTAAATATGTGAAACCTGACCCAAAATGAATCCAACATTGGAGAGGCAAGTCCACATTTGTGATATCCAAAAAGCAAGTTCCTTTCTTCTGATTTAGGCAGACATTTCAACATAACATTGGTCGGGCAATCTCCAAGGCCTGGCAACCTAGCAGCTAAAGGGAACAGATGGATGAAGCAAGCAAGCACTGTGTACAGTACTCCTCGTGTCCATGAGGAGGCAGCAGAGCAGTATTGCACCTGCCTTCTAAAGGCAATCACTTGGCATGACACCCCAGCAGCCCATGCTATCTGCGGAATAACAACATTCATTCATCCTCCGATCCTCTGGCGTACTGAAGATGCACTTCAGGAGACTGGAAGGCTGAGGAAGTGTCTCCAAATACTGTCCTCTGGTCTCAAGAATTATTGTTTTGTCTGATTTGACACTTTGCCTTGGGAAAGTTTATCATACTGCAGAGAAGGGCTTCCAAATCCAATAAAGAGCAATAGCAGACTTTAGAGAAAGCAGCTGTTTTGCATTTATATTCCTCTGAAAAGAACATCTTGCCCAGTCTGTCAAACATTGTCA